>NC_041233.1:29607847-29643292 GCF_002837175.3 Physeter macrocephalus | reverse complement strand
GAGAAAGCCCTCGCACAGAAATGAAGACCCAACACAGCCAAAAATGAATAAATAAATAAATAAATAAATAAATAAATTAAAAAGCCAAGCATTTAAAAAAAAAAAGCTTTCTGACATGTAGTAAAGAAGGCTGAATTTTTTAAAAAAATTAAAAACAAAATAAGTTGACCTAATGAAAATGAATCAGCCAATAACAGGCTAGGTGGTAAAAGGTGAGGGTGAGACAAGAGGGTCTTCAGGATGATGGAGGTTTGGGAAACTGTGGGCTCAAGGGCTCCTTGGTCCACCGGCTGGATTCAGGAGAGTCTGTCAGGGTTGGCAAGGCCCTGGATGGGGGCAGGGGTCTGTTGTCACAGCTGAAAACTCTCTGGACACGGGGCTCCTACATGTCAAAAGACATTGTCGTCTCCTTTCCAGATGCTTCCATCTCACCGTAAGAGCAGGTACAAAGGCAACGGGATGAGAGAGAGAAAGTCCTGGGGCCCCTTCTTTTTATGTAAGAACCCAAAGGCCACCCTTCAGGCGGCCTACGTCAGACTCGCTCTCAAGGCTTCCTTTCTCCCAGGCACTTTGCTCGCCTCCCATGCCCGCCGGCCGCCCGGCTCCACGGGATGCCTTCCCGTCCACACAGTTTGTAAAACACAGACCTTTAGAAAACCGAGCTCAGTGGTGACCTGGTTCCCCTCCGTCAGGGCAGGGGAAGGGGCGACGGCAGGAGCAAGCCTGTCCCATCCCTGCCTATCCCCTGACTCTGCCTTCCTTCCCCCCTACCCCCCCACCGTAGGACCTGTGTCCCTGAGAGCTGGCCGGACCTCGGGCCCTGCCTTCGTGTGGAGGCCTTGGGTGGGCAGAGGGTCAGGGCCCCTGAAGACCATCAAAAGCCCCAGGAAGGTCGCCCTTGGGCCTCGGGGGCCTGTGCACTGGCAGCAGGGTGAGCAGCGGTGACGAGTTACTGATACACTTATTGCTCAGCCTCACACAGGTGTCAGGCCCATGAGCTGGACAAGAGTGCCTGCTGGCGCCGGCTGTCCGGGCTGTGGGGCTGTCCCGCAGCGGGCTGCTTACCCTCGTGGTGGCTCAGGGTCCTCACCTATAAAGGGGCTGTGCCAGCACTCCCCTCTGACCCTGGAATCGGAATTAGAAGCTGTCTGTGTGTACAGGGTTTGTGCCTGGTCCCGGGTCCGATCTCAGTAAATGAGAGCTAGGATCATTGTCACTGTCACTGCCGTCATGGTTGGTGCCAATTCCTATAACTAATCTGAAAAGAGCCCCCATCCTTGCCCCTCACCAGGAGTGTGCGATGTCCGGATGCTTGTCTGATGGCCTCCGGGGGCTCTTCCAGGCCTGTCACCTTCACCATGTGACAGTGCAGGCCCAAGCAGGGAACGCGCAGGATGGGGATTTCCTGCATTTTTTTCAGTCTTGGGGACCCTCCTCAGAGGACCGAGGTGTGGTGGCCCAGCCCTGCCCAGCGCTCTGCTGGCAATCCCAGGATAAGGGCACCCGGGGATGCTGTGCAACTCAGTGGTCTTCAGTGTGGTTGCCCAGAACTTGCCTGAGCGCCTGCCGTGCGCCAGGCCCCTGCTGCCCGAGGGATTAAGCCGCAGACGCTGCCCGAGATGGGGGCAATTTAGCAAAGCAGGCAGAGCGACACCAGGTATCAGCTCTGAGACTTCCCGTATACGTAGGCGTCAGGGTCGGGTAGCCCATTTCTATGGCTTGGACTACTTTCTCCACAGCCCTGCGAAGTGGAGACCGATGTCTATTTCATCAATAAGGACACCAAGACCCAAGAGGGTCAGTGATCTCTCCAAGCTGACTTGGCCTCTGGGTGTCAAGGCAGTTCTTGATCCTGGTGGCAAATCTCCCAGCTCCATTCTCTACCCCAGAGCTAGTCCCTACGTGTTAGCACAGACTTTCAGGACTCGGGGTGAGGGTGAGGTGGGGGCGTGTCTGAGGAGGCAGAGAGGGATTCAGATCGCAGGGCCCTGGCTTCTTGAGACCTGGGAGATAGCCCAATGTCAGACACGTGACGAATTTCCAGCCACATTGTCAACTTTCTCCTTGAGCCTCTGAGCACACGGGTGGGCAGGGTGGCTCGACAGATGTTGCCATGTGCCATGCTCCATCGGCTTCTCCTCAAAGAGCCCTCCATTCTCTACCCCAGAGCTAGTCCCTACGTGTTAGCACAGACTTTCAGGACTCGGGGTGAGGGTGAGGTGGGGGCGTGTCTGAGGAGGCAGAGAGGGATTCAGATCGCAGGGCCCTGGCTTCTTGAGACCTGGGAGATAGCCCAATGTCAGACACGTGACGAATTTCCAGCCACATTGTCAACTTTCTCCTTGAGCCTCTGAGCACACGGGTGGGCAGGGTGGCTCGACAGATGTTGCCATGTGCCATGCTCCATCGGCTTCTCCTCAAAGAGCCCCCCACCCTCGAGGGGCACCTGACAGCCCAGGCCTCGGGCTTCCTGATCCTCCACACCCTCATCTCTAAGAGTGCACAGCCTGGGGCAAGGAGAGGGCTTCACCCTGTCCTTAGAGTTTGGGACATTCTTGCTAGAACATTCACCCTCAGGGGCAGGGACTACCTGGGGAGGGAGAAAGAGGAAACACAAACTCCCGAGTCAGATTGACCATGTTGGAACCCTGGTTGTGCCATTTTTAAAACGTGTGATCCTCCTCTATAATTTTGAGCCTTGGTTTCCCCATCTATAAAATGGGCACGACGATGCCTGTCTCACAGGGCTGTAGAGAGGAATGAAAAGGATCAGGCATAAAATCCACTGCTGGAGCCTGGGATGGTGAGTCCTCAGTGCATCTACAGCCTCCTGTGCCTGCCAACCCCTCCCCGCCACATCAGGCTGGGGCCAGGCTGGGCAGAGCCATCTCTGAGCCAGTGCTGCTTGGTGGACGGATCGTTTCTCCTGTCCTCAAGAACGTGCTGTATGCCTCGTTGTCTGGGGGCATCTGTGCCCGTCTTCCTCAGCTATGTGACTTCAGGTTGATCCCTTTCCCTCTCTGGGCCTGCGTGTTCTCTCCAAGCAGGGAATATAAGTTCTCTCGGCCTTCCCGGTTGGAACATCCTGTGGTGCCAGGATGCAGAGGACAGCCAGTGCAGCTGGGCTGGCCTGGGGCAGAGGGCTGTGGCCCTTTCCCAAGCCCTCTTTGGCCCAGGTGACCAGCCAAGTGGTTAATTAGCACTCTGGCAACCAGGTAATCAAGGTCAGCATGTCAGAAGTTAATCATTTCTTCAAAACACAAGCAAACACCCCATTTCCACATACTTGGGGATAATAAAAATCACACAGCCAGGGCAAGGTTCAGGGGCACCTCTTCTGATCTGGATTGACCCCAATTAGCCGGGTGACCTTGGGCAGTTACCTTCTCCACTGTGGCCTCGGCTTGCTCATCTGTGAAATAAGAGTTTGGGATTCAGAGGTAGTTGCAGAGGGCACTGTTTCTTGATGGATTCAAAGGTTGGAAAGGGGTCTGGAACCAGGCGACCTCAAGTGTCACTTCTTCCCTTTCTGGAGCAGTCTTCTCACACACTTTCCCCAGAACGCATGCACCCGGGGCTTTCCTTCTGCTGTGCTGCACAGACACCCGTGTGCCCAGCCTGCTTGCCCTCCAGCTCTTACCCTTGGAATCCAATTGATCCCATCCCCCCACCTGGCCCACCTGTGGGCCAGGTGGGAGGAGGCTTCCTTTCCCTTTCCCCTCGGGAAGGGAAGCCTTCTGTGCCCTCGCTCTCTCACCCAGCCCTTCTACCTTCTGATTTTGATCGTGGGTAACAGTGAAGGTCTATCCGGGGTGCTCGGTATGGGTGATCGAAGGGCACTGGGTTGGAGCTGGCAGGAGAGTCCTCGACTTGCAACCAAATTGTGTGCTTCCTTAGGGCGGGAGCCACGTCTCCCCCAGCACCTGACACCTAACGGCACCAGGTGGTTGTCAGGACGCACACTGTAGGGGTGCCGCATAGTTTGTCTGGTGGGTTTGTGAACATATGGGAATTTGATTCCGGAAATAACTGGACACACTATTTCTAGGAGAATGCAATTGTTAGACTCCTCACGTGAGGGTACATCCATATTCAAAGAACAAACAAATCAAAACACCGCTAATGGAGAAGAGCCTAACCGTGGCTCTGCCATGGACCCCCCCGGCCCGGTGAGGGACCTGGCTCTTCCGTGGGGTGGAATGAAAGGATGTCACATCCCTAAGCCTCTCCTCTCCCAGCACTGTGGGCCTCAGAGTCCTCTCAGAGGCCACTAGGCCTAATCGGGACAGACTCTGCTTCTAGAGAACATGCGTCTGGGCTGGGCTTGCTTCCCATCTGACCCCGACTGTTCCCTCGGCTGCCCTGAGGCTTGCCTGGGTGCAAAGCCCAGAGACCTCTGCCTCTCCACTCCACTCCTGTCATGAGCCCAGGGGCTCAGCGTCCAGAAGATGAATTGTGTGCTCACTCCCACCAGCGGGTCTACTTGTTCTCCTATCCCCAGAGTGAGAAGCAGAGGGGAAATAAAAGAAGAAAGAAAAGTTAGATGTTATAAGCAAGAGCAAAAGCTTACGGGGAGTGCCTGCTAAATGTGTGCTTTGTCTCTCTTCATATGGGGCGGGCAGTGGAGAGGCTGGGTGGAGTGCTGGTTACACAATGTCGCTGCAGCTACCTAGGGCCTGGTTGGTGTCTGTCCTGGCTCTGCCTCTTTAAGAGAACCCTGGGACCAAGATTTATTGGCTGCTGGGGCCCTGCTGCGTGTGTGGCTTGGTGTTTACAGGCCTGGGGAAGGCTGAGGTCTCCCTTCCCAGGCTGCGGGGAGGTGGCGAGCTGGAGTTGGGGTAAAGAATGGCTGCCATTCATGGTGGGGTTTGCAGCAGGACTTGGTGTGCCGCCCAGGGGAGCGGGCGGCTGCGTTCCTATAACAGCCAGGCCAGGGACGGAAATCCCACCCCGCTGGGTTCAGACAGGGAGGGGAGGGCGGGAGGGCTTGTCCCCTCAGAGTGCCTGAGCACCCTTGCCAGAGCCCAGCGGGCAGGCAGGAGCCATTGACCGTGTGTCCATTCTGGGTATGCAGGCACTGGGGGTGACTCAGAGCAGGGCAGGCAGGACGTACCCCCAGGAGCTGAGACCAGCCTGAGAGCCCTAAACCAAAGCAGGCCAGACATTAAATAACGCAGAGGAGGGAATGGGTGGACAGAGCGGCTGCCCCTGCGGACTGCGGATGTCCAGCAGCAGACGGTGTGTCCCCGGCCCAGGCCCTTCAGCAATTTGAGTCATTTTGGAAGTGGGAAGGAGGACCTCTGCCTCATAGGGTTTGGGTGGGTGGGGGTGCCGATTAAATAATGTAACATCCACAAAAGGCCTGGCATAGTCCGCCCTCAATAGCGGTTATTATTTTTAGCACCACCCCTACCGCGGATTGTTCTAGAAGGTAAACTAACTCTACTCCTCCAGCCTTGTGGTCCTGTCGGATGAGCACTCCGGAAGCCTGGTTTCAAATCTCTGCATTGCTCCTACCGACAGTGGGGCCCTGGACACATCACTCAGGGTTGGGGGACACACCTGGTTGGCCCCTGAGCATCTCCTTCATGGCCAGAGCCTGGCTCATCTTGAAGGAACAGGAGCTGACGTTCGCTGAGCACTTACTATGAACCGGGAGGCAAGCCAAGCATGTTACCTGCTTCATCACTTTCTAATTTATTATTGTGAACCTTTGATTGTGGAAATGTTCAAGGATAGACAAAGACAGACAGGATAGTCATGAACCCCCTGGGGCCCATCACCCAGCTTCAAAAATGATTGATGTTTGTCATTCTTTTCTTATCCATCCCTTGTAACTTTCATCTTCTCCTCCTCTTCCTCCTCCTCCTTTTCTGTCATCTCCCTCCCTCTCTGCTGGAATGTCTAAAGCAAATCCTAGACATTGTATCCTTTCACCTGCAGTATGTATCGCTACAGGATACAAAATTTTTAAAAAAGAAAGCAAAAACTATTATCACACCTAAAAAAGGAAACAACCATTCTTAGTATCATCTAATATCCAGTCTGTGAGGCATCTCATTTAATCCTCAAAATAACCCTTTGGAATTACAAATGCGATTTCTCCCACCCTTCAGATGACAAACGGAGTGAATGAGACAGTAAGCCTCGCGTGCACCATAACCCGGCTTGTGGGCCCATCTCCCGGGTCCAGTCGTCTAGTGGGAGCTGGAGGCGTGATTTGGACTCAGGCAGTCACATCCCAGAGCCTGAGACCTTCCTTCCCCACCGTCATCCCTGAACCCCAGAGCCCCTGGTCACTCAGCTGGCAACCTCACACGCAAGTCAGCCCCTCCCCGAGCCTACTTTCCTTATGGCTTTGCATCGACCTCAACTTTCTTGTGCATAAAATGGCAACCATGCAACACAAGCCTTCAGGACTGGTTCGTTTCTTTCTGCCTTTGACAAATATTTATTCTGCGTCTGCTTTGTCCCAGTGCTGTTAGTGCTGCTTGGGATCCAGAGATGAACTAGTGAGAGTCTTGCTGTGCAGTTGACAGGCTGCACACTTGCTACTCAAAGTGTGGTCCAAAGACCAGAAGCTCAAGCATCCCCTGGAGCTGGAGAGAAATACAGACACTCAGTCCTGCCCCAGCGCTGCTGAAATGGGATCTGTGTTTCAACAAGATCCATGAGATTCATTCCCAAGAAGGTTGAAGTTTGAGAAGCACTGCCTTGGGCTACAGTTCTCACCCCAGGCTGCATGTTAGAAGGCTCTGCAGGGCTTAAAAAAATACCCACCCCCTCAAAATAAATCAGAACTATCGATGGTGTTTAAAAGCTCTCAGATGGGATTGAGAACACTGACTCAGATTGATCATTTTCAGGATAAAAGAGCTGAGATGAAATCTTCAGCAGAATACCTAGGACACAGTAGGGGCTAAATGAATGCTCTATTTTTTAATGCTCGTCTCAACCTTGTTCCTAGAACCCCCTCACTTCCCCCCCCACCCCCCAAATACCCTCGTGTTCTTGGGTGGTTTATCGCCTTTCCTGGTCCTCACGAGCTTCTAACTGGAGTGCTATTCTTTGCTGGGAACCCCAAGAACTGTAAGCCTAGGGCCTTCTCCTGGGAAGTCAGGCTGCAGGAGAGAAATGAGTTTCCCCCTGTCACGACCCGGTTTGCCGAACTGGGCTGAGAGCCGCAAACAAAAATAAATAAATAAGTGCAGGCTCAGCCACATGTGCAAGGAGCTTTTCTTTCCCCATGGCCGGATCCCAGTCCAGACGTTATCTCATCCTGCTCTCTCCCGCCAGGTGATGGGGCGCAGGGCAGGTGCCACCAGCAACCGTGGCTTACCAGGCAGAAGCTGCGGTTTGTCACCGGGCATGCAGGAGAGGGTACTGACCCCGGACCCTGGCTCACAACAGCAGCAGGGGCCCAGCCTCGCCTCCCTGGGTGGCCTGAGGGGCAGAAATGTTTTCCTGCTGGTGGCGGCCTTGGCAGCATCCCAACGGGATGGGGGTAGGCCTGTGGGAGGTTCCTGTTTGCCTCCCCTTCTGCAGGCCACCAGGACGCTGCTCCTGGGGCTGTTTACAGGCCTGTAAATGAGCCACGGCTATGGGGGAGGCTGGAGAGGGGTCAGAGGTCCTTCTCTGAGAGCTGGCAGGGGTCAGCTCTGCTGGACAGGGGAAGGGAAGAAAAGGAAAGAGGGGAGAGCTGCGAGCTACCTCCTGGGAAGCCAGCACTTCAGGCTCATTCTCCATCTGGCCGTTCATTCTGGAGGAAGCACCACTCTCCACACTATATAAATGGGAAGACTGAGGCCTGGAAATGGAGAGGCACTTCCCAGGGAGAGGCAGGCTGGTCTGGAGATGTCAAAGCCCGTGTTCTCTCTGAGATATGTTTGCACAGGCTTAGAGAGGACCCAAACATTGCACTGGGGCAAGTCCGGGCCTGCCAACGTATATCCCCCTGACCCCAGACCTTGGCCATTCTAGGATGGGGAGAAATGAGGCCAGCAGGCAAAATATGAGAAGGGGGCTCAGGCACAACTGGGCTCTAGTCCTACGTTTGGTGCTTGCTGGGGACTTTGGGCAAGTCACATCACCTCCCTATGTCTCAGATTCTCTCACCTATCATATGGGGGTACCACCGGTGACGTCACAGTGTGCATTTGAGGAGTCATTGAATAAGAAAGTGGGCTGTGAAGAGCTGCCAGAAGAGCTGCCTGAAAGGCATATCCACTCTGCAAGGGGTGGCATGCACTCATGCCATCACTTCCCACTTCTGAGCCCAGGGCAGACATCGCTAACTGATCACAGAACTCTCTTCCCGTGGATGTGGACTTGTCTCAGAGCTCCTCTCAGGCCATAGTGCCCCAGGAAGCCACTTCCAGTCTAGTGAAGCTCGAATTTGAGCTTCCATCCTTACATGGTCTGCTGAGAAGCTGCTGCTCTGGAGCCAGGTGTCTGCTGGAAAAGCCAGAGCTTAAGTAAAAAATGAAGCAGGAAATCAGGAGAAGGTAGGAAAGGAGACCCAGCCAGGGTAAAGGGCTCTTAGTACCAAATGGACCGTGGGCAGTGTCAGCAGCACTTAAGAGCTCCTGGCAGTGGGCAGGGTGTGTAGAGCAGCGATCAGGAGGACAGGCACCAGGAGAGGGGCCCCATTTGGCTGAGCCACTGCCCTGGACCAGGGACTGGCCCCTGCATCTCATTCCATGAGCACAACATTTCTGCAGGGTCTGTGCCATTAATTTCTCCACTTTACATGTAAGGAAACTGAGACTGGGAGAGGTTACAGTCAAAAGTGCATGGAGCTGGCGTTGGTGCCCAAGTTTGCCAGATCGTAAAGGCCACATTCTCCAGGCTGCCTTTCAGAGAGCACCGTCTGGTGCCTTGGACCCCTCTCCTGAATGGGGCTGGGACTGGAAGTGACCTGCTCTGGCCCCAGCATTTGGGAGCAGGAAGGCTGGGTCCCTGCCACATGAAGTGTGCAAGGCAGGCAGCCCTAGAGTGGATTGCTGGCACCTGTCTCTCTGCTTTTCCAATCCCTGAGGCATTTGAGAGTGTGAACCCTGGAACAGGAGGCAGAACAGTGGGTGGGGTCCCTCTCAGCCCGTCTAGTTCATGGTGCAACCTCAGGCAACTCTCTGCCCCTTTCTGGGCCTCAGTTCACGTAATCTATGACCAAGAACCTTGTGACTCAAGGTGGGGTCCACCAAGTGTCAGCATCAAGAGCCCTGCTGGAAGGGCTGAATCTCAGGCCCCTGGATCAAAATCTGTGCTTTTCCAGGGCCCCGGGTGATTTACATGCTCATGGAGGTTGTAGGACAGTGAAGCTCTCGTGAGTTCCTGAGTCTCTTGCACACTCAACGACTTGGGCATTGTGCAATTCACAGTCAGTACCTGAGGCCAGGCCAAAGCCTAACCTTGAAGCTTGAAGCTCAGCCTGGTTGTTCTAGCTAAGAAGGATGAGTTGGGAATACCCAGCAAGGCCCTTATTGGGAGGGAAGGGACAGCTCCTGCAGGAGTGGCCGTTGGCAGGCCCGGGATGGCTGGGAGAACTCAGCCTCCTGCAAGGAGCTCCCTGGCTGGGGCAGGAGGCCAGAGGAAGGTGTGGTCAGGGTGGGCCTGGGGCCAAAGGCTGGGCAGAAGGGATCACTCATGCGGACTGGAGCCCTGGAGGCGAAACATTTCTCTCCACTGCTCTCCACGGGACCCCAAGGCCCCATAAGTGATATCTCAAGGCCCCATCACAGAGCAGTGGGGGCCCACAATTAAATTGAAATGTTCATCCATTTTCCCCACAAGCACCAGCATTTTCCAACCCTTTTATGGATTTCTGAGGAATGATAAAATGCAGCTGTTATGGCTTCTGAGCCAATGAAATAATGTAAGGTGGCCTGAGTCCCCTCCAGGGAAATCAGTGGCTTATTTATTTATTTTTGACTCCAGGACTTCTATCCAGGTCTCAGAATGAACTTGAGCTTTGAAACCTGACCCTCATCACACTGGCTCTCACCTCAAGCCACTTTTTGGTGACTTCTTTGTAGACACTCAAAAGTCTTCTGGTGACATGACTTTGGTCAGATTTTTTTTTTTTTTTTTTTTTTTTTTTTTTTGGTACGCGGGCCTCTCACTGTTGTGGCCTCTCCCGTTGCGGAGCACAGGCTCCGGACGCACAGGCTCAGCGGCCATGGCTCACGGGCCCAGCCGCTCCGCGGCATGTGGGATCCTCCCGGACCGGGGCACGAACACGTGTCCCCTGCATCGGCAGGCGGACTCTCAACCACTGCGCCACCAGGGAAGCCCTGGTCAGTTTTTATGCTCCACTTTCCTCTTGTGAAAAAACATGCGTTTCCTAACCCCTGTGCCAGGCAGAACGCTTGGCACAGTTACATGAGATCCTGCAGGCCATGGCCTCACAGAATGCCTGGCACATAGTAGGTGCACAATAATGCCACTAGCCTGCCTATTTTCCTGCCTTTCAGAGCTCCTGGAGGTTAAGGAACTCATAAAAAGCAAGCTGCCTGCCGTGTTCCTGCTGGGCCCCAGATGTTGCAATTTCCTTTACCATGAACATAGCCTTGGCCTTCACAGGCACACAGTGGCTCAGGTCCATAGTTTATGTGGGCCTTGCAGTGACCTTGAGACATGTAGGGCCAGCGTTGGTGATTCCACCACATAGGTGACGCCCAGAGAGCCAGAAGGCTGGCCTCCCTCAGGGCCGTTCTGTAAGTGTGTATTAGCACAGAGATCCGCAAGCAGGACTCTGCCACCACACTGTTCACGGTCACGTCCTCGGGAGAGCCTTGCTTCAGAAGGCCTGGAAGTGCTTGCTGCCTTTTACCTCCTGAGCTATTCTTCTTCATTTTGCCAGGATCTACTCTTTGATTTGATGTCAAAAAGTGCAGGAGCCGCACGTATTCAGGAAAGGGGGAGGAGTCTTGAGTGCATGACCATCCTTCCTTCCGAGGCTCCCTGACAGCCTCACCACTCCCCCAGGCTCCCTCGCCAGCTGGCGTGCCCAGCGGGTGATGTGCTACCTGTCCCTGCAGATGTTTCAGCCGACATGCAGATCATGTGGGGTATCTATCACCAAGTGTGTTAGGTCACCTCCAACCCAGACAATCCTGCGGTCTCTGTTACTTGTTATCATCAGCTGTTTAGGCCAAAGAGGTATTTTTGAGTTTCTAGCATGATAACTCCATGAAGTGGGTGGAATTGTGTCTCCCCAAAAGATATGCCCAAGTCCTAACCCCCAGTACCTGTGAATGTGGAATATTCCCTTATTTGGGAGCAGGGCCTTTGCAGATGTAATTAAGTTAAGAATCTTGAGATGAGATCATCTGGACTTAGGGTGGGCCCTAAATCCACTGACTGGTGTCCTTATAAGGAGCTAGAGATCTGAGACACAGAGAGCCCCAGGGAGAAAGCCTGGTGAGGATAGAGGCAGAGATTGGAGTGATGCGTCTACAAGCCCAGGAACGTCAAGGATTGCTAGTGACCACCAGAAGCTGGAAGAGGCAAGGAAGGGTTCTCCCTGGAGCCTCTGGAAGAATTGAGGCCCCGCCGATACCTTGGTTTTAGACTTCTGGCTTTTGGAACCGTATGAGAATACATTTCTGCTTAAGCCACCCAATGTGTGGTAATTTGTTACCACAGCCCTAGGAGACTAATACACCCCATGAAAAATAAAAAATTTAAGATAAAGAGACTACCCATGTGTTTGAGATGTTTTCAGAGTGGTGGGGTGATGAGGTCCCCTGATGGAGTGGGAGGGCCTCACTGTTCAGTGGAGGCTCTGGGGGGCTGCGAGGCCAGCAGGCCAGGTTGTGAGCCACGTCGCTGGGAGGCGGCCTGCACCTGGGCTTTAAGGATGCTGAGTGCCGGTGAGGAGCCAGGGTGCCTCGGCCCATGTGGGCGTTTGGAGGTGGGCATTGGAGTGCTGTGTTTCTGGGAGGTGGTGATGCATTAAAGGAGACACAAAACACAGTGGCTGTCAGGGAATTGTGGGAAATCAAGTCCCCCAGCTTCTTTAGCTACCTTAGAAGGCCCCGGGAGTGATCTACTGGTCCAGGGGCCGGTATAGTGGAGATTACTGAGTTCCAGGCAGTGGACCACGTGGTGGGAAACCAGAGCTGAATCCTGCCCTGTCCCTTCCTGTCTACAGGGAGAGAGGAGTCGGTGAGGTGGACACCTAGAGCCCAAAGGGTGACAGTCACAGAGGCATGCAGGCAAAATGCAAGCACATCAGGTGGAATAGGCTTCTCCCCAGGCTGGGGTGTCCAGGGGGACTTCCCGGCAGAAGCGGTAGGTTTGGTTCCACAGAGTCTGACCATCCAGTGGCGGTGTCTGCATGGTCTTTGAGCAGGGAGCCGTGAGATGCTCCAGGGAGTGTGATGTGGCCGTGGGTGTGTACAGGACTTGGGGGGGTGGGCCAGGGCAGAGCAGTTGGCTATGGGGGAGAGGCAAAGGTATTGCGGGGGCTGAGGGGAGAGGCCGACTCAGCTGGAGAACGTATGCTGAAATGCCTTGTGACCAAATGGGTGGAGAGGCGAGGGCAGGAGGGTGGGCCATGGCTCCAGCCGCAGAGCCCAGAGAACCGAAATGTAGCTTGAGGGCGTCTCAGGTCTCTTTGTGGTAGGGCTGAAGGCAAGGCCTGGCCTTCGAGGACTCTTTCCCGGCCAGGCAGCCACTCACACACACGTGCATACACACGTGTGCACACACAGATACACTCAGACCCACGCAGACTCACAGAGAAGCCTGTTTCTCTGACTCTCTCCTTCCTTCCCACCCCTGCCTCTTACTTACTCTTTCTCTTTTCTCCCTACTGTCTACTCGCTACTCACAGGGAGGGCGAGGTCCAGCCCCAGCCCAAGGGTGGTGAGGGAGAGACAAAAGCAGAAGTCCAGAGTCCCAGAGGGAGTTACCTCTTTGCAAAGGCAAAGCTCAGAGAGGGACGGGTACATAGGCAGGCCTTTGGTGACCCAACAACGCACCAAGAAACCGAGAGACACTGTGACGCAGACAAACAGTGTGTGTGTCTCAGATACACACACACACACACACACACACACACATACACACACACACTGACCCACACAGAGACACACACAGATACAACACACATACACAGGCACACACAGACACACTTCCACACCCAGACACACACTGGCATGCACAGAGATGCACACATCCACTCTAAACAGAAAGATACACACACAAAGACACACAGATGCAGAGCCAGATTGACACAGGCAGAGCCATGTAGACAAAGAGGCTTTGAGCAAGGCCAGCCCGCCCCCAGAACCCAGACATCCCAGCTTTGCAGTCCCCCTAGGAACCCTCTGAAACGCCAGGAGAAATTCCTGGGATATTAGCTAAATTTCAGACACAAACATTCCGGTCTCCCTCTCCAGATGTAACGCTCGTGGAAACCTGCACAGCCCTCCCTCAGCTGGCCCCTCAGCACCCACCCACTGGCTTCTAGGAATGCTGCCAGTTAGAGATGGAGGCAGACACAAGGAGGGGGGCCAGGAGAGGTGAAGGGACCACTCCCGGCAGGGAGCACGGGGCCACAGTGGTGGGGCTCTGTGCACACTGGGGGATTCTGACAGATGAGGGGGGCAGGCAGAGAGGGGGGCTTCCTTGCAGCAAGATGGGGCTACTGCTCAAAGCCGGGGCTCACCACGTCCTCCAGATGCATGGAGAGGGCTCTAGACCAAAGTCAGATACCCACCAGAAGGCACAGCCCATCCTAGGGGCCCTTGCAAGTGTACGGGGGCCTTGCTCACCTTCCCACAGACACACTGGCCACTTCTCAGCTCCAGAAACACGGCAGATCCTTCCTACCTCAGGGCCTTTGCACACACCCATCCTTCTGTCTGTTACAGCCAAAGCTTAGTGCATAGCAAGTGCTCAGCAAATACGGGTTCTGTCTCTTGGGCCACACATGCCATTTTAAAAGCCTATGGCCTCAGTTTCCATATCCATAAAATGGGTTGAAATTGCATTTCTCTCACAAGGTTCTTGTGAGAAGAAAATGAGATGATGAATGCAAATGGACTTTGGCAAACATCCCCTAACCTCGTGTGAGGGCTGCATGATTTTCCTCCTTAACCCCCCAACGAGAATCAGCAGTGACCCTGATTTAGACATAGACAGGGCTCTGGAAACACGTGCCCAGAAATGTTTGGCTGCCTAAGAAGTATGCTTTCAGAAGTGCTATGAGGTGCCCTGACTCTTTGCTGATGCCTGAAATTCCACCACAAATCTTACCACAAATCTGTGTCAACTCAAAGCCCATTAGAGTAATCAGTCATTCACCATCAAAGTAAAGAGGTGGCGAGACAGACCTTTCCCTGAGACACAGACAGCCAGGAAATCTGTGTTTCACATCCAAATCAGTCTCATGTCCATCTATCCCAGCACCTGGGACACCAGGGGCACAGCAGGGCATCTGCTCTGTGGGACGTCCCAGGACAAGCCAAATCTCATCCTCCCCACTTACTAAGTCACTCCATCTCCAGCTTCTGTGCTGGCTTCCTGCAAAGGACAGTACTTGCCAAGCAGCTTTGCCTCTCACGGGGTGGCTGACGGTAGGCAAGTTACTTAATATCTTTGAGTTTGGTTTCTGCATATCTCCCTTACCCCACATTTTTCCCTTGAAAAAAAAAGGGGTTGGTTCAGCCTACAAGCTAGTCTCTGACAGTGCTCCGGGCACACAGTAGTAACTCAGTAAATGGTGACTGCAATGATGGTGATGAGCAAGTAAGAGGAGCTCCCCAAATGATGATGGAATGTGAAGTTGTTGCCCTTTTCAGAGGCTGCTGGGTCTGAGATGTGGGCCTGCCTGCCTGCCTCCCACCCGGACAATGCTTGCTTTTGCAAGAGGCAGCTCCTTACGTGGGAGATATATGTCCTGCTGTAAAGCGTTTAATATTTTAGCTCCTGATTGCGTTACCAGAGACAGACAGCTGTTTATCCTCATCACTCTCCCATCACTGTCTTTGGCAGGACCCACTGGGCCGCTCCAGGTGTTTCCTTGCCTTCTTTTCTGAAAATCCCGGACGGCCGTCCAGGCCCCTCCAGGCAGTTCCGTGTGGTCAGAGGCTACCCGCATTCCCTATCTGCCTCCTCCTCTCTGCCCGCTGCCTTCCCATTTATTAAGCATTGTGGCAGGCGTCAGCTCATCTGATTCTACCAGCAGCCCTGCGAGACAAGAACTGCTATTATTGATCCCAGGATACAGAGGAGGGAGCTGATGCTAGGAGAGGCTGTGAATTTCACTCACTCTTTCATTCATTCACTCAGTCAGCCATCCTTTTTGGTAGGAGCAGCGCTGTGGAAGGCACTAAGAACAGTGACATGAATGCCGCCCCTACCCTCAGGGACCCACAGACTTGCCCAGATGGAAAGTGACAATGACACGACCATCCTTGGGGTATCTCTGTCCCCCCAGGTAGTGCTCGCTGCTGGCAGAGTTCTAGTTCCAAAACACGAACCAACCTCAGGTCCAGAGCTCTTGGATGGGCTGCTCTTAGTTTAAAGCCCCAGACCCTAATCTTTCTATTCAAATTCTTGTCTGGCCAGCCTCCTCTCCTGCCATCTTCACTACATTGAGCCCCACGGAAACTCACGCTTACCAACACGTGACACGTGTGACAGCCCTGCTCGTTGCCGACCCGACGGCCACTCCTCTCTTCCAACCAGCTGTGTTCCCTGCTAGCAGAGCTCTGATGCTGTGGGAGTGGTGGGCAGACACTCTGGTACCCAGTCCCTCAGCAGCCCCAGTGTAAACAAAGCATGGTTATCTTAATCCCCTTTGCCAGGCACTTCCCCAGTCTTCCTCACAGATGGTGGTGACCAGCCCAATGACAAAGTCAGTGAGAATAAGGGATTGCTATGGACCGAATGTTTGTGACCCCCTCAAATTCATATGTTGAAACCCTAACCTAATAGCCCTGATGGTATTAGGAGGTGGGGGTCTTTGGGAGGTGATTAGGTCATGAGGGTGGAGCCCCCATGAATGGGATAAGTGTCCTTATAAAAGGGACCCCAGAGAGCTCTCTCTCCCTCTTTCCACCACGAGAGGATATAATAAGAAGTTGGCCATCTGCAACCGGAAGAGGGCTCTCATCAGAACCTGACCACGTTGGCACCCTGATCTCAGACTTTTAGCCTTCAGAAATGTGAGAAAGAAATTTCTGTGGTTATAAGCCACCCAGTCTATGATACTTTGTTATAGCAGCCCGAACAGGCTTAGACAGGGATATATGCCAGAGAGCTTCAGGACAGAAGGTGGAAGCATTCCCTTGAGTCTCCCCATCCTCTTCTTCCCCTCTGGAACACGGTTGTCAGCGGATGTGATGTTTGGAGCCTCAGCAGCCATCTTTTGATCATGTGATAACACACAAAGAACAAAAAGCCAGTACACTAAGGAAGGCTGAGCAGAAATGTGGGTGAGTCTGGGTCTTTGCGGGCATTGTTGGGCCTCCATATAACCTCGGGACCATACAGCTCTTAGGTAGCAATGACATGCCCCTCCGCAGATACCACTGCTCTTGGGGTCTCCCTGGTTTGCACTGGATGCATCTTTTTTTTTTTTTTTACTTGTATTTAATTTTCACTACCTCCTTTTATTATTCTGATTAGAATTTTTTTTTAACATTTTAATTGGAGTATAATTGCTTTACAATGGTGTGTTAGTTTCTGCTTGATAACAAAGTGAATCAGTTATACATATACATATGTCCCCGTATCTCTGCCCTCTTGCGTCTGCCTCCCTCCTACCCTCCCTATCCCACCCTTCTAGCTGGTCACAAAGCACTGAGCTGATCTCCCTGTGCTAGGCGACTGCTTCCCACTAGCTATCTATTTCACATTTGGTAGTGTATATATGTCCATATATACACTACCACTCTCTCACTTTCTCTTAGCTTACCCCTCCCCCTCCCCGTGTCCCATATATATGTGTTAGCATATGGTGTTTGTTTTTCTCTTTCTGACTTACTTCACTCTGTATGACAGACTCTAGGTCCATCCACCTCACTACAAATAACTCAATTTCATTTCTTTTTATGGCTGAGTAATATTCCACTGTATATATGTGCCACATCTTCTTTATCCATTCATCTGTTGATGGACGCTTAGGTTGCTTCCATGTCCTGGCTATTGTAAATAGAGCTGCAATGAACATTGTGGTACATGACTCTTTTTGAATCATGGTTTTCTCAGGGTATAATATGCCCAGTAATGGGATTGCTGGGTCGTATGGTAGTTCTATTTTTAGTTTTTTAAGGAACCTCCATACTGTTCTAGTGGCTGTATCAATTTACATTCCCACCAACAGTGCAAGAGGGTTCCCTTTTCTCCACACCCTCTCCAGCATTTATTGTTTCTAGATTTTTTGATAACGGCCATTCTGACCGGTGTGAGATGATATCTCATTGTAGTTTTGATTGTATTTCTCTAATGATTAATGATGTTGAGCATTCTTTCATGTGTTTGTTGGCAATCTGTATATCTTCTTTGGAGAAATGTCTATTTAGATCTTCTGCCCATTTTTGGATTGGGTTGTTTGTTTTTTTGTTATTGAGCTGCATGAGTTGCTTATAAACTTTGGAGAGTAATCCTTTGTCAGTTGCTTCATTTGCAACTATTTTCTCCTATTCTGAGGGTTGTCTTTTCATCTTGTTTATGGTATCCTTTGCTGTGCAAAAGCTTTTGTATGGAAACACAAAAGACCCCGAATAGCCAAAGCAATCTTGAGAACGAAAAATGGAGCTGGAGGAATCAGGCTCCCTGACTTCAGACTATACTACAAAGCTACAGTAATCAAGACAGTATGGTACTGGCACAAAAACAGAAATATAGATCAATGGAACAGTGTATGGTGTTAGGGAGAGTTCTAATTTCATTCTTTTACATGTAGCTGTCCAGTTTTCCCAGCACCACTTATTGAAGAGGCTTTTTCTCCATTGTATATTCCTGCCTCCTTTATCCAAAATAAGGTGACCATATGTGCGTGGGTTTATCTCTGGGCTTTCTATCCTGTTCCATTGATCTATATTTCTGTTTCTGTGCCAGTACCATACTGTCTTGGTTACTGTAGCTTTGTAGTATAGTCTGAGGTCCAGGAGCCTGATTCCTCCAGCTCTTGGATGCATCTTAATAGATGTCTAAGTCAGCCTCTTTCATCCCCCTGCCTGGAATGCCCTTTCCTCTGGTTTTGTTTTGAAAACTGCTTCTCATCTTTTAAGACCCAATTCAAGAGCCACTTTTTGAGAAGTTTTCACCCCATCCTGACCACAGGGTTGAGTGCCCACTCATTGGAGCCCCTGCAGTACTTAGTTCAGCCTCCTTGTAGCCTCTTCCTGCCATGGTGGGTGCTGCCCACGATTGGGCCATTCACAGGGCGGCAGGCGACTCAGCTGGGCCCTGCTTGTCCTGGCACAGCTGCCCGGGGAAGGGATCGGGGCCATTCTCTCTAGGTAGCTGGGGCTGGGGCCCATTGCAAACTAAGGCCCAAAGCATAGCCTACTGGGGGATGAAGTCATGTGGAAAAACACTTGAGTCAGAACAAACCTGTCTTTCTGCAAATGACTTCATCACATTGCCAGAAGGCTCAGATCACTCCACCTCTCACCTCTTCCAGCCCGCCCATGGGATCGGGAAAGACCAGTTCCTCGAGTCCTGTTGCATCTCTCAGGCAAAAGTAAATGTTACAGAGACCCACCCATGAGGTGCTGGGGAGCTGATGCCTCCACTTCCTCCACAGCCGGGGCTTTCTCTGAGCTCTCAGGCTGGGAAGGCCCGGAGGGCAGGTCGGGGCCTTCTCCACATCTGTGTTCACAGTGGCCAGCACAGAGACCAGCAAAAATGTAAAATAAAATAAAATAAAATAAAATACTCACTCACTAAATGCAAGTGTTCATGAATTCTACAAATACTCAGCAGTTCTGCTCTTTCTACCAGCATCATGGGGGCACTGGGGTTATGCTCACAGAAAGAGGAAATAAAGGAGGGAAAGAGGGCAGGAAGGAAGGAGTAAATTCCTCACTAGGGTGATAGAGCCCAGCAAAGCAGAATGGGCCCTGAGAGAGGCGTCAAGAAAGCTGAGTTCTAGTTCTTATTGCAACAATACATTTCTATTCAACAGCTTTCTTGAGCAGAGCCTCTATTCCCGCTGTGTGGTGGGCACCTAGGGGAGCCATTCTATCTAGTTCTCCGGCAGTGAAAGTCATGCACGGGGGATGGACAATAACAAAGACACGGTTACAGGCTGTAATGGAGGTGTGGACAGGGTAGCGTGGGGCGCGCAGGAGGAAGTGCTGGGTGGGCTGGCCGAGGAGGTCAGCCTTGAGGGATGAACACACCAGGCTGCCCAGGAGACGGTGGAAAGGCCTTTGAGGCTGCAGGGTGCTTGGAAAAGGGCAAGCAATTCCATGTTTGGGGAGCAGAGGGTATGTAAAGTAAGTGGCAATAGATGGGGCTGGTGAGGCAGGCTGAGGGGCCAGACTGCGGGGGAGTGAGGTTCACTCTGCTGGGAACAAGGAGCCATTGGAGGGCTGAAGAGTAGAGTGTCCGGTCTGGGTGTCCATTTCAGGAAAGGTGCTTTGGACTGGATGGCAGAACGGCTATAACCCAGAGGCCAACCAGGAGATCCCTGGAGTGGTTCGGGGGCAAGAGGGAGATGGCCTGGAGCAGAGCAGTGGCAATGGGTGGAGAAGAAGAGGAAAGAGAGATAGTGATGCTCATTGCTGATGGGACTTGGGGACCACCGGGATGAGGTGGGAAGTGCGACCTATGGATGTTCTGGTCTCTTAGACTGTAAGTTAAAATTTGGATTCTAATGCTATGGCAGAGAAACTCAAATCAGTGGCCGAAAGAAGATAAAAGATCGGGTAGGCAGTCCCAGACTGCTATGGCGATTCCACAATAGTCAGAGACCCAGACTCCTTCTACCTTGTTTCTCTGCCATCTTTAATACCCAGCCTTGATCATGTGGCCCAGAATGGCTGCTCCAGCTCCCTCTGACACATCTGCATTCCAACCGGTGGGATAAGGGAAAGGAGGAAGGGGGTGCACCCGTTCTTTTCAAAGATATGACTTAGAAATCTGATAACATGCCACTGGCCAAACTTAGAGGCAAGACCATCCAATTGTAAGGGATGCTGGGAACTGTAGACTTCTATGTGCCCATCTAAAACTTCTTCCACTGTGGAGGAAGGAGAGAAGGGATCTAGGGAAGAAAAACTAGTGATGCTGTGCAAGCCCACTGGCTTGTCTTAGTTTGATATTTCTTATTTGAAAAATACATTCTGTGAATTGTCATACTTATTTTTAACCAAATAAAATTTAAAAATGATCAAATCTCTGCCAGCAGCATGTTGTTTTCCTGGGAAAGTGTGGTCACCCTATTTGGCCTTCGTTTTCCCAACCGCTGAAGGAGACATTGGAAAATATTCTTAACATGGACCCCATGGGGCTAGCCGAGGGGGGCTTTTGGGGTCTGTGAATACCATATAATTGTATGCTCAGTTTGGTGGTATACATTTTTCTTGGGAGAGTGACTATGGCATTCAAGGTTTATGAGAGGTTTTGTGACCCTAAAAAGTTGAGAAACAGAGTGAAAGAATTACTCATGGCCCTCCATACCCATATTGTATGATTCCTTTGTACCCACCTTATGGCATACGCTTGGAAAGGAGTCTGGGGGGGAAAGAAGGCATTTGAAGGACACTGGGGAGGTTGGAGCACGTGGCTGCAGCCTCGCCCTGACAGTGACCGCATGGCGCGCGCGTGGTCCGCCATCCAGGGGTCTTTCTCTCTAGTCCCTGCCCTGGCTGAATTGGGACTTGGCTGGGTGTACACCTGGCACACTCTGCCTAATGTCTCCCAAGCAGTTCCCAAAGCTCCCAGCCAGGAGCCAGTTAGGATTTCAGAGGCACAAGTGAGCCGCTGTGCTTGGCCTGCCAGGTGAAAAGAACAGAGCCCGTATTAACGAGACACTCCTCTCTTGGTATCGGCTTTCGCTTTGCAGGCGATGTCTCGGACCGGGAGCAAACCTGTCTCTCTGTCCGGAGCCAGGGATTTGATATTGTCCTGAATAGAGGTTTTCATCCCCCAGCTAGTCGTCTGCCCTCCGTGGCGCCTGCCGCCGGTGCCAGGCTTGGCACGTGAGCCCCCAGGTGTAGGAGGAGTGGGTGAACGGGGCAGAACTGGGCTCAGCGGCTCCCCACTCCACCCAGATGTGGTGGAGGAGGAAGAGGCATCCTGCCCTGGGAGAAGGAGCAAGGAGACAAGCAGAGGTCTGGCTGCACACGGAGCAATCGCTTGGCAGGATGGGTCCTGATGAACGGATGGTGTGTACCACGTGGGAATTTCTCCACAGCCCACGGATGAGCCAGACTCATCAGAGCAGCATCACCATCCACAGTCAGGCAGGTAACAGAATAAAGCTAGAAACAAGGATTTTATCAAAGGGGAATGGGCAAAGAGAAAAGCATTGCGGCACCAAAAAACCTTCGAGCAGGGGTGAGCATCTCCAAACACAGAGGACGGGGAAGGAGAGAAGTGAAGGGCGGCTGAAGGACCACCCCGGGACACACTTGGGAGACGGGTCAGGAAGAAAGCAGTGTGAGGGGAGGAGCAGGCATGGGCTGCCATGGAGGCCCCAGCTCGGCGTTCTGGCAGCTGGAAAATGGCACCATCACCCCAGCAGAGCTAGACTAGCAAGAGAGGTCAGGGCTGGGTGGCAGGGTGTGGCCCTGCAGTGGCCAGGGAGCTGGAGACAAGCCTAACATCTTGACAGCTGGCCTGCCTCATTCTTACGTCTGCAGGCCCTCCAGCCTCTTTCCCCTGCCCTGAGCTCTCACTCAGCGCAGGCTGGGGGCTTTGTTCTGGCAGCCTTTGACTGCAGGTGTGGAACGGAGGAGGGTGGCCAAAGAAAAACAAACGGGAAGAAGGGAACCACTATGCTTTCAAAGAGCTGCACACACAGGCTGGAGTCCTGGCTGCAAAACACTCAGTTGTCCGTCCTCTGGTTGAAGCCTGTGCGTTAGGGCAAGTCCTTATAAACAGCACTGAACTGAGGACAGCTCAACGGCACCGCCACTTACCATGCGTCCATGCAGGGCTAGGTCCTGGGATGGGTGTGGCCAAGACAGAGACAAATAAACCCCTTTCCTTGCCCTGAGAAAGCTCACAAGCTGGTCGGGGTGGAACCCATATCTACTAAGAGCTTCCTGAAAGTCAGCCTAGGGGTCTGACATGCTTCTCTCGAATTCCAGCCTCATAGCATCCTGTGTGGGAGGCCGAATCTCCCACTGGAGCACACAGAGGTTCAGAGACGCTAGGCAACCTGCTTAGGACCACACAGCTGGGTCATGGGGGAGTGAATTTTAAACCCAAGTCCACGTGACGCTACTGCCTGCCTGTTTCCACCGGGGCAGACCCACGCTCAACTCTTTGGGAGGAGTGGTGTGGAAGGCCATTGCGGCTGGCTTGAAGCCCGAGCGTGGAGCTGCTCACAGGCCCTTCCACTGGATGTTGGCCAAGGCACAGTAACTCCTGATTGGATAGATAGATAATCGAAGAGATGAAAGGGCCCTCCAGTTAATAACCACCCACAGTGGACACGGCTCCAGGCTCTGGAGGAGCTTGGAGGGAATGGGTCAGGCCCTGCCCTCCAGGAGCTCACAGACCAGTAGGAAGTAGATGCAAATGTGTTAAGACCCACTCCACTGGCACCGGCCCAGACAAATCTCTGTCCCTTCTGGGCAGAGTGACCTGAGGTGAGAGGGCATCTCAGAACCTCAGTTTCTTTCTCTGTATAACACAGGTAGTTGTACCTAATTTATTGCATTGCTGTGGAGATTACTTAAAATAATGTGTGCTAAGCACAAGGCCTGACACAAAGTAGGAGCTCCAGAATGTCTGGCTCCGAGAGCTTCCATGGGGTACTCACAGCCAACGGGGGCCGAGCTTTCCCCGCCCCACACAGGCCCAGCGGGGGATCCCTGCTCCCTTCTCGAGAGGGCAGCCTGGAGAGCTTCCACCACCATCTGAGGACCAGGGAGGACGCAGAGGGCAACCGAGAGAGGTCCCGGGGCCTGGGTTAGCAGCTGCCACCTAGAGATGTGGGCCAGGCTACTTGCCCCTCTGGGGAACAGCAGAGTCCTATGCCCCTGGCCTGCCCAGGCTCTACAGCAGAGGGTGCTAGTTTTGCCTGTGGAGCAGCCAAGCCTGGACTGGTGAGGTAAGAGTTGGTGGTCATACGCCTCAGTCCCTCAGCCTCACAGACGGCCCCCCGGGGGAATGAGCTAGATGAGCTAGATACCTCTTCATTAATACGTGCTTAATTTGCTTGTCTGTATTTACTATCTTGCTCCCTGTGTTCCCACCATGCTCCTAGGTTGGGGTCACTTTCCAGATAAAGTACTTGCACCAAATGCTAGTCTTAGGGACTGCTTCTGGCAGCCCAGCTACAGAGAAATGTGTGGCTGGGTCACTCCGTGGCTGGGGCCTGGGAGGGCCCCGTGGCTGGGAGATGCTGTCTCCATGGCCTCCTGGCTCCAGCGTCACCTGGCTCTTCCTCAGCGTGGCTGCCTCACCCCCATGCCAAGGTGTGGGAGAAGTCAGGACCTTCTGCTGGCCGTCTGGATCACACAGTGACCTTCAGCTCCCAGGACATAGCATCTTCCTCCACGGGAGGACCAGGCAGGTGGGAAAAAAATGAAACTGCTTTGGGCTAGCTTCAGGAGGGGCAGGAGGGGGTTCTCCCACGCCTCCTGTGAAATGGGTGTGCCGGCTTTGTATTTAGAGAGAACGCCGTCAAGGGACAGGGGAAAAGCGGCTGACTCATCAGTTCCTAATGACACTAGCAGGCAGCATCTGTGAGCCCTCCTGGGGCTTCGTCTCAGGAGGAGGGGGGTGATTTCCTTGCTGGTGCTCCAGTATCAGAGTCCACATCTCCACCTCCCTGAAGTGTGTCATGCTCTGGCTTTTCACAGGAAAACTGCCTAATGCCATGGCAAAAGCAAGGTAATAAAATATTCATCTGCTGAGGCCAGAGGACGGAACTGACCGTTTCTTCCAGGAGAAGCAGAGTCCTAAATTAAAGACATGCACAGACCCAGACAAACGCACATGCCCGACCAGCAGACATTCCCAGGCACGTGTCAGGACAACACAGCCTCGCATATACAAGAAAGCATATGCCTAAATACTCACACGTAGACACATGGGCTCCGGTCACACACCTATGCAGCACACAAAACCGTGTTGAGGACACATGGATGCCATGTGTGAACACATGCATGAACATTGCATGTACCCGTGAACTCCCACCCTGTACGCTCACCCACCCACATGTCTACTCCCCCAACGTGGCAATGAAAAATGATGTCTTAGCTGGTGTATTGGGGGCAGAAGAGCCCATCACCAGGCCCTGACTTTGGAACAATAGTCGCCTGTCTGGCTGTCCTGGGGAAACTGGGCTTTGTCAGGCAGAAAGCAAGTACTGTGTAGGGGGAAGTGTGACTCAGAGGTGAGTTACACAACTCCATTCTGCCTGTGTGCTCTGCCCAGGAGGGGGAGGAGGAGGAAGGCTTGCAAATGTGAACTCTGAAAGGGCTGCCGCACTTCTGGAAGCTTCCACATGTCATGTCACTTGTCCAGGCTAGTGGAGGCAGAGGCTCCCTGAGGGGCAGAGTGTGGAGCTACTACACTGTCACGACCTCAGAGCCAGAGCCTCCCCACTGACCCCCTCCTGCTCATCCAGCCTGCTGCCCAGGGTGATTCTGCCTTCTGATTGTTCTAGAAGCTCTGATGGAGCAGCTCATGATGAAAGATGCCAGACCTAAGAGTTCTGAAACAACCCCAGTTCACAGACCTCGTGAGAGAACGGCAATGTCCCAGTTCCCTTGCATGCTGTGTTTTTCCTTATATCCATTCTGCAAAGATGCACTGAACTTCCACCAGGACCTAGGGCCTGGGGTGACAGAGTTGGCTGCCCTAAGGATCTAGATCATAGGCTATGAGGGAAGCAGACAAAGGCCAATGGATTATTGCTATTTGCTCTTGGAGGAGGGGACTCTACTGACTCTAGAAGATTAACAAGTTGGCCAGATAAAGAAGTAGGTATGTGTTTGAGTGGGTGGGAGGTGGGCAGGGCAAGGGGTGGAGGATGGAGAGGAAGCAGATTTAAATTCTGAGCAGAAAAGCAGCATTCAAAAAAAGAAAACAGCTTTCTACAAAGGCAGTATTAGGCCAGGGGCTGGCGAACTACAGCTTATAGGCCAATTCCAGCTTACTTCCTGTTTTTGTTAATAAAGTTTTATTGGCACAGAGCCACGGTCATTCATTTATGTATTATCACTGGCTGCTTTTGAGCAACAGTGGCAGAGTTGACTAGTCACAGCATGGCCCTCAAAGCCTAAAATATTTACCATCTGAGCCCTTATGGAAAAAATTTGCCAACTTCTCTTCTAGATCTATCCAATAATTCTGGAACCCATAAGTCTAGAATCCAGCATGGTTTTCTAGAGCTCCCTGTAAGAGTAACATTTGTGTAGGGATTTAGACGTTTACAGTGAGCTTTTGCATCAATTATCCCATTTAATCCTTCAACAAGCCTGTGTGAGGTTAATGGTAATTTTATCCCAGTTTTGCAGATGAAAAAACTAAGACAAAGGGAAATAAAGAGACTTGCTGAAGACCACATGGCTGGGAGATAGCCGAGTCCCGGGCAGCCTGATTCTAACATTCCATGGTCTTTCCACCACATTAACCTACAGATGTTTCTCTGTCACACATTCCACCACTGAGCTGTCCTCCCTGACAAGCCATTTCCCTCCTCCTTCCTAACATCTCTGCTGCCACCAAGGAAGCCTTTTGTCCATTGTGCTGCCTTAGTGGGAGAGAGGGTTCGGAGGAGAATCGAATTTCCTTTCTGCATCTGTTTGCAGAGCCTGGTGCACCCTGGGATGCTAACGAACAGTGACAGATGAGCTTCAGTTGGCTGGCGCGCGTGAAGAACCACTGGACCAGGTAATTCCAATCCACCTCCTCAGAACTCAATCCAGGAGGGATCCCGGGATGGCAGTGTGGCCCCTGCCCCTGGGGCTGAGAGGGTGCTGAGAGAAGGCTGTGACACCCCGGCTGGGTCCCTCCAGGAGGAGTGGGCACCCTGATAGACCCGCCTCAGAGCACAGGACTGCAGCACTGTTGCTCAATTTATTTTCACAGGAGCTGCTCTTAATAGAATTACATTCCATTTATTAGATACAAGGACCTAAGATGTGGCTGTGTTATATCAGGTGAATTCGGAAGGTCCACCCCTGCCACACACACACCACACTCTCTCTCTCTCTCTCTCTCTCTCTCTCTCTCACACACACACACACACACACACACACACACACACACACACACACCACATTTCTGTGTTATATCAGGTGAATTCGGAAGGTCCACCCCTGCCACACACACACCACACTCTCTCTCTCTCTCTCTCTCTCTCTCTCTCTCTCTCACACACACACACACACACACACACACACACACACACACACACACACCACATTTCCTGCAGCTCCACGCTGCTGCTGAATGGGGCTCTGCATGCTGTGGGTAACACATTTAGCTCGATAAAATATAATATACGACGGGATCATATTTAACAAGGAAAATAGGGCCCGAATGGACAGAGGAGCAGTGTGGCTGGGTTACCATGGAAACCCCGGGTTCAGAATTTCCTGACTCCTAGGAGATTACATTTTCAACCTTAATGCTGTATTAACATAAGCTTTGGCACTTAATGTCTCTGTTTTTCACCCGCCCCCCCACCCCTTGCTTACAGGCAAAAGAAAGCATCATTGGAGATGAGCCAGGGAGGAGGAGAGAGGCTTCACTTCATGAAAGCCTGAACAGCATCCAGCAGAAACCCGCTGCAGCACCCTGACGAGGTGCTCTGCAGTTTTCAGAGTGCATTGCATCCATTATCTCCCGTGACCTGCAGACAGGCTCGAGAAGCAGGCTGATGTGAGGTCACCAAGCCCCGCGCGTGCGGCCCCTCAAATGCCTCTCGCGTCCATTCCTTTTTCTCCGTTGCTCCACCGCTGCCCTTTTTATATCTCTTGGGGATATTGCAATAGCCTCTCATGGTCTCGTGCTCCCAGCCCGTGCCCTCTCGTCCCCTCTTGCTGTCTGAGTGATCTTTTTGTACTGCAAATTTTTTCATCCTGCGGTTGGTGTCATAGCCTCCAACAGCCCCACAAGCTATAGACTAAAGTCCCAACTCCCGTGCATTCAAGGACTGCTACCTCTCTCTACAAGACCCTTTCCTTGGAGTTTCCACCATAGCCCCACCGTCCAGTCTTTGGAGGTGATGCTGTGCTTTCTGAATACACCAAGTTCTTCCAGGGGCCGTGCCTCTGCTCGTGTCATGAGCTCAGGCTGGACCTCTGGCCTCTCTCATCTTGCTGACCAGCTCTTATGCTTCTTTAACACCAGTTCAGCATCACCCACTTCAGGGGTCCCCTGTCCACCTGGCTGCCAGTGTTCCCAGAGGGCTTATACCGAAGGCTGTTGTATTTCTCACCACCTGATGGTCCCCTGGGTCCTTCCTGCACCAGCCTCCTCCACCACGTTGGGAGCTCGTCAAGCCTACGAGTCATACCCCCTCACTGCCTTATGCCCTCCACCCAGCGTGGTTCTGGCACCTTGTAGGGGTTCAACTGGCATTGGTGAAATTGAGTTTACAGGTGAGAACACTGAGGCTCCGAGTGGTCAGATGGGTCGAATGCCACTTGCCTGGGAAGCAGGCCAGTTGGTGTCCCTCTCCTGTCATTACCCCTCCCTGCCCCTCTGCTTGCTCTGGCATCTCCGCACCGTCTACAGCGCACTAACCACCTCTCTGTTTCTAGGGCTACAACTGTCTTTCCTCCGCCAAACCCTCCCTTCCTTCCTCATGTTTTCTCCACCAGCTGCCCAACAGCCTTGGACCAGCAGGGCCATTGGAAAGCCAAGGCGTGGAAGAATGGGGCTCACAGACCACTGGAGACACTTCGATTCTTGGAAAAACCCATGACTCTTCCTTCCCAGGAGATTCACCATTCTTCCAAGAAATGAGGTTCTCAAAGGTTTCAAGTTTTACAGTAAGGATCCAGGGAGCCATAGTGAAGACCAGAATCTTTATTCCCACAAGCTGGGACATTCCTTGGAATAAGGATCTTGGCAGACGTAATTATTGTAAGAATCTTGAGACGAGCTTATCCTGGAGGAGGGTGGACGCTCAATGCAATGGCAAGTGTCCTTACCAGAGACAGAAAGGAGAGGACGTACAGAGACACGTGAGAGAAGGCCGTGTGAAGATCCCCGTGAAGACAAAGGCAAAGGTTGGAGTGATGGGTCTATAAGCCAAAGAATGCCAGGTATTGCTGACAATCACAGAAGCTAGGAGAGGGACCTAGAATGGATTTTCTCTCAGAGCTTCCAGAAGGAACCAATCCTGCTGACACTTCTGGCCTCTAGAACTGTCAGAGAATAAGCGTCTCTTACTTCAAGCCACCCGACTGTTGTCACTTGTTACCTAGGCAGCCCTAGGAAGTGAATACAACTGTACAGTGTAAGAATACAGGGGAACCCCGCCAAGGCCATAGGGACCAGGAGGTCAGGGGGCCCTTGCTCCTTAGCATCATGTGTGGGTTCCCCACTCGCCTTCTCACCCTGGCAGCTCTCAGCCCCTCGGTCTCTCTGCCCTGACTTCTAGCTGCCACCAGCCCACCAATTCCCCCTCCTCTGTGTAGCTCCATCTCAGGCCCACACGCGAGGGCTTTGCTTTGCTGGAGGCTCTCTGCAGCCTGAGCTGCGTCCGACTGCTTTGTGGGTCTTTCCAAGTTTTACATATACCGACCAGCCAACTCTCTCACTATATTCAAACTATCCAAGAGAGGTGGTCTTGTGGTTTAGCTCACCACATGATCTCCAAAGGGCAAAGCTTTTACCCCAGGCCACCTCACAGGCCGCGGCCCTCTGCCCTGCTCCTCCAGCTGCGGCCAGGGAGGCCGGCCATGGGTTCCCATCTGTGTCGGGAGGCTCCAGGAGGGCAGGACAGATGACTGGAGACAGGGTGGTGGCACCTTCACTGCTGGCACTGAACTTCCTATAGACCCGAATAATACGCAATAGGGAGAGGAAAGGGAAGAGGCACTTTTTTCAGATGTAAGAAGGAAAGTGTCATCCACGGAAGCTTTTGAAAAGTCAACATTGCAACCCGCTTGCCTCCCGCACTGGAGGATGCGCTGCTCAGAAGAGCTCAGTGTGACAGCAGCTGGTGATGGAAGGGGTGGGCAGGGAGAGGCTGGGCGGGAGGAGAGGGCTGCCAGGGCCCTGGCCCAGCTGGGGGTCAGCCTGTATACCCTGGGTGTTTGCAGAGGGTCTGCGAGGATGGCTCTAGTGCGTTGGGCTGTTTTACTATAATCCTACTCCCTGAATGCTTCCTGTGTGCAGCCCTGTGCTGAAGACACAGTCCAGAAGTCCTCTCATTCTCTCTCCCCCAGGCCCCAGGAGGGGGCGTCGGGGTTGAGTTGTACAGCTCAGAGACCACAGGTGTGAACGCCCAAGGTCACAGGATACGTAAGTGATGGAGTCAGGCTTTGAGCTCCATCAGAGGGGGCTAGACACGCGGCGGCCAAAAGCAGTATGGAGAGGATCCTGGGGGGCAGGAGAAATAGCTATAAAGGGTGTTACGGGGACATCTGGTGACATTTGAATACGGAATCCAGATCAGATAATAGTTTTGTATGGAAGTTAAATTTCCTGATTTTCCTAACTATACTATGGAAATGTAGGAGAAGTTTTTGTTCCTAAGAAATACACTCTTAGTGTTTAAGAATAATAGGGAATCCCACTCCTGGGCATATACCCTGAGAAAACCATAGTTCAAAAAGAGTCATGTACCACAGTTGGGGCTTTGTTGCTGAGCGCAGGCTTTCTCTAGTTGTGGCGAGCAGGGGTTTCTCTTGTTGTGGAGCACGGGCTCTAGGCGCGCAGGCTTCAGTAGTTGTGGCTCACGGGTTCTAGAGCACGGGCTCAGTAGTCGTGGCGCACTGGCTTAGTTGCTCCGAGGCATGTGGGATCTTCCAGGACCAGAGATCGAACCTGAGTCCCCTGCATTGGCAGGTGGATTCTTAACCACTGCGCCACCAGGGAAGTCCCTATTTTTTCCATAAAATATTTCTAATTCAATTTCCTGAAATAGATACTGCTATGGTCTCAGCGTTTGTGTCTCCCTCAATTCATATGTTCAAAAGCTAATGCCTGTGGGAGGGAGGGAGACGCAAGAGGGAAGAGATATGGGAACATATGTATATGTATAACTGATTCACTTTGTTGTAAAGCAGAAACTAACACACCATTGTAAAGCAATTATACTCCAATAAAGATGTTAAAAAAAGAAAAAAGAAGAAGAATAGGGAACAATGTCTCCAATGTAGTCTTAAATAGATGGGGGTGGGGTGGGGAGGGAGAGAGAGAGAATAATAAAGTGACTGAGACAAATGTGGCAACTGAAGAACCTGGTGAAGGATGTGCAGGGGATCCTTGACTGTTCTTGCCACTCTATGCATTTAAAGCTATGTCAAAATTAAAATTGTAAAACAGGAAACTCCAAAGTCCTGGCTTTTTAATTTTGTTAAAGCTGCTCTATTGAGGTATACTTTCCATATGATGAATTGCCTGCATTTAAAGTGCGCTGATAAGCTTGACATATGTATACACCCATGAGGCCATCACCACCACCAAGAAAATGAACATACCCATCACCCTGAAAAGTCCCCTCCTGTTCCTTTGTCACAATTCCCTACCAGCCCTTCTCATCCCCTGCCCAGCCCCAGGGGACAGTTAACTATAGGTTGGTTTGCATTTCCTAGAATTTTATATAAATATTAGTAGCAGTATGTACTCTTTTTTGCCTGGCTTCTCTCACTCATATTTGCTTTGAGATTCATCCATGTTATAGCATGCCTTGATAGTTCATTCCTTTTTAGGGCTGAGTAGTATTTCATCTGATGAATATACTACAGTTTGTTTATACATTACCATGTTGATGGACACTCGGGTTGTTTCCAGTTTATGGCAGTCACGAATCAAGCCTCCATGATTTGCGTACAGGTCTTTGTGTGGACATTGCTTTCATTTCAGCAGAATGCCTAGATCATACGGTAGGTATGTGTTAACTGTTTAAGAAACTGCCCAACTGTTTTCCAAAGTGGCTCTACCCCCAGAAGCGTGAGAGGGTTCCAGTTCCTCCATGGACTGACCTGGCATTTCCAGTCTTTTTCATCAGAGCCCTTCCAATGGACTTGCAGTGATGTCTCATTGTGCTTTTCACTGGCATTTTCCTAATGACCAGCAGTGTTGATGTTATCACCCTGCCGTTCCCTTTCCTGCTTCTCTGGGGGCACTGTGCCCTTCTGGGTGAAGAGGCATATGCAGTGAGCCTGGGAAGCTCAGGGACTGCCCCCTGCAGCTTAGAGGTGAATGCTCAAGTCCCCAACAGAGAACACGCGAGCGGATGGGCCCAGGATGAAGACTGGAGGGCCACGTGAGGGACCAGGGCACTTGCAGACCAAGGTATGGGTCCCGTGGCTCCGACTGGCAGAGACCACCCTTCGGATAGGGTATCCACTTGCTCAGCAGCCAATCCTGGAGCTTTTCCATAGGCATTCAGTATGTAGGATGCATCAGGTCTTAACCCTCAGACTTGATTTGTTTGCTCAACAATCTAAGCTCCTCCCCAGTGCTCAGTTCTGTGACCAGCATAAGTCTTCGATGGGCTCTGGTTGTTGGCAACCTTCGGAGTAGTTGACAAAATGTCAAAACTCTTTAAGGATGATCTTCGAGGCCCTTCTTGATCAAGTTCCTAAATGTAGTTTCTCCCACCCCATCCTTCCACACCCACCCAGCCCGTGCTCCAGATCTAACAAACGTCCCAGCGTCCCAGACTTGCCAGCTCCTTCCTGCCTCCCTGCCCTAACCTTCCCATGTGCTCTCCCCCTCTTGACCGATGGAGACTTTCTCAGCCAGCCGCAACACCAAGCCTCCCTTGTAGCCCTCCTCATCCTCACAGGAAGGCTTTATCGGGGTCAGCACTGTCTGAACTTGCATCCGTACGCAGTTTACGGGGGGCTTCGGGGGGCTGTGAGCTCCTGAAGGGTAGGATGCTGTGGCACACCCCGTCTTAGCACGGAAGGTTCCTAGTCAGCTAGTCCCCAGCGGAATCCAGTGCATCTCTGTACTACACCTTCCCCTCGTGCGTGTGGGAACTAGGACTTGTCACTGCCACCACCTCACGTGGCTCACAAATCACTCCAAATGCCGGAAGTGGCACCTGCCACGTTCTGAAAAGTTAAGTGCCTTTGCCACCTTTCCCACCATTACCTGGAACAGCCACTATCCTTGTGTGAACACATGGCCCAGGAGTTTAAACACTAAAACCAATTAGTTTCTCAGGGTGCATCATCTTAAACACGCCAAACTCGAGATGTGAGCTGGTCCTAGAAGCCTTCTTTCCTCCTTCCTTCATTTTTTCTTTTTCTTGTTCTGGCAGCACTAAACCATCCGTACTTCCACGGCAGAACTATTCCCACTAGAAATGCCGTGAAACCTTTCAAATAAAATATTTAACGTGTGGATCTGGTAATTTTATGTTGTGAGTTATGAAACCTTTATTTAGGTCCCACCTTTTATTAAACCTCCGGGTTCTCCTTTGGTCTCTAATGACATTATGTTGCATCAGAATTAGACAGTTCTTTTACAGGGGTTTGTATTATTTGTTTTGACTCGGTAATGCTAATGTTTAAATTTTGAGTCCTTTTACTGCTGATTAAACCTCTAAAGACTACAGCAGAATTTCCGCTTCGCTGCTAGAAGAAAAGAAAACAGCGCGGTTTGTACTGGGAGATCACTTGAAGAATGTGCGGGAAGGTTGCTGCATTTATGAATAAAGCGAGGCATTATCATTTTTAATAGGAATTCAACAGCTAGAGGGAGAAGTCGGGCAACGCTGTGATCAGTGCAAAGGAAAACAATCTAACAATTTTAATTAACTGTATTTTAATAGCTTTAGTTATAATTGAATAATTTAAATACCAAGGGAAACAGTTAAATCTCCTAAAAGCCTTTTTTTATTTACATTTTAAATACAGTTCACGGTGAAGAGATGATAGTATGTGTGCTGGGGAAACACCGGGATGACTCCAGCAGCTGGGCAAGCCTGCAAGAGGTAGGATGGAGCCCGAGTGATCCTGGGCCGGGGGCTGGCATGCCCCACCGAGATGGCCCCCAGAAAGGACCGGGGGCAGAAGTGAGCAGTGAGGTCTTTCCTGCCGCCCAGGGTCTGCAGCACGTCTGGCGTCACAACCCCCCGGCTAGTGGGGCCTAGAGTGACTCGATATTCATTCAACGTTCAGGCGATATTTATTGCGCGCCTACAGTAACAACCACCACGGCAGTAATAAAATAGTAGAAATAACAGCTGACTCTTACTGAGAGCTTCCTGAATGTCTGGGGCTGGCAATAATGGCAAGGGAGAGAGAGAGAGGTGGTCCCTACCCTCCTGGAGTCTTTCAACTTGAAGGAGAGACAGACAATAAACAAGTGAATTACCAAATAAACAAGATAACTATGAACTCTGATAAGAAGCCTAAAGGAAACGAAACAGGATGTTAAAATAGAGGATACTAGGATGGTGGGGATAATTCAGATAAGGTGGGCAGAGATGGTCCTTCCCTGGAGTTGATACTTAAGTAAAGACTTTGAGAAGATTGGGGTAGGAGCTGGTACCAAAGCCCAAGGCAGTCAGAGCTTTCCTGCCAGATAGAGCAGCATGTGCAAAGGGCCTGGGGTAGGGAAAGACTTTTAGAGTGTTCAAGAGGAATTGTGAGGAATCGGCAGTGGCTAGACCATTGGGAGGAGAGGAAGGTGATGCAAGGTGGGGTGAAGAACTGGCCAGGGCACATGGCACAGGCAATCACTGGAAGGTTTAAGCAGTGGAATGATGAAATTTGATTAGTGATTCTAAAAAATCTCATTGCTGTTTTCCTAAGCCTTGTGCTGGGGTGTGACCTCCTCCCTCCCTCACCCCTGTTGGGCCTGCCCAGGCACTACAACCGGGCCCTTCCCTGGACTGTGGTTGCAAAGAGAGTCCCCCACCACCCATATTCTACCCCACTTCTGCACTGTGCCTGCAGCCCTGCCCCTCAGCCAGCCCCTGTGTCAGCATTCCTAATACCCTAGTTCCCAAACACACCCCATCTGAGAGCTGTCTTTATTCCACCTCCCTCGCTGATGGGAGCCCAATATGGAGCTGAACAGACTCCTCCCAACCGCTGCCAACCCCAAAACCATGGAGCTGTGGCCCCCCAAACTCCCCAAATCACCACTAGCTGAGGATTCCTGCTACTGCAAGGCCACCCTTGGCTGGGACCACTGTGTATTAAACAACAGCTACCCCTTTGGAAGACCAGCCACTGCCCACTCAATGCCCCTTCCTTTCTTCTCACCAGCCTGCTGAGAAAGCCCCCTCATGCCCTGCAGCCAAGTCCTTCTGAGGCATGAGCATTTCCGTCAGTGCTAACAAGGAATCCTGGGCCAGGAAAACATCCACCATCCGCAAAGACGGGACACTGGGAGATGGTAAGATGCACTCTGCGGGGAGTGGCTGGGGTCACAGCAGAGGCTGCTAATGGACAGTGTTTTGGGTTGCCATCCCCTTCCATTAAGAGCTGGGCACTCTCGCAGCTCCAGGCCATCCTACATGCCAGTGTCCTCTCCTGCTGGGGGCAAGCTGGGCTGGTTCACTAATGGGACCCCCAGCCAGCTCAGAGAACAGCAGGGGAAAGCCCCTGGCCGAGCAATCCATTTCTTCCTCCTGGGAATCTCACTAACTTCTCTGAGGGCTCGATGCAGGAGGGACCAGCTCAGACTCCAGGAGAAAGCAGCAGGCTGCCCTGATAGGTCTGGATCATGAGTTTATTCACGAAATGATGCAGAGAATGTTCATGCTGCAGGGGAGGGGGCGGGCTGTGTGGGGCCAGGAAGAGCTCTGTGGACATGGAGTCAAGCAGGACTGAGCATAGTAGTGAGAACAAAATCACGCGTGTGCTGAGTGTGGATGGTGCTCTTTATACTGTCATTCCAGCCTCGGGGTGCAGCACCCCTTGAGCTGAGCCCCATCATCCCTGCTTCACGAAGAGGAAATGGACAGCAGAAGGTGTGGCAAATTGTGGAAGTCAACCAGCTGGTGGGTGGATGGAGGAGCTGGTGGGCTGTGCCCTCGTTCTTTTCTTTTTTTTTTTTTTTTTGCGGTACGCGGGCCTCTCACTGTTGTGGCCTCTCCCGTGGCGGAGCACAGGCTCCGGACGCGCAGGCTCAGCGGCCATGGCTCACGGG
>NC_041233.1:29583848-29607707 GCF_002837175.3 Physeter macrocephalus | reverse complement strand
CATGTGGGATCTTCCCGGACCGGGGCACGAACCCGTGTCCCCTGCATCGGCAGGCGGACTCTCAACCACTGCGCCACCAGGGAAGCCCTGTGCCCTCGTTCTTAACCGCGATGCTGTCGGCTTTTGCTCTGATCTCCGCCCTGGTCGGACACTCAACGGCCGGGGTCGCCCGGCAGCGTGGTCCACACCATGCTCTCCCCCATTTGCCCTACAAAACAGTTATCCAGTGCCTCCTCTGTGCCTCTCGTCGATCTCATTTACAGAAGAAACTGATGCTGGGAGACGTGAGTCCCTACAGAAATGCACACAATTATTCGTGTCCTGCAACGTGAGCTACGGTCTACAAAGCCCCATGTCTCCCCCACTCAGGGATGCTCTTTAGTGACGGCTGCTGCGGTGGGGTTGGGCGCTGGCCCTCCTGGTTCACTCTGTCCAGAACAGGTAGACAGCCCAGAGATCAGGATCTGGCGGCGGTGTCTCAAATGCCACACGGCTGAGGGGTGCCCAGGTGGGTGACCCAGCAGGGACAGCCCAAGGAGCCCGTCTTTGCTCCAGGTTCCTGGAGTGCCAGGTTGAACACGGAGTGTGACCATGTCCTGCTCCAGCCCCCCATGCAAGGGGGCTGCCCCTTGGAGGAGCCCCTGTCCTGCACTAAGTAAAGCTGAAGGAGGGAAGGGGAGAGCTGGCCTGGGCAGAGGGGCCAGGAGGAGAAGGAAGACCCAGATCAGTGGATGGCAAAGCCGGGGGCGGGGTCAGCAGTATGGGACTCTCGTTATCTGTCCTGGGTGTCCAGGTCTCCCCCGCAGGAGAGGAGGACTTTCTCCTCCAGCTGCTGGGAAGGTTTTCAGCTGAGAGTACTCCATGGTCAGCCCTCTTTAGGAGTTGGCTGACTAAAGAGAGCTGCACTGTCAAGGTCACACACACACACCCCGGCAGCCCACGTCCACTGACTGCCACTTGGAAGTGGAGAGGCCCAGCCCTTATGCCTAAACGCAGGACCGCTGTGGAAAGCCACCAGCTTCAGCGCTCTCCCATGGGGCCAGCTGAGGGCTTGCCTTGACTTCATCGCAGCCTGATTCTCCCTCGGGCCATGCCTTCTTTCACAGGTGTGGATCCCAGGAACATCCCACACTAATCTCCTGCTCAGAGCCTGCTTCCCAGGGAACCCAACATGCAACAGTCACTGACCTAAATGTAACACATATTCAGTAAATCTGCACCTAGTCCTGTCATGGACCAGACATACGCGGGCACTGGGGACAGGTGTACAGATGCAACATCTTGTGTGGGCTCCCGTCCGTGGGCTCTCCGTCTGGGGAACCAGACAGGTAAGCACATCTTAGTGTAAAGTGTGTTGGGTGCCGTCACAGGGGTTTGCTCCTGGAGGGTCTATCCAAGGGCCACTCGAGTTTCCCCGAGCGCATTCCCAGTGTCCTAGAATTGAAAGGTAGGAAGAGGCTAGCCTCCCTCTGAGGCTCGACTCCCCACGCCCCCGCCCCCGCCCCCATAGTCGGCCTGCCTGGCCTCGCACACGCATCTTTCAGCGACAGGAGCTTCCGCGGTCTGGAGCAGCTCTGCATGAGTGCAATGTGCTTATGCAGAGTCTGTCCCTGACTGCCCACACTGGTTTTGCTCTCACCCTGAGGACTTCCAGGAAGACTCCATTCTGGGGATGCTGAGTGAATCAGGGACTTCCTGGCAGGGTAGGAGATACCCAGCGCACACAGCAGGAGGGAGGGACTCCAGGCTGCACAGGCCCACAGAGAAGAGTGTCTCCTGCTGGTGGGCGTGTGCGCTGCGTCTCCCGCCTGAGGCTGGTTTCCCCTCCAGCCTTGGAGTGTGTTCTCCCATTCAGAGCAAGTGCTCCGAGGATAAAGCGTCATCTGGGAAATGCTGCAGGCCTTCTCAGTGCCTGGATCACTCCAGTGTGCACTGGGAACCACGAGAGCAGGGCAGAGCATGAAGCATCTCCCCAAACTTCTTCTTCTTTTCCTTTTTTTTTTTTTGCAGGACATCTCTCAGGGCCAATGTCATAGAGAACATGCTTTGAAAAAATGCTGCCTTCAGAAATTTCCAGAGCTGCTCCTGTTCTTACTCAAAAGGGAAAGAGGAATTCCATCCCGGTGGAGGCTCGCAGCAGAATTGGGGGTGGGGGAGGCAGTGGTATCAGCGAGTGGAGGAGAGGGGGGCAGGCAAGGGGGGTAAGAAGCAGGGTGCCCCCTCTGTCACCTTCCCCAGACCTGGGGGCGACCGTGAGAGGCTGCCTGGCGGGCCACAGCAAGAAGCCTGGGGAGGCTTGGATGGCATCCATGAGTCCCCGTCTCTGACAAACACCGTGCTGCAGGCTGACAAAACAAACGCAAGTGCGTACCGGCTGTCCTACTCTCTGCCAGTTCAGATGCTCAGACACCAGGCTCTGGCTTCCATCCTCCCTGACATCTGAATCACGGCAAGGCAGGAGGCAGGACCCGGCCGGCTCCGGAGCAGGGAAATGATAAACAGATGTCAGAGGACAAAGGGGCAGGATGTGCTGGGAGGTTTGTGGCACATCAGGCCTGCTTGCAACAGCCCTTCTCCCTGGGGAACGAAGAGGGCGGCGAGGGCACGACAAAGAGAAACCGGTGGCAGAGGGGTTAAAGCCATGGGCTTTGAAGCCTCGCAGGCTGGGCATGATCCTGGCTCCACCACTTGCTCACTGTGTGACCTTGGATGAGTTATTTAACCTCATGTGTCAAGTAGGGAAAATAATCGTTCTTTACTCAGAGCGTGGCTTTGGGTGGATTAAATAAGATGATGCATGAAAAGGACTTAGCAGGATGCCTGGCACACCCCCCTCAACAAATTTAGTTGTTAATACTTCTGCTGCTGCTGCTTGGGAAATGGTTCCTGCAAAATGAAACGTTTATTTATCCAGCCAGTACAGACTGTGCTCTGCTTGGTGGCTGGTGCCAGGGCAAAACCCCAGATGGGCCCTGACCCTGGCTTTACAGAGCTGACAGGCAGGGAGAGACTGTGCTAAGAAGCCACTGTCGGCCGCAAAGTGACATCTAGACCCAGACCCCTCTGGGCGGTTCCTAAAATGAGAAGGCTGTGAAAGCGGCAGTGTGCAGGAAGCATTGAACTGTGTCAGGGCCTGGCAACGTCATCAGCTAGTGGCAGTGTCCTCCCCCGAGTTGCCTCTGTCAGGTAGACTCTTACTCAGCCTTCAAAGCCCAGCCCAAATGGCCCTTTTTCCAGGCAGCCTCTCCCAAACAGCCAGAGCCCTCCTAGCACTTGATGCCTGTCTTGACTGTGGCACTTGCCAACTTCTGGTAGTGCCAATGTTTATTCTTTACTTGGCTTGTGTCTCTTTTTGGACTAGTGGGTGCGTGTGGGTAGGAAATATTTGGGGAGCGGTACATAGTGATGCTTAGTGGTGTGACTTCTGGAATCAATCACATGTGGGTTGATACCCTTGGATGCACCAGATTTTGTGACCTTGGGTGAATTAACATCTCTAAGTGTCTGTCCCTTTATCTACAAAACCAAGCAAAACATACAGATCTCCTGGAGCTGTTATGAGGCTAAAAAAGAGACACTAGCCACAAAGGGCTCAGCACAGAGCCTGACGCACAGGAATCACTGGGTACACTCGTTAGCATGATTGTGTTTCCATCTTTGTGTCCATCTAGACTTACCCCGGTACTTGGCCCATTGTAGGTGCTCTACAAGTAGTTAACAATTTGTTAGTTCTGCGGTGCACGGATTCTCAATAGCCAGTTTCTTTCCCATCTGAACTGTTTTTGTGCAGAGGAAATATCAAGGTGTATGATGTCAAGGCAGTTAAGTAATGCAGCCAGCTGTGTAAACATCTGGAAGTAGTAGAGACACAGCCCCAGAGCAAAAGCAGGGATCAGCGTGTCCAGACGTCTCGATGAGGCTTCTAAACTGTAACCTGCGAGGAGCCAGCTAGGAGAGGCAGGCAGTGCTCTGATCAGAAATTCGAGCGTGCATTCTTCCCTCTTCAGGCTCTGAGGGCCAAGGAGGACAAGAAGGCCACTGTGCCTGGTGTGACTTTGGAAAGTGGATGTGAGGTTTAGGAAAATCCTGCTAACGACATGTTAGCAGCAGCTGGAAACAACTTGTCAGATTCACAGGGAATTGCCTCTTCTCACTCTTTCCCCCATGGCGGGGAGTGGACGTGGCTATGCCCTGAGTCCAGATCCCCAAGAGCAAAGGGGTGTGTTTGGAAGTCTGGAGTATAGGGCTTCAGACTGGGAATCCCTGATCTGCTTTCTCCTTAGAAGTTCATGACCCAGAGAGACCACTGGGGAAAGGTTCTGCAGGAGCTTCTAGCCCAATGCTCAAGCTCTCGACGAAGGAATTGAAGCTCGGAGAGTGATGCTGCACAGCTGGGAAGGGAAAGATTCAGAACAAGGAGCCAAGCTTCCTGACGCCAAATCCATGCTGGTTTCCCCATTACCCAGTTGCCCTCTCTCATTATTTAAAATGACTTTAATATCATTTATTGTTTCTTTTTTACATCTAATTACAAAAGTAACATCGTAAGAAATGTGGAAAACACTCAGAAGCACAAAATAAAATTGTTAACAAAAATCTCTGGCTGGATCTAATCACTGGGTCTCTCTCTACAAGCACACACACACACACACACACACACAAATGGTGTCCAGCTCCTTCGGTAAACTTTCTCTCTTTTCTTTACAATCCCTTGACAGATGTGGTCTGTGGTTTCCTGGGACCAGATATTGTAACTTGCGTGTTCAGAACACAAGGCAATGGGGGAACCTGAATTCTGTTTGTCCCTCGTGAACTATGGAGTCTCCTCCGAACCTCATTTTTCTCGTCTGTAAAATGGGTTATCACATATACCTTAGAGTAAGTCAAATAAGAGCAAAGATATGCAATTGCTTTTATAAAATATAAAGCACGTTGTTCAAACAATGAATGAATAGTGATGGTGACAATGGCTAGTGCTTGGGGAGGGTGGAGCTGGGCTCTGCCGCAGGCCACCCGGGGCTCACTTCCTGCCTCCACTCCAGGGCAGCTTCCTTCTTCTTCCCCAAGTCCAATTCCAGCTCTCAGGCCAGCCCCTCTCCCACTGCACCCCCATGACAGCCCCCCAAATGAGGCCCCTACTCCAGAACCCTCCAAGGATGGATGAACAGGCTGGGTGGGCACTAGAGGTGGCCATGGGGAGGAGGATGGCCCTGCAGGGGAGACAGGCAGCTCTTCCGCCTCGTATGTCCTTCCTTTGCTGGACCCCAAAGGCTGCCATGCTTATCTCTCAGATGCACGATCCCAAACATCTTGGGGTAGTAAACGCTGTCCAGCCAATATGTCAACGATTTCTCCTAACATTTCCCACAGTCTCTTCACCCTGAGTGGGTAGGATTTTCATACCTATTTTCATACCAGCCGGGGAAACGGAGGCCTTCGGCACACGTTACAGAAATGTTTACCTTTGAAAAGGAAGCTCTCAAGAGCCCCAGGGAACCGAGATGGAGCTTGGGCTGCTATGTCTGTGCTGTTGCTGGTTAGGGGACTGCAGGGTCCTGGGGAGGTCCTGTCTTCCTCAATCCTGTGGCAGGCACGTGGGGCCTGTAACAGGACTTTATTGTCAGCTGCCTCTCCTCCTCGTCTGCTGGGGCGGGACAGAGATGGGTGACACGCAGTCACTGCCCTGGGCACCAGCAGAGAGACCAGGAGCAGAGGCTGGCACTGGCTCACACCAGCTGAGCATGAAGGTGGTGCAGCCTCAGCATTCCACCGATGCCCATCTCTGTGGGTCACCACACCGGCCCTCGGCCGGCGGGCTGGTGTAGGTGCCTGAGACCAGGAAGCCGTGGCCTACCCGGAGGAGAGTCCTGGCATGTGCCGGCCGCATCTCATTAATCATCTCAACTGAATCTGGACTTCAAGGGACAGAGGCGCATGGCTGTAGGCGCCGTTAGGAGAGGAACCCTTCCCCTGAAGTCCCCTTGTCTTAGTGACAGCCTCCTCCTTGTATGTTAGACAGGCAGATCCCAGTTTCAGCTTTACCCCCTTATACCCTGACAGAGAGCTTGGACAGATGTCTGAACCCCCTTTGCACCCCAATTTGCTTATCTGCAATGTGGGCACGATAACAAGGCCCACTTTGCCTCCCCAACGGAAACATATGAAGGACTATTTAAGACTCTGTTTAAGTGTGCAGGGGTTTTACCATGGGACTGACCGGAGATGTCTTCTGGCTGAAATTGCAGGGGACCCGGGGGCCCAGGGTGAAGAATCCAACAGTGACAGCACCCCCAGCCTCATGGATGGCAGTCTTGGCTTTACCCAAGAGAAACTCAGAATCGGCACTGTCAGGGAGCCAGGTCCAAACCCTGGTCCCACCGTGCCATCCCACTGAGAGCATCACTACCGAGAGTGCGCGTTCTCTGCATGCACCTCCTGCTTCTGGCACAGCCCGCTTTCTCCCGGGGCTTCCTGGCACCGCTCCACAGGCCCCATCAGATTTGGGCTCAAGGAGTGGGAGAGTCTTTACCTCCCCGTGACCTCTGCATAGTGTCTTCATCTCCCTGTGGAAGGTGCCTTTGAATTTGGCCAGCCCACGTGGGCCATGGCTGGGGAGGTCTGCAGGTGGCAGGGGGCTTTGGAACCCACGTTCAGTGTCAGCTTCTGAGCTCAGTGTGCCCAGGTCAGCCCAGGGAGGAATCCTCTGGCCCAGGCCTTGTTATCTTCTCTGTCACAAAACAGGTGGTTCTAAACACCCAGCTCCAGGGAACTGATGGAATCCTAACCCCGTCCCTTTAATGGGCCTTGTCGAGCAGGCCCTGATGCAGCGGTGATAAGGAAGACCTCGCTGCTGGGGACAGCGCCGGGAACCAGCCAACAGCTCCTATTTTCTGTCCTCACGGCGTTCAGGGGAGTTCAGTGGCTTCCCTTTATCAGGTAGATGTAATCTCCTCCAATAGCTGCCAGTCCTGCTCTTCCTGGAGTTCCTTATGATAACTGTTTCCCCAGGAGGTGAAGGGGCATTTCCTCTCCCAGGAAGAGGTGCCATCTGCATGCAGGTTTGCACGAAGCCACTTACTTCCAGTGACAGAGGTTGCTGGTTGCTTTCCACAACATCCATTCTCCCTCTTCTCCTTGATAACAACATGTATTCAGGGCAGCAATGGCTCCAGCTAAAGTACTACTATTTCCAGCTTTCCTTGGGGCTGAAGGGGACTACGTATTAACTAGGTTCTGACCAGTGAGGCGTAAGCAGAAGTTGTATGGTAACTTTGGGAAGTCTCTTAAAAGGCATAGGGCACATCCTATTCCTTCCTTTTCTAGAATGGGGATGTGATGCCTGGAGCTCCAGCACCTTTTTTGGGTCTCAAGGTAACCTACACAATAGGAGCCAGGTGCTAGGCTCCTATCATGGGTCAGCAATATTGAAGATTTAGTCCTTCACTCTTAGGAAACACTATACCAACCCCAGACTGCCTGCCTATGGACTTCTTTATAGAAAATCTAATAAGCTACCATTTTGCTTAAAGCACTATGATGGGTTTTCTGTCACATACTGCTAAACCTAATCCTAACAGATACACTTTGACTCCAAAGTCTGACAACACCACATTGCTTTATTCATTTACTAATTCTCTGAGGTATTTTTTTTTAGTCACTCAGCAAACATTCTCTGTGCTGGGCAGTGTGCTGGGTGTTAAGAGCCTAGAGATGAATGAAACCTAGCCTATGCTTCCCAAGAGCCCCCAGTGCAGATGTGACTCTCCTCTGCTCAACGGTGGAGAGTCAGTGGCTCCCCTTTGCCTTGGGCACCATGGGACGCAGAGCCCCCTGCCCCTCCTCCCTCCGTGCTGGACCACTTGGCTGGTGGTGCAGCCTAGAAGTGAGAGCAAGGGCTGTGGAGTTAAGACGTTCCTGGGCTGAGATCGGATATTGCCTTTCACTAGCTGTGTGGCCCTGACACGCTCCTAGAAGGTGCTCACCTGTTTCCTCACCCTCACACAGGACTAGAGAATTTGGTGAAATAACGTGTGTATGACACGTAGCACAATTCTCTATACAGGTGTCTCCCACTATCCAAAAGTAGAGTGCTCCTATATCCTGTGAAACCTTTCATAAGCCGAAATGGCATAAAGTAAAGAAGCAGTTCCCTTAGGACACCTCTTGCTAACGGATACACAGAATAGATGGAGATGAAGCACAGATGCTCACAGACACAGTTCAGAGCTACGGCAGCTTGATGCTGAGAGGCTGAGTGTAGTTTTGGGGAAGGAGTAGGGCAGTGCCACTCTTGCTGCCCAGGGTGCCTGCTGCCTCTGTAATGGCTCAGCTCCCTGCAATACAATTGCTGAACGCTATTTGTGCTTTTCGCCTTTTTTCATAAAAGCTAAAATCCTCTCTGAATTTCTTTTGTGAAAGTAGGTACTAACGTAGGTCTTTCGCAAAGTGAAGTGATGTAAAGCAAACTTTTGAAAAGTGGGGGATACCTGTAATCCATAATATTTTTGTTGTCACTCTTCATTTAATTCACCCTGTCACTTCATGATGACAGGTTTTTTTTGTTTGTTTGTTTGTTTGTTTTTGCGGTACGCGGGCCTCTCACTGTTGTGGCCTCTCCCGTTGCGGAGCACAGTCTCCGGACGCGCAGGCTCAGGGGCCATGGCTCACGGGCCCAGCCGCCCCGCGGCATGTGGGATCCTCCCGGACCGGGGCACGAACCCGTGTCCCCTGCATTGGCAGGCGGACTCTCAACCACTGCGCCACCAGGGAAGCCCCATGATGACCGTTTTTGAAGCAGTTGCTTTGTTCCACTGCTACGGCCTCCCCAATGTCCCCTCCTCCCCCTCTTTCCCTAGAGGTCCCTCTCCCCTCCTTGCCTGATGCCTAGGCTCTCGGAACCCTGAGCCTACCTGCCTCTATCTTCCCAGTGTTCACAGGGGCTGAGGTCAGTGTCTCCTTAGCCAGCCCATTCTTGCCTAATCCCACTTGCCCCACTTCACGGGTATTGCTTTTTATGGGCTGAGGTCCACGAGAGTCAAGACCATGCCCTTGTTTGTTTCTTTCTCTTCAGTAGTAACTGGTACTTAGAAAATGCTTGCTGACTGCATGGATAGATAGATAAACAGATGAGTGAGTGGATAAATGCACTGAAGAGCTGGCCATAGTCAGTGAGGTAAGCACTGCAATAGATGAATGTACAAAGTGCTATGGGAAGAAGAGGGGGTTCTAGCTCATCTAGGTGAGGGAGAGGGGAGGGGGAGGACATTTGTGCTGAATCTCAGCGGGTGGGTGGGAGTCTCCAGGGTGGGTGGGGGCCTTTATGTGGGCATTTACCCGTACAAAGTCATACAGTGAATGGGGTGACCGGTGATTTGTTGCACTAATCCCAAAGGCTGGGCACTTTCCACAGAAATCAAGCCTAAAAGTCCCAATGTCCCTGCTTAAGACTCTAACCCATAGATAGGACTAGAACATGCCCTAGTCCTTCCCCTTGGATGAACACTCATGAAATGTGATCAGGAAGAGGCCGAAGGCTGGTTTCAGGGCCACTGAGGAGGAGGAGGGAATCATCACGAATATGCCGAAGGTCCTGGGGTCAGACATGCATGACCTCTGAGCCCCTCCCAATGACCAAGGGAAGATAGTAGCTTACTGCTCTGATGCAGGCGTGGAAATCGGGGCTAGGAGCTGTAAGTCACCTTCCCAATCAACCAGCTGGTACTTTGTGGACCAGAGCCTGGAACCTTGGATTTGGGGGCCAAGAGCCCCCCTCCTTCAGGTTCCCCCGGCTCCCTGGGGCATTACAGCGGCAGCCAGAGAGACTCACTCCAGAGCCAGCTGGGTGGGAGAGGGTCCTGTTAGTAGAATGGGAGGGGCAGCTGGCTGCAGCAAGGAAAATAGCACACGTGCTGGTGAGCGTAAGGGAAAGTGTTTGAATGGTCCCATTCACTCACCCATTCGCTCCTTCACTTATTCATCCATCATCCAGTCATTCAAACACATTTTTCGATTGCCTTTTAGGTACTAGGCACTATTCTCGATGCCACGGGGAACAAAACAGGCAGGATCTCTATACCCTGGAGTGTATGTTACAGAGTGGGGAGACAGAAAACAAATTACATGAGCCAAATGACAGCAGGGGGAGACCAGTGAAAGGGAAAAGACTAAATGTTGTATAGGCTAGGGTGACTAAATGTAGACAGGGCCAGGGAAGTCTCAAGGAGATAAGAATGCTGAGCTCGAAAGGTTTGGGGGGAGAATTCCAGGCAGAGGGCCCAGAGGGCTGGACTGGTATCAGAGGTGGGCTCCTGGAATGAATGCCCAGGGGAGCCACCACCCAGGGCCAGAGGAGCACGGGGCCCAGAGAGCTGTGTTAGAGATAGCCGGTGAGAAATCGCCCACCACCCAGCACTGGCCTCTGTGGAGAGGCTGGCTGGGCACGTGTGGCTGAGACATGGAGGTCTGAGTGGGACCTCCTATTTCGGTCAGCCTGACAACCAAAATTTGGTATGGATATTTGCTCCACTGCGCCCAGGGAGGGAGAAAGTTAGCAGGCTCGGTGGGGGCAGACCCTGGCTCAAACCACTCACCATAGCAGAGGCCATGGTTTGTCTCCTAACACCCTCTCCCCCTTCTTTGCTTGGTAATACGACCCCCAACTTTTATCGGGGCACCTGGCCACCACATGAAAGGCCACATTCCCCAGCCTCCCTTGATGCTTAATGAAAATCTCGTCAACGAGATGTAAGTGGAAGTGTGGTGTGTGTGGCCACTTCCCGGACCTTCCTGAAAAGACAGTGAGCTCCCGGCCCTTTGCTTCCTCTTTGACCTGGCGTTCTCTTCTCCCTTCCCGTAAGCTGGTGTCTGGGCATGTTGGCTGGCATGGTACCAGCCTTCTGGGACCTTGAAGTGGTCTTAGGAGTGGAGACCGCACACGGTAGAGCAACAGGACGGGAGGAGCACTGATGGAAAGAAACCCGCGGCAGGAACTCCAGACTTCCCGCAACCCAACTGTGACTCAAAAGAGAAATAACCGTCTATCTTATGAAGGGGCTAATACTGTATCTAATGATAGCTTTGCTTAATCAGCAAAACTACACAGCTACCCAGGGAGGAAAGGCACATACCAATTCATGCCAGCCCCAAGGACACAGGGTATGGGGTGCCCAGGATGGAGGGATGGCTGGTCTCGAGGGACCACAGCCTCCCTCAGTCCCTGTGCAGCAAGAGGTTCACAAGAGGCCAGGTGGAGATGTGGATCCTTTATCACGGTGAGTACACGGAAGTTCACTGAGTACACAGAAGTCTGAGATATCATGCTACCATGGTGGGATGTTCAGCTATTTTGGTAGCTTGTGGGTACTGACAAGGATTCTCTCTTTGACCACATCTCAGCCAGGCTCCCCTGAGTCCTCTTGTGGAGTACGCCTTCACCTTGGACTATAAAGACCTGAACAGACACTTAACATAGTTTCTAACAGCTCAGGGCCACATCCCTAGGATGAGCCAGGTATGGCTTGACCATTCACCAGGTATGTGGCCTTGAGTGGAACGCTGGCCTGCTTTCATAGAAGAAACACAGAGAATGGTGGAAGTGACAGGGATTCTCTCCTTGACCCAACCCCAGCCAGGCTCCTCGGAGCTTCCTTCTGGACTAGGCCTCCACTTTGGCCTATAAAGACCTGAACAGATGCTAACATAATTTCTAACAGCTCAGGGCCACATCCCTAGGATGATGCTGGCCCCTCTTAAAGTGTCTGAATGGGAAAACTCAAGGCTGCTGAAAGAAATGACTGCTCCAGCCGTCACCTGAAGAGAGGGCCCACCTCCCAGCCTCCACGGGAGGGGAGGAGCTTAATCTCCATAAGGCCAGTAAGCCAACCCTGAGGGTTTCACGTGGACCAACACCTCCTTCCTGCCTTTTGTAATTCTTTACTTCTCTGCCTCTCCTGAGCCCCCTGCTCACCACCCCCTCCCTATTTCCTGGTTCTCCCTTTAAAACGCCCAGTCACCTCTGTACAAAAATGAGCTCCGTTTACCCTGGACTTTTCTCCCTCTTGCAATAGTTACCACTGATTAAAATCTGTCCTGACCACATGAACTAGTGTCTGGCTCTGCTTATCTTTAACAGTGCCAAACAGAGACTAGAGGACCATGGGTTCATCTGTCAGACCTGGGACTCTGGGCGGTGGCTCTGCACGCCCAGTCAGTGTTGGTGTAGCCGCTGGGCCACGGCTGTGCGTGTGGTGGTGAGGTGGGTGTGGCGGGCTTTGGCTGGCTCCCTGCTGAGTCCAGACACTCCCAGGTGTGGTCACAGAGCAGGCACTTGGCCCTGAGGATGGGTTTTCTAGGAAGGCCTAGCACACTCACATTTGTCACACCGTGTGCCTTGATAGTGCCGCTTCATGAAGGAGAAAGGCTGAACTGCTGGGTGGGTATCGTCCCGTTGCCAGAGGGGAGGTTTCTCGCTGGAGAGATGGCGTGACCCCCATCCCCCGGCCCCTGTTTGCTCTGTCTGGTCAAACACTCCGCAACTCCCACTCCAGGCTCTGTTTTTCTTTACTTTGCTGTAAATGTCAAAAATGTCAGTTTCATAAAAAGTCAGTTGGAGGTCTTTTTGACCTCTAGAGCTGGAAGACGGCACCAGCATCTAACCCTCCAGGTCTGGGTTTTACTGCTCTGATGACCCCATAGTGGAATTTCCAGGGCAGTTCTGATCTCCTAATTCAAAAAGCCCATTGCACTCAATGTTTGGGTGCCCCGGAGCGCTCTCCTGCTTGCTGCGGACACACAGGATCAGCGCAGGTCTCTTTTTTCCATCAGCGTGTTCCTCTGGTTGAGTCACTGGACGTGGCTAACTGAATAGCAGGGAGCCACCCCCTCTGACCACCATCAGGGGTGTGAAAGCATCAAGCAGCACAATGTGCACTAGCTGGTCGGCTCCCTCCTCTTCCCATGGTCCTGACCTCCCAGCATCATTCAGCTGTCACCCAGCTGGGAGGAGAGGAGACAGGGAGCGGAGCCGGGTTTCTCAGCTTCCTCCACAAGATCGACATATTGACCTAGAGGATTCTTGGCTCTTGGGTAGTAGGGGTGGCTGTCCTGTGCATTGTGGGGTGTTTGGCAGCACCCCTGGCCTCTGCCCACTAGAGGCCTGCAGCACTCTCCTCCCCTAGCCGTGACCAAAAATGTCTCTAGACTTTGCCCAACATCCACGCCCTGGAGGCAAAACTGCCTGGGGTTGAGAACCCCTGATCAAGGGAGAGAAAACAGAGCAAGAGGAGGAGAGACCAACCCAAACCTCACCCCTTCCTCTTCAGCGGAAGGAGGATGTGCAGTCTGGTGGTGAAGAGCGTGGTCTTTGGAGCTCTCTGCCCTCGTCCACAGCCTGTCCCCACCACATATTAGCTGTGTGTGTGTCTGTTGCTGTGTGCCCATAAAGTGACTTAATCTCTCTGTGCCTCGGTTTCTTCATCTAGACGTGGGGAAACCCTGGTAGTGGCCCCAGCAAGCTCTGTGATAGTGGGGGGTGCTTGGTGAGCGCTGTGCCAGGTTAGACGTAGATGAGCATCTCTCCTAGGGAGGCTGTGCCTTGTATTCTTATACTCTGTGCCTCGGGATCAGGGTCTCCATCTTCACGATCTAGTCCTTGTCCCCCGTCTCCAGGGTCCTCTCTCACCAGCCCTTATCCCCCAAGTGAACCACTCACAGCTCATGGGAGGCACTGAGTTCTCTCTTCCAGCCGCAGCCCTGCTCTTGGTGTCTGCCCCCAGGCCAGGATTTCAGAGCCCCTTTCATCTCCTTCCTTACCCAGCCTACCCCTACTCAGGTTTCAGGAGCCACTTCCTCCAGGACTTCCTCCTGCCCTCCCAAGATAGGGTTAATTGCCTCTCTTAGCTTGTACCCTTGCCCCTCATCCCCGCAACTAGCTCCTAGGTCAAGGGTTTGTAGGCAGGTATTTATTGGGGGAAATGATCTCAGGGCAGGGGGGCTGGAAAGAGTGGAACAGGAAAGGAGAAGCCATGAACGTTTCATTGAGCTGGTTACAACTCTGAGCAACCTTCAGAAAAGTGCCTGAGAATTCTGATAGAATTGATAGAACACAGGAGTGTTTCTCCAGCTGCTTGCGTCCCCCATTGGTTGGGTTGCCCCAGGGGGTGTTGACCCCTCACTTACGTGTGCCTGTGTGGCTGAGCAGCTCACAGGTGCCCCACTGGGTGGTGGCAGAGGCTCTGGGACAGGATGCAGGGGGCCTTAAAGCAGCTGAGGTTTGGTGTTGTCAGGTCACATCTAAAGGCAGCCAATCGTTGTAGCAGCGGCCAGAGTGATAGGTGGACCATGGTGTGGGATGGGGCATGAACACACATGATCCATGTGCCTCTTCAGTCTCCTCCACTCCCCATCCCTCCCCTACCCCGCTTACCCCACCCCTCCACTCACCCCCTTGTACTACAATCCTCCATTTGTCTGCCTTGCCCCCTGGGAGATTCTGACTCCTGTGAGCAGAATCTGTTCTTCTTTGCTATATACCTAGAGCCCAGAGAGTGGTTGGAAGAAACTAGGTCTTTCAATAAATGCTAGGTGAATACGTGAATGGGTGAATGAATGAATGAGTCAGAGGCAGGCCTGAAACCCAGCTCTCTTACAACTTCTGGGGCTGTGATGAAGCCAGTGTCTCATGTGCACCGCAAGCCGTGTCCCAGTAGCATCAGCCTGAGAATGAGCCAGTCTGGACGAGAGGTTAGCTTGGCGGGTGACATGAATGTCTGGGAGGCTGATTTCCAGAGCACAGCCGCTGCCCAGGGCCACACCGGGCCTTTGCAAAGCTTGACCTCCATGAAGACTTGACATGGCCACAGTGTAGGCTGCACATCAGATGCTCAGCTTTAGCTGTGTCTCTGCAGGCACAGGTCCTGCACGTGAGTTAGGCAGCAGAGTCGGCCGCAAATCGGAGAAGTGCCTGGCTGCAGAGCGAGAGCTGACACTTAAGACCCAAGAAGAGACTTGTGCCCAGGGCAGTGTCAGAAGACACCAGTTCTTGGGAATTCCCTGACGGTCCAGTGGTTAGGACTCCACACTTTCACTGCTGAGGGCATGGGTTCAATCCCTGGTTGGGGAACTAAGATCCTGCAAGTCACACAGCGTGGCCAAAAAAAAATAAAGAAAGAAGAAGAAGAAACCAGTTTTTAACACCCAGACCTTTATGGGTGGCAGGAGCCTTTGACAGCATCCTCCCAAAGATTCTGTTTCATAGACACAGGTACTGAGACTCTGCCTGAACCTCACAGGGCCGGGGTTTGGGCACCCATCCTGACTCCTGGTCCAGTCTTTTGTCTCCTGTAGACGCTATATATTGTGAGGCCAAGGACTGTTCTTAAAGAGATTTTGCAGATTGTTTTAGGTTGCATTTTCCCAAAAGTGGATGCTGATTCAAGGACATGGATGCCAGCGGTTTATCAGGGAGGTGGTCTTGGGAAGCAGACATGATGGAGCAGGGAGAATGAGGCTAAGAAGGGGGAAAGCCATGGTTCAGGGGACTTAGTGAGGTCACTGCCATAGGCAGCAGGGCCCAGTTTCACCAAGACTTCTGAGAAGCATAGAGGATGCCTCTGAACTATCCAAATGAAAGCTGAGAAGCTGGGGCGTTTATCCACTGGCTACAAGCCCTGTTGATTTGAGGGTTGCCCCTGGGGACAGGAATTCCCTGCTCTTCTCTGTGTGCAGGTTGAGTGACCCCTGACAATGTTGGACAGAGGGACAGAATATAGAGAGTTGCTTGGCTGTCCTCGAGGGGAGACGCTGGCACTGGAGGGTGAGTCTGCGCGTGCACAGGACCGCTCATGGGGCTGAGATCAAAGCTGGGTCTGCGGGACGTGATGCAGGCCCCTGGTGTCTGTTGCATGCCTGGGGTCAGATATGAGCTTCACAGCCCATGCAAGAATTTTTACTAGGGGTCTCTCTAGTTGGACGTGGTGGATTGTTCTGGGTTCCTTACCTAAACTCTGGCAATCTGGTGTCACAGACACCCTGGCATTGCATGATATTGGGGCCTGTCTTCTATGCCACACCACTCTCAAATCAAAGCTGCCTGCATGCTCTGAGTTTGAGAAGGGCCATCAGACGGACAGCTTTGGAAACAAGCAGCAGAAAACAGCTCAGGCTAACCCAGCCAACAGTGGATTTGCTGGAAGGATCTCGAGGACTCAGAATCACTGGGAAAGCTGAAAATGTGCCAGAACCAAGAAAGGTGGACTTGGTTTGGGTCAGTACCTGCTCAATGGTTGGATGAGTAGAGACTTAGTTACTATCTCATGAGATTCTAGGTAGTAGAAAAGAACTAGTTCCTCAAAAGGAAATTGGCAAAAAGTTAAACATAAACTTACTATATGACCCAGCAATTCCACTCCTATGTATATACCCAAGAGAAATGTAGACATATATACACAAAGAAACTTGTATACAAGTGATCATAGAATTATTATTATTATTGTTTAATAATAATAATAATAATATTCACAATAGCCGAAAAGTGGAAACAACCTAAATGGTCATTAACTGATAAGTGGATAAATAAAATGGGATATATTCATACCAAGGAATATTATTTGGCCATAAAAAGTAATGAAGTACTGATACGTGTTACAATATGGATGAACCTTGAAAATACGCTAAGCAAAGGAAGCCAGACACAAAATGCCACATGCCGTATGATTCCATTCATATGAAAGCCCAGAATGGGCAAATCTATAGAGATAGAAAGTAGATTAGTGGTTTCCAAGGGCTAAAAGGGATGTTGAGATTGAGGGCGTTCAGGGTAAAGGGTTCAGGGTTTCTTTTTGAGGGTGAGGAAAAGTTTCTAAAACAGATGATAGTGACGTTGCAGACCTCTAAATGTACAAGAAACCATTGAGTTGTACACTTGAAGTGGGTGAATTGTCTGGCTGGTGAATTATATCTCAATCAAGCTGTTTAAAAATGAATGGAGGGCTTCCCTGGTGGCGCAGTGGTTGCGCGTCCGCCTGCCAATGCAGGGGAACCGGGTTCGCGCCCCGGTCTGGGAGGATCCCACATGCCGCGGAGCGGCTGGGCCCGCGAGCCATGGCCGCTGAGCCTGCGCTCCGCAACGGGAGAGGCCACAGCAGAGGGAGGCCCGCATACCACAAAAAAAAAAAAAAAAATGAATGGAGGCCTGAGTCTCTTGTGTGAGTGTGACACCTGTGCTCATTCACGGCTCTGCTCACTTTTCTGCACGGGTTTTATTCTGAAATAAAAGAAAATCAGGGTATGAGGGATCGCTAGATGCCGAAAGACCACAGAAGCCATTTCTCTTTCCCTGGGGCCATTTGCACGATGCATACAATTCTACCTATTTATACCTGTTCGTGCTGGGCATCAGAGAAGAACCCAAGGCCCAGCTCTTCAATGAAGCCCTCCCTCCAGTCCTTACAGGCTGAGGTCACGAGGTGCTAAAACCTAGCAGGAAGTCACGACTCTCTCCCAGGACAAGGAAACTGAGTGTCTCAATTGGGTGTCATCAGCCCCTCCCTCGTCCTGACGTGTAGGTTGCAGTGCTGGGCAGGGGTTGACTTTGGGGGGACCGGTGTCATGTTGGCCTACGGGAGGGAGTTGGACATCTTGGTCAGGAGGTCCAGGAAAGATGACGGGTGTGAGTTGACACCTTGTCTGGGTCCTCTGTGGCCTTCAAGTGCAGCAGCATCACAAAGACTCTCCAATTACTGCTCCCCGCAGGGACCTCTGTCTGTCTACGGTTGAGTTCGGTACTGCTCAGGATGGTGGCTGGTCACTTTATCCGAAGAAATATCCAAGGTCCAGAGCAGCTCAGTGTCTTGTCTTAAACTTGCCCCTCCTATGCGTCCCCCATGGGCATCCATATCCAGATGACTTATTCCTTCCATAAGAGGTGTTTGCAGCCTCTCTGCCACGCATGGGACAGCCCATCTCAGGGCTTGTCATCTCTCTCCCTGTTCTCCATGGGGTTGGGGCAGCAGCCAGTATTCTGGGCATGGGCTGCCCAGGTGTCTCTGGAGTTGACTTTCTCCTCTCCGCCCTCCCTGGTTGATTGGAGTCAACCAGACAAGCTGTGCACAGGGAAGACTTCTATCTGGACTGGGGCCTGTGCGGGAAACCAGAACTCATTCTGCAGTGACAAAGCCACCAAGGCACGTAGCTCCCAGCTCGGGTCTTGTGCACTTGAGGTCTTTTAGAGCTTGACCTTCCTGTCTGCAGAGCCAGGGATTAATTTGGCTCTGCGCCCAGAGTCTGGGAGTCAGCTTTGGTGCCAGAGACCATCCAGTGTCTTGTAAACACACCTTTATTTCCTTTTTCACAAACTGGGCACTTCCTTTGCTTTGGGCTCCGAGGGTCACAACGGGTGGGCTCTGGAAACTGAATAGTTTATTAGGCACCAGGGAGGGAGGTGGGCGTGCACAGACACAGAGAAGGGAGATGGGCAGACGGCAGCCAGACACAGCAGTGATGCCCTCCGGGACTCCTGGTGAGAAAATGTCTCTGCTTTGTGTTGTCGTCTGCTAATCTACACAGAGGGTTATTTTTCCCTTTTGAATTTCACAGCCCCTGTGTAGGTGGGCTTGTGGGAGACCTGTCAAAGGGGGAATGGGAGAGATGTAAGAAGAGAGAATGGCAAGCCACTTATGCTATGTTAAAAATAACTGGAGGACTACACAGGGGTCACTGTGAATTTTCAACGCAATGTCTCCAGTAGAGGAAGCTGGAGAAAGCCGCCAAGGCGAATTGCGCCCCTATTACATGTGGATGCTGCGCTCGGTGCTTTGCAAACACGAACTCATTTAGTCCTCATCACACGCCTGTGTGGTGACTTGTATTATCTTTGTTCAATAAATAGTCCAGAGAGGTTAAGAAAGGTGTTCGAGGGCCATCTGTGGTGAGTAATCTGTACTAAGTGAAGGGACCAGCGTGAAGCTGGGGTGCAACTGATCCCCGGATCAGGCACGTGGAAGGGGCGGCATCTACTGCGTGCTCTCTGTACCCACGGCCCGGCCCACCAGTTTACCTGTGGAACCCCATTCCTCCTCAGAAGCCTCTGCAAGGGGGCTGCTGCGGCCCCCATTTTATAGGTGAAAAGACTGAGGTTCAGAGAGGTGCCTGAGGCAGGCAGTCGGCGTTCTTTCCAAGGAACCCAACCTCTCTGTTTTGGTGCCACTTGTGTGATCTGCTAAGTCTGATTTTCAGAAACCTTCCTCTCTTTCTTTCTTTTTCCTGTTCCAGGAAACCACTTGAAAGCTTTGCTGCCCTTGACGAAGAGTGTTCCAGGTCAGCTCACATTCTAGAAGCATCTGTGACTGAGAGTATTTTAAGAGCGAGTGAGCCAGGCAGGGAAATTTGGAAGGCAGCCAGTTCCCTGATCTGTGTCTTCCAGGGGGTGGTGGTGGCCAATAGAGAATACAGAGGTTTTTCTTTTTTCTTTTTCCTATGTGCTTTCCTTAGAGGGAGCATCACTGCTTCTGCAAATACAGACTTGAGGTAAAAACAACAGAAAAATTAACAACTAAAAAAATTCTTATATGTGGCTGTGCTCTACATCCTTGCTACTCCAAGTGCGGTCTCCCAACCATCACCATCATGAGCATTCTTTAGAAACGCCGATTCCTGGACCCTACAAGACACCTACTAAGTCAGAATCTGTACTTTAACAAGGTCTCCAGGTGACAGGGTGAGGCGAACGCACTTCAGTTGGAGAAACCCCGGTCTCTGCCATCTCAGCAAAGCCCACATCTGGACTTCCTCTCCCCACCTCCGCAGGGATGTCATCACAGCACCTCCAGTGGGTTCTGCCCAACACAGAACTCGAATCCTCCCCTAGACTTGCTCCTCCTCTGTGTTCTTATTTCCAAGGCTCCACCTCCCATAACCCAGGATCATACCCAAGCCAGGGAGACCTCACGCTCTAAATACCTCTTGTGCAGGTGCCCCTGTGCCTGTCCTCACTGTCACTCCCCATTCATCTAGGTTTTCTGACAGTTCTCACACTGAGCCAGAGTGTTCTTCCCTGAACCCAGATCTGAAGGCGTCATTCCCCATGGAAACCCCTCCCTGGCTCCCCGCTGCCCCTTGAACCAGGTTCCAGCCCCTCTGGGCTGGTCTGATCTGGTCTTGCTCATCTCTCCAGGCTCTCTCTACCTACTCCTCCAAAATGATTGCAAATTTTGTTCCTCTTTGTATAACATCCCCCCCGCCCCTGCCACCCCTGGCTGCTTTGCAGTTTTTCCTTTATCTTTGTCAGCAATTTGATTATGATGTATTGTGATTCGGTTTCCTTTGCGTTTTTCCTGCCTGGGGTTTGTTGAGATTTTGGGGGTCTGTGGGTTTATAAATTTCATCAAATTTGGAAGTGTTCAGCCATTTTTTTTTTTTGCCAAATACTGTTTTGCTTCCCTCCCTTTTATGCTTATGTTTGGCTGTCTGATATTATCCCCTAGCACACTGAAGCTCTGCTATTTTTCAATATCTGTGCTTCACTGTGGATAAATTCATTTGCTAAGTCTTCAAGTTCACTGATCTCTTTCCCTCCAGCATCTAATCTGTTGTCAGTCTCATCAGATGGGATACTCGTTTCAGATATTGTATGGTTTTAATCTCTAGACGTTCCATTTGCTCCTTCTTTATATCTTCTACTGCCCTCCTGCCCTCCTTGTTCTGTTCCTATTTTCCTTTAAACATCTGAACATGATAATCGTTGTAACATCCTGGTCTGCAAGTTTCACCATCTCTGCAAGTTCTCACCCCTTTGTATTGACGGGCTTTTCTTCCTCATTGTCTGCTTTTCTTCCTGCTTCTTGGTACATCTGGTGGTTCTTCGTGGATGATGGACTTGGTGAATTTTATGTTGTGGAGTGTCTGGATTTTGTTGTCTTCCTGCAAAGGGAGTTGGATTTTGTTCTGGAAAGCAGTTAAGCTACTTACAGGTGATTTGATCCTGTTCAGCCTATTTCTAAGATTCACTAGGGCAGATCTGAAGTAGCCTTCGCTATGGGGATAGTTCAGCCTGAATATTCAGATGTGACCCCCCTCTAAGGTCCCACTGAATGCCCACGTGACTGCTGAGGACTCATCATTCTTGTTGTCAGTGTTCAAACTTCTCCCTGCCCTGTGTAAATACTGGGAATTGTCCATCTTACAATCCACTATTCATTGTTTACCTGATTTTGTGGAATTTCATGCTATGAAGCAAGGTCCCGTACTTATTAAGACCCAAGGAGACTCTTTTATAGATTTCCGGAGCTCTTTTACTCCGTAACTCCAGAAATATGTCCTGTGACTTCCAGCCGTTTCAGCCTTCCCAAACTTCCATCTCCACTCACAGCAAGGCTGTGAGTCCCATTGGACCTCCCCTTCCTGTGTCATGGTCCAGAGCTTGCCTCTAGGCAGAAAGCTGGGGTGACGCAGGCAGAAGCCTCCCCTAATATGTTGCCCTTCTCTCAGGGATCACAGTCCTGTGCTACCTGTTGCCCCATGTTTGGAAAGAACTATTTCATGTATTCGTCCCATTTTCCCCCTTGCGCACGGCAGGAAGATACATCCAGTCCATAATATTCCATCTTGTCTCAATTTTAGGATTTTGATGATATTTCCTCCAGCTAGAGAACCCTCCTATTGGACTCTCCCATCCTGCTCCCCAGTGACTTCAAATATGCTGTATCACGGGAGACCCCCTTTCCGGGACAATTCCCATTTGTGGTAGGTTACGCCCAATCCGAGCTAGAATCTGACTCCCAGTGCTTCCTGCAGCGCCAGGAATAGTTACAGCAACACTCACTCGCAACTGGGGTGGCCTGTTGCAATAGACAAAGCACTTTCCCTTAAAATTATCTTCACAAAAACGTGGCAAGGCCCCTAAGACACAGAGGCTCAGAGATGCTCAGGCCCTGCTCACGCAAGCGGCAGGGCTGCCTGACCCCAGAGCCCACACACTGGGATTTGCCACCAGCAAAATTTAAATGCTCGGGTTCTGGTCCTCCACCCCAACCAAAGATGCCGGCACTGTCTTCTCCTGGTTTGCAGCTGCACAGACTGCACTCTACCTGCCAAATCCATAAGGCTCTATTTGTTGTGACATTATAGTTATTTCGGGGCAAACAATTCTGCTCTCCTGGCAGCACTGTTATGACTCCGGCTAGGGAAGGAGCAGTGGAAGCCCAGGAATCACTGGGAAAGAAAGCCGGGTGGCAGGCGAGCCTGTTAAGAGTGGTGATAAAGCTTCCTGCAGACTAAACGGCGAGGGGGAGCTGCCCTCTGAAGGGCACTGGCTCAGGCATCCATCAGTCAGCCAGGTGCACCTGAGACTCTGACACTGCCCTGGAATATGTTGGAAGGGTCAGAGTGAGGGCTAGATGGTGCATGGCCCTCAGCAGAGGGATTTCTGAACAAAGAGGGAACATTCTATGTGTCAAGCACCCACTCCATGTGAGCAGCTGTGCAAGGAACGATATTCTCAGGGGGGAAATTTCTGATATTATGAATGTAATATATACTTAATTAGAGGAAAAAGTAGAAGCCACCCAAGAACAAAACACACACATCACCTTTGATTTCATCACTCAGAGATGACAACTCATCAGTTTGCTCTCTGTCCTTTCAGAAACTTTTTTTTTTTTGGTATGCGGGCCTCTCACTGTTGTGGCCCCTCCCGTCGCGGAGCACAGGCTCCGGACGCGCAGGCTCAGCGGCCATGGCTCACGGGCCCAGCCGCTCCGCGGCATGTGGGATCTTCCCGGACTGGGGCACGAACCCGTGTCCCCTGCATCGGCAGGCGGACTCTCAACCGCTGCGCCACCAGGGAAGCCCTCAGAAACTTTTAAAAACAGCATTGTTGGAATATAATTTACATGCCATAAAACCCACTCATTTTAAGTGTATAGTTTGATGAGTTTTAGGAAATTTTTACAGCTGGGAATGTATCACCACAATCAAGTTTGAGAACACTTCCATCACCCCCCAAATCCCTCTTGGTGTCCATTTGTAGTCAGTCTCTGCTCTTACCCCCAGTTCCAGGCAAACACTGATCTGCCTTCTGTCCCTTTTCTAGAAATTTCATATAAAAGACATATAGTCTTCTGTATCTGGTGTCTGATGTCTTTCACTTAGCATAATGCTTCTGAGGTTCACCATGTCGTCACGCGTGTCAGGCATTCATTCTTTCTTATTGTTTAGAGTATTCTTCTGTATGAATGTACCAGTGTGTTTATCCATTCGCTAGTTGGACTAGCTAGATGGGTTTTTATTTTTTAATAGATCTTTACTGGAGTATAATTGCTTCACAATACTGTGTTAGTTTCTGTTGCACAACAAAGCAAATCAGCCATAGGCATACACATGTCCTTTTAAGCTGTTTCCAGTTTTGAGCTATTATAAGTCATGTTGCTATGAACAGTCTTGTACAAGTCTTTGTGGGGACGTATTTTTCATTTTATTTAGGTAGGTATCCAGGAGTAGAATTGTTGGTCTGTGTGGTAGGTTTCTGTTTGACTTGATTAGGAAACTGTTAAACTGTTTTCCAAAGTAGCTGTACCATTTTACATTCCAACAACAATCTAAGAAGCTTCCAGTTTCTTCATATTCTTTCTAACACTGGCATTGTCAGTCTTTCTGATTAGAGCCATTCTAGTAGATGTGAAGCGATATCTCACTTTGATTTTAAATTGCATTTCCTTAATACTAATGAGGGGTGAGCCTGCTTTCATGTGCTTATCATACGGCCATTCATATATCTTCTTTGGTGAGAGGTCTGTTCAACTATTTTACCTCTTTTTTTTTTTTTTTTTTTTTTTTTTTGCGGTACGGGGGCCTCTCACTGCTGTGGCC
>NC_041233.1:29570001-29583788 GCF_002837175.3 Physeter macrocephalus | reverse complement strand
CGCAGGCTCAGCGGCCATGGCTCACGGGCCCAGCCGCTCCGCGGCACGTGGGATCTTCCCGGACCAGGGCACGAACCCGTGTCCCCTGCATCGGCAGGCGGACTCTCAACCACTGCGCCAGCAGGGAAGCCCCTATTTCACCATTTTTTAAACTGCATTGTTTACATTCTTATTGAGTATTAAGAGTTTAAAAAATATATATATATATTGTGTATATGCATTCTTATCAGATGTAGGACTTGCAAATATTTTCTCCCAATCTTTTCATTTTCTCAGGGGTGTTTTTAAAAGAGTAATAGTTTTTTTTGTTTGTTTTGATGAAATCCAGTTTAGTAATTTTTATTTTCAGAATTTTTATATAAATGTATTTTAATAGGATATTTATTATTTTGAACTTGATAAATTATGCTGATTGACTTTTAAACCTACCATACCCAGATTATACCCTACCTAATCAAAGTGCATTATCCTTTCAATATACTTCTGAAACTTGATATACATGCATACTTTATTTAGAATCTTTACATGTAAATTCACTGGTGATACCATATTTTAGATTTAGTATTTCTTGTATATTATCTTTGTCAAACATGGTTATTAAGAATATTCTAACTTGTAAAATGAACTGGGTACTGCTTCATTTTTTTTTAGCATTCTAGCATACTTTATATAGATTGGTAATGATTTATTCCTTGAAATTTTGAAGAGAAAAAAAAACAGTCTGTGAAACTATTTTAGTCTGTTACTTTTCTTACAAAAAATGCAAATTGGTTAGAGATGTAATTCATTGACTTTTTTCCCCTCAGTTTTTCCCAGGGTTTTGCTCTGATGAAATTTTTGTTTTTAAAGTTAATTTTATATTTTCACAGAAAAACATGCATTTGATCTTGACGTCAACATATTTTACATAGTTGGTACATATATCCTCGTATTAGTTTTACAATGCCCTCCATAAAATACCAAGGGTCACATTCCCTTTCCCAATCCTAATTTTGAGTACTGTTTTATCTCTACTGTTTCTCTTAATTAGACTGTCTAGTTGTTTCCCTATTTTGTTGGTTTCCAAGTTCTCCACTCCTCTTACCCCTACCTCTGGTTTTGACCAATCTCATTTGGTTGGTTTCTAAGATGGGACAGTTGATAGATCTTTTATGCCAATTTCTGGAAGTCCCAGCAGACCTTTCACAGAGTTGTTATTTTATAGATGAAGATACTGAGGTTCAGAGGACTCACAAGACAAGGAAAGTGGTAGAGCTGGGATTGGATACAAAGCCGGCCCTTCTTCCCCAGATCACTGCTCATTCCTGACAAATGCTGAGGGTGTTTGGGGGTGAAATGACCAGCCTCTTCTAACACACACATATGCCATCAGGAAACAGCCAGCAGTAGGGTACACAGGGCAATGACCCTTCATCTCTGAGGGGCATAAGCAATCCCAAAGCCCTCCCTTCCCCATGCATGGTCTCTGCGATCATTCCAGCCCTTCTCTGTGAGGCTGCAGGGCCAGAACTGCCAAGTCCCTAAGCTATACATCTGTATATTGAGGCCCAGAAGCATCAGGCCCCCCTCTCTCCCCTTGCTGTCAAGAGATGAATGGGTGTGATGTGGGTGTGTATAGGAGAAGGCAAAAGGCCAAGCATATGTTGTTCCCCACCAGCACTGCCCAGAGAAGAGAGGTTGACCAAATATTTGGCAAGATAGAACATTATGGTCTCTGGAAAGGAAGAGACAGGGGTATGATACAAGCTCTGCCACAGCCTGAGCCCGTCTATCCCCCTTTCCCAAGCCCTCCCCCCCAACAACTCACACTCTGATTCTAGGCACAACTGGAAACCGACCAATCATTACTGTGCTTCCCAAGTTTTTTGACACTCAGCTAATGTGCAAATAGTCTGGTTGCAGAACTCTGTCCCCAATTGTTAAGTGGTCTTTGAACTTCTACATGAGGCAGGAGGACACCCTATAATTCACAGCCAGCGAATCCCCAAAGCTCCAATGCTGCTTCCTCCACGAAGCCATCCCAGATCCCCCAGGTGGAGGTAGTGCTCTCTCCTCAGGCCTCTTAGGGCTGCTTGGTTTTACCTTTCTGTTGACTCTCCTCGGTGCCTGTCTTGCGTTCATTCATTTATTCTTTCTTTCAGCTTTTATTAAAATACAACCGTGCCACGTGATAAAAGAAATCTTTACATATTAAGGTATGGGAAAGTCATTCTGGCTTATACATGAGTTCACTTGAATTTTATGCTAACTAAAACAGCCTACTTGTGGCCTATCAAACATGCATTGTACATCTGCTTTAATGATTAAAAAAAAAAAGTGCATTGACCAGAAAGAAGTAAAGAATGTCCAAGTTAAAAATAAAGATCAGCCTCCCTTCCTGGGATGCCGATGCTGGTCCTTCAATGATAAGACTCCCTTCCCAGGTGCCAAGGCCATCCTGACTCGCCATGTACATGCTAATCTGTTTTTCTGAAACCTTGAAGGAACATATCCCTGACTTGTTTGACGTTCTTTGTTCTGACAAGACATACAACTGTGCAGAAAACCATGCTTCTCTGGAGCAGTTCCTCAGAGTTATCTGAAAGGCTGTCTACCAGGCTATCGTGCTCAGTTTGGCTCAAATAAAACTCTTTTCTATCCCTGTTATAGACTGTTCGTTGACTGTTTTCATCGACATACGTGATAGGCTACAATGGCACATGAATCAGAAGTGGTTAAAGTTCCTCACGGAACTTGTAGTCTGGTGGTAGAGAGAAAGCATGAGTAAGAATCTATTACAAATTGTGATTGGTGCTCTGGAGGAAAGAAGTCAGATGGGAGCTAGTTTAGGGGGAGGATCCGAGAATGAAAAGAGCCACCCATGTGCCCAGTTGTGGGAGGGGACACGCTGGGCAGACGGTCCTCGGGGCAGGAACCCAACTGCTGTTGTGGCTGAAGCCTAGGGAGAGAGAGAGGGCTGGAGCAATAAACAGAGAGGGATGCAGAGGCTGACCTGCACACTGCTCTCCCCTGGCTTCTCACGGGTCTTCTTCATCCTTCGGCACAACCCTGTCACGATGGAGACCTTATTGGGTGTCCTCCTCCAGCTCAAGAGCAGAAGCTCCTTTAGCACAAGAACTGGGTCTGAGTCATCTCCAGGACCCCTATCTTGGGCATGGGGTCTGGCTTTGAATCAGACCACGATTAACGAACAAGCAGAGTTGGGGTGAGCATCCTCTCTGGTGAAATAATAGATAAGGGAATTATTTGCCCACCAGATTAGGGACTATTTCAAGCCCAGCCAGAACCCGCCAGGCAAACCTACCCATTCCCTGTGCCTCTTCAAGTCGCAGATTCCTCATCTATCGCAAGAGCAGCTCTGCTTGCCCGTCTGCATCCCAGGGTCCTTTGTAAGCACACAGTTCAGTAAGAATGTGCGTGGAAAGCACTGCTGAGCTCCAGAGCCACAGTGGTTTAACAGAGGATGGTCCACGTCTCTTATTCGTGTTTGAAAGAGAAATTTCCAAACTAGCTCACCCCTTCCCTTGTCCCACTTTGGCCTTAGTACTGGGCTCCCTAGAGGCTATCGACCCGGCAGTGCCTCATCTTTTATCTCTTCCCCAGGAGTGGTATGGGGACACCTGCGCAGAGGGGACCGGTCAGGAAATGTCCCTAACATGAGAAGCCAGCCTGAGAGGTGTGTTGGGGAAACGCATAATTGATGGGCAGTCCAGTGGAGGCCCTCCCGGAGGACTGAATTGTAATCAGCAGTAGCGCTCGGCCATGACAGGAATTCCTTTTACCTCCCGGTGTAGCCATGAGCCTGGCGAGCAAGTCCCCCTGTTCCTTAAGAAGCATCCTGACTGCAGCAGGTCGCCTCGGGTCACTGCAGCCGCCTACACTCTGCCTGCTGGATTCGAAGTAGGCGTCAGGCAGCGACCAGGGCTCTGGCATCCTTGGGGAGTGGACTGCTGAGTGCTTGGTCCCTCCTACACTTGGGCAGGTTGAGGGGTGAAGCCATCCCTCCCAAGGCAAGAGCAGGAGAGGGCATGCACTCCAAAATGTGAAAATGTGACACGGCTACTGCCACAATGAATTATTCACACACCAGGATGAATTAGTAATCTGAGCTTGGAATTAATTTTATTGGGTTTCCAAAAAGGTGAGCATTTCAGAGGCAGGGAGGAGGTGGCCTGTTCCCTTCCCCCGACCCAAATCGTGAAGGGCGGGGGCACACAGGTTCACCCACACCAAGTCACCCAGAAATTCTATCTTTTACTGTGTTGGCAGGTGACTCATGGGCTTTACCTATAATTTCTTTTTGATCTTAATAAGAAATTACAATATCCCTAATTGCCCCAGAATCTTCCCTTGTGGTAGAAGTAAAAATTTCAAATTAAATGACTTCTTTTCTTCCCTGAGGTGGGTGAAGACAGCCTTGTAGACACAAATCCCTTTACACTTGGACACGGAGAAGAGAATCAAGATGGATGGCCCCAGCCCTCCTGGCCTGCTGCATACCTGCCTGCCCTGCTCTCGGCCTTTCACCACCTCCCTCCTTGCTCGTTTCTTGACAAGTTCATTGCTGTTCACCAGAAAGCGATCAGCAGAGTCTTGCTTCTGGAGAAGTTAAGTGCAGGCCCACAATTCCTCAGAGGTTCAGTGCATAAAAGCCTGCAAAAGAGGGTTTGGAAGCGCTTCACAGAGCGGCCCACGTCTCCATATACGTCAAGAGGGTTGTTGTTTGGGGAAAACAGGCTGTATTGGAGACTTCGGGAACTGCAAGGAGGTTTTGCAAGAATTCAAAGAAGCAAATGGGAACTAAAAGACACAACCAACATTTACTGACTGTTTACTATGTGGTCAGCTTCCTGTTAGGCCTTTTCAAGTCATTGTTTCATGGAATCCCCAGAACCCCAGGGGACTGGCTATTGTTATTAACTCACAGAGGTTAAATAATCCTCCCAAGGTCACTGAATGGGTAGGAGGGCTAAGACTCCAACTCAGGCTTGCTTGGACCTAATAGCCAGTGATTTTCATCTGTGTGTGTGTTATCCAGGTTTGTGGAAAGGAAAAGAAAGCAGGCACATGCATGCACAAGGTTGCAATGACAGCAGCATAGAACAAAAAACAATAAGGCCAGGAGCCCCCCCACCCCCCCACCCCAGTAAGGACTCGCTCCCTAATTCCATCACCAGCTCCCTGGGACACTTTGGAAACATCCCTTTGTTGTGCTGCACCTTACTCTCCTCGCTGATGAGATGGCAGGTTTGAAGTCCAAGATCCCTCAGGCCCAATTCTGTAAGCCTCTTCTCTTCCCAGTCCACAGATGAGGACAGTGTGGCTCAGGAAGCAGGGCCACAGAATTTTGTGGCCAATCGGGTGCAACCAGTCACGGGGGCCTTAAAGCCCCTTGACAACATGCCCAGGGACCCCGGGCCCACCTGTCAAGACCTCCAAGATGGACATGAACGAGGCCCGAGGCTGTTCATGCCACCTTCAGAGAGGGTTGGACAAAGTCTGCCGCCTGCCAGCCTGGAGCACCGTCGGGGTTCGGTACTCATTTATCGAGCAGACAAATGTATTTTTAGCATGACTTCCCTAAGTGCTTTCTACGTGCCGCCACTAGCACTGAATTCTCCCGACCCAGGGCCACTGGGATACTCTGACAGCTAGGCACTTGACCACCTCTGTCTCAGGGGATGGGGGGTGGTGCGTGGGTGGGGATTCAAGGCAAGCCTTGACTGAATTTGATGGAAAGAACCACTTCTAGCAGTAAGATGTTAGAAGAAGGGTAGAGTGTCTGGTAGAATAAAGAGTATTCGCTATGGTGTCCAGTGGACCTGCTTTGAACTGTTTCTGACACTTACTGGTTATGTGATTCCAGACAAAACCCCCTCCCCATCTATATATCTTGGTTTTCTTCCCTGAATCAAGAGATGTAGAAATTTAGCCTGTTGATATCAAAGCACGAGAAAGGAAGGGTGGGTGTGCGTTCAGGGATGCTTACAGCACCATGGTCTCTAGTGGATCTGGACCCAAGGGAGCAAGGTGAGTACCCAGCAGGAGGGGAGTGGGTGTGAGCTCTGCTATGCCTCTGCCCCCAGGGTGGAATGTGGGGCAGCCTTTCCAAAAAGCAGGTACCAGTTGACTGGGAGGGGCTTCAAATGAAGAGAAGTGTATAGAATATGATCCCAATGTGTAAAATCAAGAGGAATATTTATATATGATTATGTGAGCGTGGAGGAAGGTGCGTCAGGGACACCCTTCAAATTACTGACACTGGATGCCTGGGGTTTAGGGAGATGGATTGAAAGGTGAAATCAGGAGGAGGGAGAAAAGCAGAGGAGTGGGGAAGAAAATGGTAAGTCAAAGAGGAAAAAGTGAATGAAGGTGTCCATAAGCTAAACAGCTTGTCTGCTAGGATATCTGCCTGCGTATATGCACAGAGGAGTGGATGGAAAGACTTTCGATCAAATGTGACCCGTCTCGACAGGATGCTGATGCCGTCTAGAGTGCTGTCCTGGGGGTCAGATGATTTCATCGCACGTAAAGATGAGAGAACCGTCCAAAGCTACATCTTCAGAGGAGCTCCAAGACCTGACAGTCCGCGAACAACCAGGACAGTGCTTTTCCATCACCCCCCAACCGCTTCATCAAATCATTATGAACCAGACACATGCTGGTGACTGACCTGTTGAATGTGGGACATTGATTTTTAGTCATTCTCTCAGGCTATGAGCGTGAACCAAAACAAATGACAACCCTCTCACTTTAGGCGGGAGAGTTGCACCCGGTCGACCACGAGCGCTGTAATCAAGATGTCAAAGCAGCAAATCACATTGCAGTTTAAAAATAACTGGAGATGCTCACTTGAACTAAGTATGTGACAAGCATGAGGCTAATGGGTGGGACCAGTGGATGACTGTTGACATAAACCTGTGGTCAGACACAGGAACTCATGTCCCTGAGGGCTATGTGCTGGGTGCTTGTTCTGTGCAAAGCGTTTTGCATCTATTCTTTGAATTAATACTGCCAAGAACCCCCGCTTAAATTTACCATTTTACTGATCAGGAAACTGAGGCTCAGTGAAGTTAGGTAACTTGCTCAAGGTTTCATAGCTGGTGTATGGTAGCGCCAGGATTAAAATCCAGAGAACCTTGACTCACGGAACACACACTTTTAATCCTCCACTACAATGAGAGGACTCCAAACTGAGAGATTTTTCAGGCTTTAGTCATCTAGATTGCTGTGTGTGTCCATGGTGATCTAACGCAGCTTTTCAGGCCGCCAGTGGTAGCTTAATTACAGTGTGCTCTTGATATTGTTGGAATGTGACATTAATCAGTGTACTCGTCTGCAGTGGGATATGACTCGCAGGTGTAATTTATGTGTCCTTTGGTGTGTTATTAATGTGTGCTCTCAATGGAGGTTTAATTTTGGAAGTGCTTTTCCATATCATCATGGAGACTTGAGCAATACTTAGAGAAGCACCCCTTGAAATGGAAAGAAAGGCGTCCTGCTGCTCTCTCAAAGGTCCTCAGTGACCACGGAGACCCCAGAGCGGGGGACGCCCTCGCTCTGCTTCCTCCTCCACTTTGCTGCACATGGGGCACTCTGGCTGTCCTCCCACCGTGGATCCTCCTATCATCATGGAGATCCAGATGTGAGGAGGTGAAGGAGGTCTTGGTGGAGTCATCGCTTCCCATGGCTCAGCTAATTCTGAAGCCTCCTCCCCCAAACTCCTGCTAGGCTGGTGTCCAGCATCTGCTGGGATGCCTCTCGTGCTGGGGAACTCACTTCCTAACAATATAGTATTTTCAGTGTTGGGCGGCTATACTGTTGCTCTTTCATTCAGAGTATGGAAGGACCCAATATATGGAGGGCCTCTGCTTCTTGGTGCTAATTCTAACACTTGTACAGCAGACACTGTGTCTAATCTCTTTCAGTTGGCAGCCCCTTAAGGAGTTGAAATAGGGAATATACACCCTCTGAATTTTTTTTCAGGCTGATTATTTATACTTCCTTGTACTCTTATGATGAGGTTTGAGCGCGTTCAAGATTGTCAGTCTTCCTCCTCAATCTTGGCTTTGAGAACTGAATACAGGACTCAGACGAGGCCTGACTAGGAAAGCCCTGTATATGAGACTTTGAACTTCTTCATTCTACACGGTCTACTCCTATTAATGCAACTCCAAATTGCTTCTCTCCGGTGAGAGTTAGAGCACAATGCCGATGCCTACGGAGTGGCTGAGGACCTCTCCTGTCTCACTCAGGCTGCTTCCAAGACAGCTCTCTCACCCTGTGCTTGCACAGTGGAGCTTCTTGGGGACAACTGCAGAAGCTTACTTTTCTCCTTCGTGTTTTTTGCCTTGTAAGTTGCGTTGCTTCACCATAACCCACTGAGAGCTTCTTGGATCGGAATTCTCTCATCCCCCTCATTTGTCATCCCCTCCCAGTTCAGTGGCGTCTACAGATGTGATAAGGAGCTTTCTATGCCTTCATTCAAGTATTCACAAAATTTGTTTTAGCAGGAGAGAGCCAAGGACAAAGTCTTATCTTGGCTCCCTGGAGAGCTCCTGAAGTGACAAAGCTGAACAGGCATGAATTAATCAGCAAGCTCTGGGCATGGTTCTTGAAGCGGTCACAAGTCCACCTTCCTAACTGTGTTATTACCTTAGCTAGAGTTTTTCATGTTACCCAAAAGGATATCATAAAAACTTTATTATATACCATTTGGAAACCCAAATACTCTGTGCCCAATTGCATTTCCCTTATCTAACTATCTCATAATTACAAACACCCTCAGAAAAAAGGAAGGAAGGGAGGGAGGGAGGAGAAGAAAATCAGATTGCTCTGACAGGATTCATTTTTAAACGGACACCCTGACTGTTATGAATCAACATTTGTTCCCAGACCATCTTTTCACGAAAACCGTGCTTTTTATTGCTGGATGGCTGCGCAGGAGCAACATGCGGCATGGGCCTTTAAATGTTGCCCTCGTGTTATTTTTGAAAACTGAAATAGCGTTGCCCATCTTTACTCATCTGTCAAACTTTGTCAAGGCCCTGCTCTCTGTCTGGCACTGGGCTAGCGGCCAGGGCTCAGAGTACGGGAAGTTCATGGTCCTGCATCAAGATAGTCAGCATCTTCCCTTCTCCCTTATTTCTCAACTCCTTCCATATCTCTGTCCAAGGATGAGTGACCCCATGTTCAGGTTCTCTTTTGGCCCAATGGCCAGAGGTCTTGGGTTTTGCTTTTCTCTCCAGAACCCTCAGCTCTCCCTCTCAGCCCAAAGCACATCATCCTGAGCTAGAAAGACAGGGTCCATTTCCATCATCACAGCCGCATTATCTTATTGGGCCCGAGCAGCAGGTTAATTTCTTCCTCATCTTTCTTCCTCTGAGTATGAATTTAAAAGCTCATTTCCCCCAAGATATCAGTTTCCTCTGGGCTGTGGCCCTTCTGACACTAGAGTATTAGGACTATTTTATTTGCAACGATCAAGAACCAAAGGCAAACCAGCTAAAGCAAAACAAGTGATACATCAGCTCACATAATTGAAAAGTCTGAGGACAGACCATGCTTCAGGAAGTGTCATGTTCAGGTTTGCAAACAACATCATCAGCACCCGATCACTCTCTCTGTCTCTCAATTCTCTTTGACTTCATTCTCAAAGGACATGTTTGGCCTCCCAGAAGCTCTAGGCTTTATCTTCACTGCTGTAGAGCACAAAGAGAAAAGTATCCTTCTCATCATGTAATTAAGTAATTGAGTCCAATCACTGGACTCAGCAGTGATTGGACCTTGGCTTGAGTCACATGCCCACCCTGACCAATCACCATTGTAAGACGATGTTGTGCTCTGGTCAGGAAGAGTCACATGTCCACTTGTGGAGCTGAGGTTAGAGCCAGCTCCACCTGACACTTGAACTGAGTCTGGGCAGGTTGCCAGAGGAACATTTGGCTACTGTTATTGAAAGAAAGGGGAATAAATGCTGAATTATAAAAAAAATACTGAGAAGAGTTCCTCCATTCTTATAAGGTACCTGGCACAGAGTACCTACTCAGTAAATTTTTGTTGAATGACTTAAAAACCATGGCATCCATTATACTCTTGCATGTCCATCTTTCTCTGATGTCCTCACCAATGGGAAGCTGATCCTTGTGGTTGTCTACATAAGAACCACTCTCCCCTTTCTCCCTTGTGAATAAAACCCGATTTGGCTGAGGACTCCATACCTCGGAGAAGATGATGTCTGGGACACAACCTGATTGATCTAGACTAATGGGTCTCAAACTTCTGCTTGCTGCTCAGAAACATCTTGAGGGCTCCTTTCCAAGCAGGTTGCTGGCCAGTGCAGGGACCATGTTTTAAGAGCCACGTTCTAGAGAGATCACTCCAGTACAAGATGCAGGTAAAGTCTGAGAACCTCTGCTGCAGAAGACAATCAAATGGACAACAAACAGAAAAGCCCAGATTGGATGGTGTCGGTATGTCTTGACTAAAGTAGAAGCTCAGCCAAAGCCCTCCCACGTTTATAAAATAAAACCCAACCCTCCCGATCAGGGCTTTCTTGGCCATAGCTTGTCTTCCAGCTCCAGCCCCACTCCTGGCATGAGTCTTCTCCCTGACCACGTGCAACCATGATCTTTCATGGACTTATTCCTTTCCTAGCGCTCTTGCCCATGCGTTCCATTCAATCATCCTCTTCCCTCTCCTGTGAAGTCCTTAACGGACAAACCACCTACTGCAGGACCACGGTGTGTCTCCCTGCCTTGTACTCAGCTTCTGGAGGGCAAAAGCCTATCTCTTCTCCTGATAATCCAGTGCTCAGCACTAGGCTGGTCCACACTGGAGATTAGTTAAATGAATGAGGTTCCCCAGGCAAGAAGAACATCTATCATCCACGTAGCCTTCACCCTGCTGAGCACAGAAGGCCCTAAATAAACAATGGCTAAACAATAAGACATCTGAGAGGTCACTGCACACCTAATGCCATGCCAGGAAGCACAAAGCCAAGAGCTCCAGTGCAATCATCAGACGAAACAATGTTTGATCCTGGCTCTGCGACCTTGAGCAAATTATCTAAGCTTGCTAAGCCTCACTGTCCTCATCTGTAAAACGGGAATATTATAGCACCAAAATTGTTAAGATTACATGAGTTGAGACACCTAAGGCACTACGCACCGTGCTTGGCACGTTGCAGGGTTCCGTTAATGCCAGCTCTCATTATTATCTTATGACAATCATTCAAATATTGCAACCAAACAGGTATACCAGCTTGATTAATGTTTGCTTCAGTGGCCTTGCTTCTAGGAGAGAATCCAGCCCAGGATGCTAAGTGGCTCATATAACTTGGCCTAAGGCTATTAAAGTGCCTGACACGGCCGATTGGACCTGAATTCACCAAGAAATTGTTATGTGCATCCAAATTGGTTCTAGGCAATCTCCAGGTGTGCTGGGGAGGAGAGGGCAACAATTCATCAGAAATGAAGACACGGCTCTACAGGAACGTCCTCTCCACCTAGCTGCCTGTGCGGCAAACTCTTTTCCATCCCCCAATGTAATCCAGGTGTTCTTTGTCCTTGCACCTGGAGTGGTCACCCAGCTTCGATGTCACCTCTGTCCCTCGTTCTTACTCCTACTCTGACCTCGTCCCCACTGTGCGTATGCGTCTTCAGCAGGAGTGTGGGAGTGCCTAGAGCCTAGCCCAACGCCTGACAAAAGTGGGGGGCAAAGTTGGTGGTGTCCCTCCTTCTCTGGGGACCCCTTTGGCTCTTTGAGGGAGGCTCTACTGAGCCACAAAACAACCCAGTGAGCTTTAAGTGGTGTGGTGCTTATGACAGCCTGGGCTCAAGGACCCATCAATCCTGTCATCACGCTCCGTGAACAACAGAGGAGGTCTGGGTGGTCAGAGGAGTCAGTCACAGGATGAACGGATTTATAAAGAAGAAGGGGACAAGAGGACAGTCAGGAAGAGAGGACAGCCCCAGAGTAGGAGGCAGAACCCAAGGGACATTGAGGGCCTCAGCCCTCTGCATCTGGTGAGGCTGCTCCAGGCTCTGTCCCAGCCCCAGGGCTTTCGGGGCAGCTGATCCTGTGACTCCACTGTTGGTGGATGGGGCCCAAGTCCTACTTAAAATCACCATGGGAATTTGTTCACTGGATTTAAGCCCTGGCTCTGCCGTCCACTAGCTGGGTAGCCTAGGGCAGTACTTTGCCATCTCTGATTGTCAGCTTCCTTATGATTTTGTCATACATCACTTGGTAGCAGTTAGTTATGTGGGAATATTCACTCTTCATCCTACAGGTATGGAGAGGGAAGGAGGGGCACAGAGGGCAGAAATACCAGGGCCGAGTTTCTTATCCTGGCACATCATAGCAGTATACCCACCCGAGCTTTCCCGTAATCCTATCTTTTCCTTTATTTCAATCTCTAATACTCGCGGGTTACCCAAAATGCCAGAAGCCAGCGCTGCCAGAAAAGCCAAGGAAAGGAAACAGAAAAACTGGCCATTTCTTCTTTCTTGTTAACGCAACAATCTCATGATCCACAGTCTGTGTTTTTAGGAGAGGGATCATAGAGGCCAATCCATGCCTCAGCGATCCTGATGTTTCTATCAAATGAGTCATTTGAAATGGGATCTTCAGTTTACTTGAGCAGAACCATGGCAGGGCTGCTCGAAATGAAAGATGTCTAGGCTCTGTGTTTGGACGTGAACAAGTTTCATCGCAGCAAAGGTATAAAGCTTGGATTTCAGCCTGGCGCTTCCTGCAGCCTCGAGCTTTCTGCTTGGTTGGAATCGACTTTCCTTATAAAGAAAAGAAACCTGCATATAACCAAGCTTAATAAGGAATGAATGAAGCCCAGGCCAGCTTCCACGGTGGTAAAGTAACACCACCCACAAGCCACAAAAACCCAGTCCGAGGGAGAAATGAGGCTGACTTTTTGCCAATTGTGCCTTTTATTCTTTCCTTTCCTCCCTCCATTTTTTCCCACACACCAGGGTGGTTAAAGACACTGTGTCATTTGTACAGATCAGGCTCTCTTCTTGTAAGTTTCCAGTTAAACATTCTTTTGTAGCTGACACCTATTAATAATTTAAAATGCCTGCTCTTTTGAACAATGATCAAAATTAAGCTATTACCCACAGGGGGATATTTACATACAGTTAGTCGGCAGGGCAGCTGTTTAACAGCCTTTTCCACTCAAGATTTCTCGTGACCCTCCCATATCATTTGTAAGCAGAAGAATATTTGGTTATTGTATGATTTTTTTCTTCCATGTATTTGATAAATGGCCACTGGGAATCACTTAGGAAGTAAATAAGGTAATTCTTTGTGATTTCTGCCGGCTGCTGAAGTTACAGGAGAAGGGCAATTACTTTTAGATCTCTCTACATGCAATTTACTAATAAGCTACAGAATGCAGAAACATGTAATTAGTAATTACTATAGTATGTAGTGGTGCGGTGCTTACCCAGTCAGTCTATGGGCCTATAATCTAGTGGCAGAAAATGAATCGCGCTTGGTACACTAAGGCAAGCCCGGCATATTTGGAGAGAGCTGTGATGATAAACTTAATGGCTGTTTATAGGCACTGTGGAGGGCACAGCAAGCATTGTTACATCCAGCTTCTTACCTGACCCCATGGCCAGGCTGATGTGCAATTGCCTCCTTGCCTCCAATTTTTTTTTTTTTTTTTTTTTTTTTGGCGGTACGCGGGCCTCTCACCGTTGTGGCCTCTCCCGTTGCGGAGCACAGGCTCCGGACGCGCAGGCTCAGCGGCCATGGCTCACGTGCCC
>NC_041233.1:29513272-29569956 GCF_002837175.3 Physeter macrocephalus | reverse complement strand
CCCGGACCGGGGCACGAACCCGTGTCCCCTGCATCGGCAGGCGGACTCTCAAACACTGCGCCACCAGGGAAGCCCTGCCTCCACTTTTAATGACCGGCCAGATTCAAATAATGTCGAGGACCTGCCTAAGATTACAGGCCAATTAGTGGTAGACCCAGGCCCAAATCCTGCGCTTCAGGCTTCAGGCTCATCCCTGTCAATCCCACCAGAGCACTGCCTAGTCATACTGCTGGAGGAGTGATGCCACCTCCCAGGGCTCGGATGTGGACAAGACTCAGGATCCCAAAGTGCATTTCATGACAGAGTTAGGGGTTCTGAGGAGAAGAATGAAGAAAAAGACATAAAACAAGTGTCTAGTTTTGAGGGGGGGAACACTGCACACTTGATGCCCATTACCTTATTATTGTGCCCATTTCATAGGAGAGAAAATTGAGACTCAATGGAGGGTCAGTCGAGGTTTATCAGGATCACTCAGTGTTAAGTGGCTGAGCTGGAGTGTGACCCTGGGTAAGTCTGACCTCAAGGACAACAATCTCTCCCTCACACCGAGAAATTATTCTGCTGGATGTGACTCCTTAGTTCAGCAAACTGAGTGTATCTGCATCAAATATCTCAAAATATTTAGGGCAAATGAGGGGAGCTCACAGATGCAGGATCTTAAAACTGATGACTGTCACCCGGTAATCTCAATTTCAGAAACTTATCCTAAAAAAAAGACAATCTAAAAACTGCAGATAAGAGTTTATGCACAAATATATCCAACAAAGATGTTCTTTATAATAACAAAACCTGGGGAGAGAATGCAAACACCCAATAACACAATAATAGAGAAGGAAGCATGGTTATAATTGTCAAAAATCAATTACCTATAAATGCAGGAATTTTATTTCTTAACTCTTGATTCTATCCTACTTATCTACATGTCTGTCCTTATGCCAGGACCATGCTGTCTTGATTACTACAGCTTTGTAATTGAAGTTTTGAAACTGGGAAGCAAGAGTTCTCCAACTTTGTTCTTCTTTTTAAAGATCATTTTGGCTATTTTGAGACCCCTGCAACTCCATATGAACTTTAGAATTGGCTTGTCAATTTCTACAGAAAAAAAACAACTGGGATTTTAATAGGGATTGTGTTGAATCTGTAGATCTGTTCACAGGGGTTGCCTCCCCATTGACAAAATGATGGCTGTGACCACTTCAAATGCTATGGCTTATTCCGAGCTGTAAGTGAATGCATCTTTTCCTGGCAAGAGAAGTGCAGCTCCATGGAGTTAAGGCAGGCTGGGAAATTACATATACACGGAGACGGCCTATTAGAGCAAGGCAGCTGCTCCCCGGAGGCCAGTTCTCGGCCACTCCACACACCACGCAGCTTCTATTACTTAGGCCAGAAAGGCTTTAAATACCTCTGGGCACCCCTCCCCTATTTCCTGTGGAATACTATTTCACAGCCTAATAGATCTTCCTACAGGGAATTTCTCCTGTTACTTAGCCCACATTTCCTTTTTCGTTTTCGTCCATTGCCTCCTCAGGACCATGCCACTGCAGGCGGATTTGCCTACTTGGGATTCCCATGTTTCACAGCCTCAGAGCCCATATTCTTTCCCTGTTGTTGGGTAAACTCTAGGTTTTACAGACGAGGGTTCAGGAAGGAGGCCCCTAGTGAGGGCTGACACCAGGCCCCTTGAAGCCAAGAGCAACCACGGCCAATTCAAGGACACCAAGGAATGAAGGTCCTCCTCGTCAAGAACTGGGGAAGCCCTTGCTGCAGTCTGGGGAAGGATGGCTCACTTCTCTGGGCTCCCTCTTTTGTTGCATGGAGCTGGGACTCTACTTCCCCTGCAAAAAGGATGGGGCACTGGGAGCCAGCCAAGTGCCTGCTTGGTAAGCTCACAGGAGAGCTGGCCCCCAGGGCCATGGGGGCTCACTCGTCACTCAGGAGGAAGAATAGAGGGATTCTGGAGGCTCAGATGAGAAAGAGAAGCCGGAAAGAACAAGGACTTGGAACCAGCTTTGTGTACTCAGGGTCTGTGTCACTCCTTTGCCCGCGTTATCTATTTGATCTTGAACCAGCCTACCCAGGCTGGGGGTCCTAACAGGAAGACTGCGGTGCAAGAGGTGAAGTCACCAGCCTGAGCCCGGCAGCAAGCAAGGCAACAGGGTGGGCGCTCAGACCCACGTGGGTTTTCCTCCGAAACCCACGCTCTTTCTGATGCACAGCTGGGCCTCAGTTTCCTCATCTATGGGATGGAGCTAATGCCGTACCACAGGGCAGCTGAGAGAGCCGAGTGGGAGAATCTCTAGGTGAAAGAAATCAGGCTCAATAAATGTTATATTACTTCCTGCCTTTCTCCCCCTGGATGGCTGATCAGGACCATTTCTCCAAGTAATTTAGCAAGGCGAGTGTCTGCGGTCCCTCTCCTCCCAGACTCCTGCCCTGCACTGATAAGTTTTATTAGTAAAGAGGGAAGGGATTTTCTACGACCAAATTTCTTCTGGGCTTTCCAGGAGAAATTGATGAAGCTGCCCGGCTCCTTGGCTGGCATTTCATCCTGACGGGACTGCCTGGCCTGTGTGGGGACTGCGCGATACAGAAACCTTTCTAGCCCAGGGAGGGAAGGCTGGGCAATGTTATTCTTCTGAAGGGGAAAATCATCATTTGGCTTCTTCGGTTTATGTACCCAGGGTGCCGGGGAAGCAGCTGGAATTTGCTTGGAAGCCACAGTGCTGTCTGCTTGGTCCTCAATAGGTGACTGGGGACAAGACTGTGTTTGACAGTCCATCACCTGCCTTTCTGTTCTGCATAATAAAAACCAGTTCTTGGGGCATCTCGTTGGCTCTGCTGAGATTCACATTGTTTGGTTCCCTGTAAAGGTGTGTGTGTGCATATGTGTGCGTGTGCACTTATGTGTCTCTGTGTATGAATGTGTATACATTTGTGGAGTATATGTATGTGCCTGTGTGTATGTATGTATGTATGTATGAGGGTGTGAGTGTATTTATGTGTATGAATATGTATTTGTGTGTGTGTAGGGGACATATGCACATGTCTGTGTGTGTGAATGGATGGGTACGTGTGTGTGAATATGGTATGTTTTGGGCACAAGTGTGTGTATGTGAGTGCATTTATCTGAATGTGTTTATGTGTGTGTATCTGTTTGTTTCTGTTTCCATAGGGTGCTCAGTAGGGGTCCCAGAGACATCCTGAGGCATTAAAGCTTCAGGAGATGCAGAGACACATTTGCAGATGTCCCATCAACCAGAGACCTCAACCTACTTGAGAAGCAGTGGAGAGCAAGGGAGCGTCCACCCAAACCAAGTCCTGGGTCCGCCTCGTGCAAGTTGGACATCTCAGGCAAGACCTCCTGTTCCCCCACCCCTGATGGCTACGAGGGTAACTCTTCCTCAACCTGCTCTGCCTGCCACTTCCTTCCAGAAGCCCTCTGATTCTGACTCCCATTCCACGCCTGGGTTGAGCTCCTCTCTCTGAGCCTGCATTTATAGCAGGACTATAGATTCGATCCTGAATTGGCACAGGCTTTGTCTACACATCTGCTCCCCACTCTGGGCTGCAGAGTTGTTCCTGCTCTGTGTCCCAGGGTGTAGGACTCTAAGGCACCTCTTCAAAGCACAATACCTGACGTGGAATGAGTAAATGAATGAACAAATGTTCTGGGTGTCTCAGTGTTCTTTCTCATCTGTAAACTGTGGGTAAAAATACTTTACATGGTTCCTAGAAAGAGTACGTGAGATAAACTATATGAAAGCATGCTTTAAAGTGTTAAAAGTTAACACAGCAATGCAGCCCCTTGGGGTCTGGGGCACCCCAACAGTTGAATGGGACAGCAGGCAGCAGGCATGGTAGAAGGAATGCAGCCCTTGGAGTCAGAAGGTCCTGATTCAAATTCTGGTTCTACCATTCAGCATCTGATTGACCCTGGGTGATGCACTTTGTTCTCAGCCTTCATGTCCTCAACTATAAAAGAGAGCCATTAGCACTTTCCTCGTAGGTGTAAGGAACAACCTTTACAAAGTTCAGCACACACGGAAGTAGCCAGTAGAAGTTGGTTAAGCAGAAGAATGTGGTGGGAACACGGGCATTGACAGAGTTGGTGTGTATTCAAAGAATTATCAGAAACCTCGGGCAGAGGGCAGCAGTATGCCCTAGAGAAGAGGGGGCTGGAGTGGGGCTTTGGAAAAGCAGGAGGGAAGGTATCTTGGGTGGGTGGACCAGAATGAGCACATAAGTGGAAGGTGAAAGAGGCCATGTGAGTTTGGAGTTTGCATTAGTCTTCTAATGCTGTGTAACAAACTAACAGAAACTTAGTGGGTTAAGACAACATCCATTTGTTATCTCACACTGTAGGTCAGATGTCCACACACAATTTAACTGAGTTCTCTGCTCAGGGTCTCACAAAGCTGAAAGCAAGGTGTCCACAGGGCTGTGTTCTCATCTGGAGGCTAGACTGGGGAAGGATTTGCTCCCTCAGGTTGTTGGAAGATTTTCCCTTGCAATTCTGAAAAGATGTTGCCATTTTCTTGCTGGCTGGGGGTCTCTCTCAGCTCCTAGAAGCTGCCACGGGGTTCTAATCACATGCCCCTTCTCATAACATAGCTTACTCCTTCCTCACTTCTTGCTCACTTCCTCTTCAGGAAGGGCCAAGTCCTTCTAGTAAGTGCTTTCACCTTATCAAGTCAAGCCTACCCAGGAATCTCCCTTTTGAATAACTCAAAGTCAGCTGGCTTTGAGACTTTATATCTGCAAAATACTGTCACCTTTGCCAAGTGTAGCCTATGCATGAGAGTGAGATCTCATCATACTCACAGGTCCCACCCAGATGCAAAATAAGGAGATTGTACAGGATCTGTGCACTGGGGGTGGGGGAGGTGGGCACCTTACAATTCTGCCCACCAGAGGGTTATCAAGCAGTCTTATTGGGCCATGCTATGAAGTTAGAATTCCATAAAGAAGCCACTTTGCTGTCTGTCCTATACCAATCCATAGCTGACAAAACCAGTAGTGGAAGGGTGACCATATGTCCCCATTGGCTTAGACAGCCCTGGTTTATTCCTGTTTTTTGGATGTTATTATTAACAGTACCTCCTTTCACTCTCAAAATTGACCCAGATTGGAGGAAAATGTTTATTGTCACTCAGGCTAAAGGAAGCAGCTCCTCTTTAGAGTCTTCCAGGCTCTTTTGGAAGAAGGTTGGAGTGAATCTACTCAGCCATGGACAGACCTTAAAATGAGAAGGTAAAAGGGGAGGTAAACAGACTCTTTCTACCCTAGCACAGAGCTCGAATGTCAGTTCCCTGGGGGTGGCAGCTACATCTTCATCACTGCATCCCCGATGTCTAGCAATGCTCTCATAGACCACATGGAACCTGTTAAATATTTGTTCAAAGGATGAGTGAATAAACCCTTGACTCAAGGGAAATTCAACTTTAATATCAAAGTCAACTTATCTCTTTGAAAATGCATTCTGACAAAGAATCCACCGCACCCAACAATTCTTCTACCTGTCTGGCTGAACCTTCCTTTCATAAGACCCAGTGACAGGAGAATGAAATAATACACATTTTAAAATAATGGCTTAGTATAACTGATTCACTTTGTTGTAAAGGAGGAACTAACTCACTATTGTAAAACAGTTATACTCCAATAAAGATGTTAAAAAAATAAAAATAATTAAAAAAATAAAAATAAAAATAAAATAATGGCTAAGACCATCGATTTACACAAGTTCTCCAAGGCTGAGAGCAAATTAACCAATCAACGGCCATTTCGATCAACTCATAGGTGATGGCATGAGAGGTCTGCATGGTGTTCTGAGTAACACACACGGGTGTGCTGGGTTTTTTCTGACTCAGAGGCTTTGTGATTTGTGTGACGTGGTACTGATGGAGCTGGCAGATCTGAAAACCCGATGGGGGAGCTTTTGTATGGGATGAAATGATGAAGCTGATTACTCACTTCACCTTTGCATCCTCACAGGTAGTCCTGATTGCTGGGTGACGCCAGCCAGGGCAGGGTTTCTCCCCTACTGAAAGGGGATGGTAGGGTGTCTGATGGCATTTGCCACAAAATCCCTCCTGATTAATCAGGCTGCTCCAATCTGTGAGTCAGAATTTCTCAAGGAGAGAAATCTGCCTTGAATAGAATTGCCCTGAACTCTGATGCCAATGCAGGTAAGCTCTTCAAAAAGTGGAGGCAGCTCTTGGGAAGCCAGGCTTCTTGGTGCTGAGACACAAACTTTGGGAGAAGAAAATGGCTCACAAAAAAGATGAGAAAGAAAGGCTGAAGGATTGATACTTCCATTTCTCAGGGATTGGGAAAGGCATGGAAAGGCCACTGTATTTCTCTATTCAAAGTAATTTTATGTAGGGCAGATGCATAACTCTTGGGGTCTTTTAGACTCAGGTTTGACACCATTTTTACCACTTACTAGCTGTGTAACCTGGATGAGTTGTATGTTTCGGCCTTGGTTTTCTCTCTTCTTTTAATTGGAGTATAGTTGCTTTAAAATATTGTGTTAGTTTCTGCTGTACAGCAAAGTGAATCAGTTATACGTATACATATATCCCCTCTTTTTTAGATTTCCTTCCCATTTGGGTCACCACGGATCACTGAGTTCCCTGTGCTATATAGTAGGTTCTCATTAGTTATCTATTTTATACAAAGTGTCTAATTTCTTAAAGGGGGAAAATAACAACTACCCCCAACTCCCAGGGTTTTGTAGAATAACATACTACAGAACAATGCCTATATCTCCTAGTGGGCTTTCAATGAATGTTAGGGTCTTTCCCCATGGTTCAAACCAAAACAGCAGTAGCAAAAGGTATACGTAGTCTGACAAAGGCTATTAAATTTTTTTTTATAAATACATTTGCAGGAAAAGTCTTACAGAGGTATACAGTATAATTAGCTTTGAACATGTTATAGTGGGCTTTCAATGAATGTTAGGGTCTTTCCCCATGGTTCAAACCAAAACAGCAGTAGCAAAAGGTATACGTAGTCTGACAAAGGCTATTAAATTTTTTTTTATAAATACATTTGCAGGAAAAGTCTTACAGAGGTATACAAATTAGCTCACATTGAACATGTTATTTTTACCAAAAATAATAGAATTACCAGAAAAATTCAGAAACCCAGGACATGTAGGGCTGCCCTGCCCATATGGACCGGTACTCTTCCAGCATCATGGCCATGGGCTCTCAGGTCTGTGTTTGAAAATATAAATGAGCCAGCCTGCAGTCTTTAGCAGGGCCAAAGTGGTGTGTAGTCAGTCAGCTTTTGCACTAGACAGCTATGCCTGGCCCCAAGGAGGAGGTGACAATCAGAATAGGTGCAGGTGCCTTAGCTGGGTTCCCAGTCTTCAGTTTGAAGTGTCTTCCTTACTGCTGCCTGGCCCCCCACTCCTTGACCAGTGGCTGTTCTCATCCATTTATGACCCTCTGCCTTCTCACCTTGAATTTACCCTTCCTTCCCTCTACTTGATCTTAGACATGCCCCTTAGATTACTGCTATCTCTGGTTCTTTTGGGAACTCTGCCCACTCCATTCGAGGAGACGAATCAAATAATCAAGGGCTTGTGTCTTTCTGGAAAAGAAGGATGCTGATTTTTTTCATTGCTCACAGGTCATCACCTTCTTTTTCTTCAGAAGATGGATGAAGTAAAGATCCAAAACCAAGAGAATCTGGAGAGGCAGCAGGGTCTGTGAAAGGCCCTGGAATATTCACAGAGAAGCCACCCAGAAGCCTGCGAAGCAACTGGCTATTTTTTAATCAGTATTACTCTCTTCTAGGGGGGAAAAAAGAGTCATTTGTAACCTGGCAACAGAGATCTGCCTGTTCTTCTTTCATGCCAAGCCGTAAACACAGCCTTCCCTCTGCTAAAGCTAATGATGCTAAAAGGCCAGTGACCAGGAGGAATTAGGGCAGCAGCATCAATGTCTATAGGCACTGGTGGTGTGAACAGGCCAGTAGGGAGTGACACAGAAAGTGGCACTGTGAACAATGGGAACTCAGCAGGAACCCAAAAGTTCATTGGAGAGGGAGTTCCTACCAGACTCAAGGCTCCCTGAACCTTTGCTTCCCCATCTGCAAAATGGGGTTGATAATCCATCTCTTAAGCTTACCAAGAGCCTTTAATGAGATTATAGCCCAAAGGCATCTACTCTTTCATTCAACAAATATTTGGGGGTCACACGATGTACCAGGCCCTGAGCCAGAAGCACAGCAGGTGCTTAACTGATCATTCTTTCCCTTCATCCAGATGGACTGCAGACCCCGCAGGAAGGAACTGGTACCATGACCCTATCTTCTTCTCTTCTGGGCTGTGCTGGAGGGAAATGATGTCGGGCATAGCTTTGGTGCCACCGCCCCAAGAACAAGTGTGGAGGGGAAGGTCTCTGTCTCTGGGGGGGTCACAGGGCCTGTGCTCCCAGGTGAAGGAGGCCTCCACTCTCAGTCTGCACAGCGAGAACCCTGGGTAAGCAGGCTGTGGGCCAGCCACCAGGCAGCAATAAAGGCAGGGAAAACAGCTGCAAATTCCTGGTAAGTCAACCCTCAGCCAGCACTTCATCATCAGGTTAAGGTCAGAATGCAGGTGCAGAAGGGAAAGTCCAAGCAAGTTCCAGGGCTTGAGGGCTTCAGGGCTTGAGGGCGGGGCCTGGTGGGGCAGAAGGAGGGTAGCAAGGTTGCAGGGCAGAGAAAATTCAGACCAACTCATAGGGTTTCTAAACAGCACTGGGGCCCTGTCTTTGAGCAGTGGATCACTGTGATCAGCACTTTCTACACATTATTTTATCCAATCCTCAATGAACCCATCTTACAGATAAGGAAACTGAGGATCATCTGGAGTCGATGCCTTGTGTCACATCACCTTAAGTGACAGAGATGTGACGAGAACGCAAATCGACCGACTCTCTGTGCTACTCAAGATTGACCTGGACCACTGGGGAATATTTCATCACCACCTTAACAAAAACAGGACCCTGAGCCAAAACCTAGAGCAATCCATCTGTAGTAAAACTCAAGGGGAACAGAATCAGCTCGCTTGTCACTCACCCCAAACACCTAATTCATCTGTGCAGACCAGGACCACACCACATCTCTTATTACTTAACTGGAGCTTAAGTATGATTAGAGGTGCCGTGCTGGGCTCAGAGGAGAAATCCATGGTCCCTGCTTTCCAAGGAGTACACATGTGCAAGAGACAGATGTGGGGCACAGAGAGAGAAGAATATGGGAGCAGGGCAGGGAGTGCCGAGCTCAGAACGAACGAGCTTCAGGTTGTAAACTGGAACGGTGTCACTAGCACGTTGAAACCCCCATGGTCCCAGCTTTGTGTGCCAAGGTGGGCACCGGCATTTTTGTCAAAAGGAAATCACCAGCATGGGCTGCTCGCCAAACCTACCCCTCAAGGCGTACCTGGTCTCACGGAGGGCCACCCTCAGCCCTCATGCCCGGGCTGCTGCCTGGGGCTGCACTGCTTTCCTACTCACATCTCCCGCCGGAACTGCTGACTGGCAGTGGCTCTAGAACTGGAAATCCCAGGTGGATCCAGGATCTGCAGTCAGAAGACAAAACGTTCTCCGCGTTCCCTAGCAACCCAAGCTGCTGCAGCCTGCAGTTCCACAGCTGACGCCCTTCCATCCATTTGCACTGAGGCATTTGGTTTTTGGTGCTCCAGAACGCTTCCTAATGTTCCTTCAATAATCCACGAAGCCATTTGCTTATAAAATCTCCCTCCCTCCTCCTCCCGCCCCCACCCCGCCCTTCCACCAGCTTTTAGTGCAGTGGACCCTCTGCGGCAGATGCAGTGAACAGGAGCCCCGGGTGGCTTGCTGAACAAAGCCCTTGTTCCAGAGTGGCAGCAGCATGGGGGTTACCCCCCTTTCGGGGATGCTGCCCACTGTGGGCTGTGCTGGGGGGGTGGGCAGGAGGGGATGGAGGGGATTCAGAGACAGAAGCAAAACAAGCCCAGCTCCGGGCAGAGGTGGAGGGGGAGAGGACAGGGACGGGGAAGAAGGGGTTGAGGGGATTAGAGGAGGAGGAATCGGGGTGCAGGAGGAGGGGGAGAAGAAGTGGAGGAGGGAAAGGAGGGGGAAGGAGGAAGGAGGAAGGGGAAGGGGGGGAGGAAGGAGAGGAGAGGCCACTTGTTTATTTATTATGATGCTAGTTGCCGTGTCGGTCTCATGCGTGGGGAGCAGCCCGTATTTTATGTTTTAATCCTCCAAGCTGTGTGTGTGGGCTGGGGATAATTACATTGAAAAATGTGTATAATATGCAGAAGGTTCTCTTTGTGGGGAACAGGAATGCTCCAGTGGAATATCTTCCTCATGGCAACCAACGCACTTTCCATAAGCCGCTCGGGAGGTGCCAGTAATTGGGAGCACAGTGGAAGCCTGGGGCTGCTCCACCGCCCCAAGACGGCCAAGTCCTCCTCTATTTCAGGGGAGGCCTCGGCATGGAGGAGAAAGGCCGGCATCCCCTCACCCCCGCCTGCCCGCCGGGCCCGCAGATGACAGGCGGGATACAAATGGGAGCCTGATTGCTTTCTTGGTGCAGCCTTGGGGCTGCCGCTGAAGAACGCGGGAGGAAGATGACAGGCAGGCGGCTAGGAGACAGTGCCCACGGTCTGTGCATGGCACACACACACACACGCATGCACACACCTTCATGGCGTGCACCCGTCCACACACGATACACCTGTGCATGTGCACAAACTCACACTCACACACAATACATGCACATGCACACACCCACACTCGCCCCTCTTCATACACACACATACATACACACAGAAACGCAAGGCTTACACACACTCACACGTCCACACCTTCAGACACGCACACACACATTCACACACACAGGCTCACATGTGAGATCACACACATGCACTCAAATGCCCACAAACTCATGTTCACATGTGTACACATTTACACAAATTCACAGTCTTACCCATGGCCATACATGTGTCTGTCCACGTACACCTTCCGTTCTCTTACATGCTCACACACACACCCTCATATGGATCTGCGCACACACACACACAAGTACACACACCACTGCTGACCACTATGAAGTGGAATCAGAAACATTGCCAGTGACATTTTCATTTGGAATTAAAAAGAAAAGAAAAGAAATGGACATCTGCCTTCCCTAAAAGAGTATCCTCCACCCTGACATTCGGAATGTTTATTTTTTGGTGCACGTGCTTTACTGACGGCACCACTCACTTAATTCGAGCTGCACGGCGAGTTTGCAAACTTTCCTTCAGCTCATGCCAACTGCTGATTTGATGCCTGTTTACCCAGAAACTGCAGATCTGGTGGAAAAAACACCCCAACCTATAGAGGTGCTAATAAGTCTCTCTTCACATGGTGGGCCAGCATCCCAGAGAAGAAAATCCAAGGTGGACAGCAATACGGTCCCCGGAAAGCCTGGCTATGGTGAACAGGGCTTCTGGCTCCCTTGGGACTCGGCTGGTTATTTCGTAGGAAATTGAATTTCTTGGTACGGTAGAGGATATGCTAATGAGTACTAATGAGGGGCCAGGAGGGCTGGGGTGGGCGTGCTGCGACCTGGGCAGGCTCCCACTCCTGCCTCTGGGATCCCTGGCTCCCCCCTTCCCATCCTGCTCTCCTGCCGGACGGGTCCAATGCCACCCCCATGTGCTCTCCCTGGGCACTCTTGAGAGTCTGTGTTGAGCTCAAGCTGCGTGCCAGCCTCTGGCCACACCCAAACCTGCCTTGGGAAAAAGCTCTTAGACAACTTAGGGCCTACCGAATTCAGCCAGATTTTCTCAGCCTCTTAAGGCTGCTTCTCTGGACCAGCCACCCTGCTTAGCTCATCTTCTGCGACTTCTCCACCCCTGCCCCCTTGGGTAGACAGACAGCACTGCTCATTGTTCCCTGAACTTGCCCTGATCCTACACCTTGGCCAACTCTACCAGTCAACTGGACTCACTCCCTCTGCTAGTTGCCATTTCAGTGAGAGAAGAGCTCGGCTTCCTGGGGTGAGGTGGGGGATCTGCAAGGCCCAGAGCATCTGGCTCCCTGCAGCAGCCAGGCTGCCCCCTGTTACATTCCTCTTTGTCCACTCAGCCCCAGCACGCTGGCCACGCTCAAATGCTGGGGGTCACCCCCACTGCAGGGCCTTTGCACGGCGGCTCTTTTTGCTGGAAGTTGTCCACCCAGACTTGCACACGCTCACTCTCCACCTGCTAGGTCATTCCTGGAATGTCACCTCCGTGAGGCCGTGCCTGGTCACCCAGTTTGAAGCGGGTGACCCTCCACCCAGTCTAGTCGTCTGTACCCCCTCCTCTGCTTCCTCCTGCTTTCCCCTGCAGCCCTTGCCACTTGACACACTGTGTGCTACTAGAAATGAAGCTTTTGGAAGGCACACGATCTGACTGTTTTGGTTACTACTATATCTTTGCACCCAGCACAGGAGCAGGTACTTAGCCGATCCACAGTGGACTGTTGAAAAAAATTAATGATGAAGCCCGGCCAGTCATCAGTGTCTACCTGGCCTTACCAGGCCATCTTCAAGATGGCCCGTTCTGGGTTCGTGTTAGGCTGGCAAAAGGTGCTGAACTTTTCTTTCTCTGTACTCTATACCTGTGTTCAGGGTTCTCGCTGTGTATTGACCCAGACTCATGCTTTTTCAATTGAAAATATACTGAGAGTTTGTCATCTCTTTTTAAGCATTTTACATGTATTATCTGATTTGCAATTCACAAAATGCAAATGAAGCAGGTGGTTTTTATTATACCCATTTGACAGATGAGCAAACTGAGGCTCAGACAGGTGAAGTGACTTGCCCATGTCACACAGCTTCCACCTTCCTGTGCTCTTTCTGCTAGACCCCGCCACCAGCACTATTTATACCCCCTCTCCCTGGTGGGCAGTGATCCCTGTACCTTAGTTAGCAGTCAGATCTCCATAATGAACCTAGGCCATGTCTGAAGGGTGAACCACAGCAAGAAGACCCTATTTTTCAGCCAAGAGAGCATGGCCACACCTGAGACCCAAGGAGAGAATTTGTTCCCACTGAAGAATGGGTTCCTTTTGAGGGTCTCTAATCTGGCACTTCCTGGCCATGCGACCTCAGGCATATTTTTTACTCTTTGAGTCTCTGTGTCCATATTCATAAAATGGGTCTACACATGCCTCCAGGGTAGTCATGAAATGGCACAGTTGATGTATATAGAAGGACCTTAGTAAGTTTAGACTTGTTTCAGCCTCCAAATAATCTTTCAGTAAATAACTTGAGAATTCCTGACTCAGGGAAGTCCACCCACCAATTGACGCATTTGTCATCACCCAAGATCACTTTTGCTTTATTGGGCAGCCACCCTGCCCTGGGCACCACAGGGGTTATTAGCAGGCAACCAAAAGTGCCAGGCCTTTTCCTAGAAGCTGCCCAACTCCCCAACTCCCAATTCTCAAAAGAGGGGCGTGCAGGTGGTGTGGGAAAAAAACCCAAACAGAGGAGGGGTGCCCAGAGCCCATTCAAGGCCAGCATGGGAAGGACAGAGGCAGCCGCGGGGACAGGCGGCCTGGGGGCCTGGGGCGCAGCTCAGGGCGCAAGGATGCAAGCTGGCGGGAGGTGCCTGCCTTTGCAGCCCCCATCCTGGGGACATGTCCCTGCCGCAGCCTCTCAGCCACCGCGGAGCAAACAAAGCCAGAGGTGCCGCTGCAGACATTGCACGCGGCTGGGAAACAGGGGCCGTCTGTACCTTTCAATGCTCTCATCTCATTAATCTTGCACCTCTGCAGTCCTTCTGAAGAGCGCACTCACAGCGGCTCATTCATTACAGCTCTAATAACAGCGGCAGGCATTAAAGCACCAGGCTGCGGAGGAACTGGCCTCTGCAGCTGCAGAAAGCCAATACTTTTTAAAATACATTTACACAGCAATAAATAAAAGCGGTCTCAGTTTACCTCTTTATTAAACTCTATTTGCTCGTCGCAGTTAAGGGCCGCATTTGTGTCTTGCTATTCAAATTTATTCGTGCACATCTCCTAGGCTGGCCACATTTATTCCACCACGCAATAATGGTGGCTGGAGCTTAACCGGGCCTTTCATCACCAAGCAGCCCTCATTAAGGGCTCTGCTCCAGGCTCCTGGGCTCAATTTGGCCACCATAAAGACCACCCCCATTATCCAGAGGGGAAAAGGAAGGCAGAGAACGAGCACGCCTTGATTAGCCTCGCCCAGCAACCAGCCAGCTGATGACCCGAGGCTGATGAGATCAGCGTCCCCCACGCTCTAGTCCAGAGATGGTCCCCCGAGGGGGCTGCCACCTCTGATGCCAACCCACTTCCACCGTGTTGGAGAGTCACAGGCGAATGAGCACAGCTCAGGCTCTGAGGAAGCATGCGCCTCTGCAAGGTGATTTTGACTTTGGATCTTTTCTATCTCTCAAATACCTGCTCTTGTTCCAAGGAACCAACATTCTGTGTACGCTTGTGGGAAGTGCAGGATTACCAGTCGGGAAGGTTTGCCCCATCTGGGATATCTTGACTGCTCCCATCATGGATAATTTTTCACCTCGACAGGCAGTTTAAAGAGTTAGGTGAGAGTCTTAGTACTGCCTCCCTCACGGGACCCTATTTTCTTTGAGAATCCTGGACTCTCTGAAAAAGACCCCAGTGGATGGGTGAGCACATTCGCCAGCCATAAACCCCTGCACCAAGCTCATGGGGTGCTGCCATTCTTCTGACTGTAATGCCCCAAAGCCTCAGGGCCCAGGCCACTGGCCACTGGCCAGACTCAGGCCAAAGCGAGAGGGCACCAGGGTGCGGGCTGATGGTGACCGGAAGACTTAAGCGGGGTGGGACTTCCTGGGCAGGTGTGAAAACAGGGTTTTGCAGCTGCAAGATGGGGAGAGCCCCAGGAGGGTCCTGTGAGGATGCCTGGAAGTGTGGACCTGGCTTCCAGCGGAGATGAGCGGTGGCTTATCCCCCAGGTAGGTCCAGCTGTGAATGAACTGCTGCTCGGCTCAGCTGGGGAGTACTCCCTCCCCACGTTCACTGCAGTGGCTCATCTGTACTGACCATGAGTGACACACCGGGAACACGTTACTACCTTCAATGAGATAGCAGACTCAGGAGGTAGCAGGAAGATTATCCCCATCTCACTGATGGAGAAAGTGGGCACAGAGAGGCTGTATGCCTTGCTCGAGGTCACAAAGCTAGTCAGGATTCCAATTCAGGAAATCCACTCCCATTCTTAACGTCGTACTGTTGCCACTGTAGAAGAAGTGTCAGGAATCATTTCAGTACCAACGGGCCACGGAGAGGTGCTGAGGGATCCCTGAGTCAGAGACTGAGGAAGGCTCCGCGGGGTCAGAGTACTGAAGGGCCCCCAAGGTCCTGCAGCCAGTTCATAGCTCCAAGCTACACCAAATATTGGAGTCTTCTTTCCCCAGGATTTTCTACTACTTCCTGCCCCCTCCCCTCCATTCTCCCCCATCACACACCCAAGAGTGACCACGCCTGGGCACAGCAGAACAAACAATTATCAGGAGACCAGCAGATAAGAGCTCTTGTCCAAGATTTCCCCATCCTTGGGCAGGTCACTTCACCTCTGTGGGAGTCAGAGCATGAATCCACATCTTATACATGATTCCAAGCCTGGTGTGGAGATTTCTTTTAAAAGAAAGAATACAGGGGATGGCCTCAGGCTGGCCTTGAATCCTGGCTTGCTGATTTCCAAGCTATGCCATTTCAGGCAAGACTCGCCACCCCTGTGGGTCTCAGTGTCCACATTTGGAAAAAGCAGAAAGAACACACACTTCACATACTGCGTACACAGGGTCATTAAAAGGATGGGATTCGCAGGAGGCACCCAGCACCTAGCACAGGGGAGATGCACAATAAATGTGGATGTATCAATATAGCGCTCTTCCTTTATCTGAGCTTCTAGGCAGCTGTGGCAGAGGAGGGAGTCAGTTCTTATTTATTTATTTATCTTTGGCTGCGTTGGGTCTTCGTTGCTGCGCGCAGGCTTTCTCTAGTTGCGGCGAGCGGGGGCTACTCTTCGTTGCGGTGCTCAGTCTTCTCACTGCAGTGGCTTCTCCTGTTGCAGAGCACGGGCTCTAGGCGCGTGGGCTTCAGTAGTTGCGGTGTGTGGGCTCAGTAGTTGTGGCACATAGGCTCAGTAGTTGTGGCTCTCAGGCTCTAGAGCGCAGGCTCAGTAGTTGTGGCGCACGGGCTTTGTTGCTCCGCGGCATGTGGGATCTTCCTGGACCAGGGCTCGAACCCGTGTCCCCTGCATTGGCAGGTGGATTCCTAACCACTGCGCCACCAGGGAAGCCCAGGGAGTCAGTTCTTATAAGCTCGAGTGCAGAGAAAGAAAAACAGAGCAGCCAGCTTACTGACTGATAGCATCGGAACACTGACATAACCAGGTCATGCCAACTAAGTGGCCAAGAAGGCTGACCACCACTGCACAATGAGAGGGGCGGGGCTGCTGTGCTCACCCTCTTTCCCCAGATCCCGAGCAGTCGCTGGGCAAACGCTATTCATTCGCTGGGCCAATGTTCACACTCAATCCCCTTTTCCCTTGTCTGCTGGAAATCAAAGGAGTGCCTTTCCCAGTCGCCCTTCCAGCTAGGATTGGCCAACGAAACAGAAATAAGAAATTGAAAAATCTTCAGAGTGGGCAATTTGCCTCCACAAAAGATTCTGTGGAGGTAAAGGATACATTCACCATCCTGATTGTGGTGATGGTTTCGTGTATCAGAAGTGGTCGCAGTTAACAATACTGTATTGTATGTTTGAAAATTGCTGAGAAAGTAGACCTGAAAGTTCTCATCAAGAAAAAAGATTATAACTATGGGTAGTGATGAGTGTTTAAACTTATTGTAGTGATCATTTTGCAGTATATACATATATCAAATCATTAGGTTGCACACCTAAAACTTAATACAATGTTACATGTCAATTATATCTCATTTTTTCAAAAACTGATCAAATTGTACACTTTACATACGTGGAGTTTGTTGGAGTATGTTGGAGTATTGGAATATGTCAATCATACCTCAATAAAACTGTTTTAAAAAAACTCTGCTGGGGTTCTGGGAAAGATTGGCTTCCCTAATCAGAAGGATCTTCATGGAAAAAGCCTCTACTCTCCCCTCTTCCTGCTTCAAAGGCTCATTGAATGCCTGAAGCCCGGGTTGGCCATCTGATAACCAGGAGTGACCAACACGCTGGAAAGGCCAAGAGACTTCCTGAGAGGGTGACACTAAACCCGTCCAGAGGTATTGGGCTGGCCAAAGATTCATTCGGGTTTTTCCGTAACATCATACGTAAAAACCCGAACGAACTTTTGGGCCAACCCAATACCTTTTTATTATATGAGGAAAATTCACACCAATTTGTTTAAACCCCTGTAAGTGAGGTACTGGGTTCCTTGCAGCCCAAAGCCTTCCTACATATACTTAGCTGCTCAATCAGTATCTGTTGAATGAATGCATTAAGGATTGGGTAAACCAATAATTTTAGGGGAAGAAGAGGTCCCTATGATCTTTCAGGCCTGAGATTACAGCCGGCTCTGGAAGGATGGGGAGGGTTTGACGAGGATGAGAAGGCTAGGACGGCACAGGGCAGAGTTGGGGATGAGCAAGGCCCCCTCCTCCCAGATATACCCCCTCCCAGGCAGAGGCAGCTCTGCCCCCTCCCTCCGTGCTGGCTAATAAACCATCCCATATCTGCTCTCTTCCCTACATTACTTTTTTCCAGTGGCAGAAAATTACAGCTGACAAGCGGCAATTGATCTCTTCACATTATTTTGAAGCAATTATATTGAAATGGGAAACAATGCTTCCAGGAAAGAGCCCGATAACAAAGTCCAATACAAAGCTCCCTCCAAGACAGGGGGGAGGCCAATTTGCTCTGCATAGAAACTGACCAAATTTCCTTCCCCTGAAATTATAGTTAATTATTGCCTGGAAATTTTCAAAGATAACTTCTGCTTCAATCCAAGGGCCAGAGAACAGGCTAGAGTCAGCCAGGCACCCCCAAGAGGGACTGCCTAGCCTTGGGTCTGCTGGGAACCCCCAACAGGGGACCCTCAAAACCCCATGTACCAAGAGGTGTTCTGTGGACCCAAGTCTCTACGGAAAGCAGAATGCTATAATTCCCCAAACTTAGAATAGCCTGGGACCCCTAAGAAAAGCAGAGCAGATTCCCACTAACCCCCAATATTGACTTAAATTATTGTATTTGAATGTCACTTAAATCTGTACAAACCAAAGCTAGGAATAAACTTCCTTTGCTTGTAATTTGTATACAATGATAAACAAAAACATCACTGCAGATGAAAACATGATATGAAACCAGCAAAAGTGAATTAACAACATCAATTTAGTGTGAAAGATCATGCTGCCTCTGCCATACCTGAATTCACACCGGAGACCTGCATCCGATGACACCGCCACAGCAGGGCCAAATCCTGTGAGATTTCCATGGTCCCGTTGCTGGGTGACATGAGATGAGGCAATTCCCCACCACCTCTCTCCACCAGAACCTCTGCGAAGCATGCGTTCACACAATGCAGCCACGGTGCTACCTGGCTGTCATCTGGTGAGGGAGGCATTGCTGGGGCTGCCTCTGACCTTTCCTCATTAGTCTGCAGCATTTAATATGGTGCCGTCATGATTGTAGCACATTTAGGACATCTGAAAATGTAAGGGGCACTTTGGTGTAAGGCAGTTTTCTAGATTAGAGGTTGTTTACCTTGGCTGCACGTTGGGGTTGACTGGGGAGACTGTAAACATTCTAATGCCCAGGCTGAATCAGACCAGTTGGAACCTTTTATGTGCCCTCTGGGTAATTCCAATAAGCAGCCAAGTTGAGAACCAACGATCTAGATCGGATTCTCAAACTTGAGCGTGCGTCAGAACGACGTGGAGAACTTGCTAAAATCCCCATTGCTTGGTCCCATCCCTAGAGTTTCTAATTCAGTATTTCTGGGGTGGGGCAGAGGAACTAGCGTTTCTGACCTGTTCCCAGATGCTGCTGCTGCTGGTCAGGGGACCACATTTTAAGGACCAACAACTTCAATGATCTGAATAAGCTTATATTCACTTGTTCTGGATTATCTAGAATTAAAGCATTTGCACCAAGAACTCATATGAGTCCCAGAGAGCGCATCTGAGGACCTTTGCGAAATGTCCATGTAGTGGACCCAGCATCGGACTTGGAATTCAAAAAGCAGGGCTCAAATCCTACCTCTACTCCTGTACCACTTCTCAGGTAAATCACTCACCTCTCCGAGTCCCAGTCTGTGGGAATAATGTCCATCTCAGAGAGTTGCTTGGCTGCTCAACTTCACTAATCATTAGAGAAATACAAACCAAAACTTCAGTGAGATACCACCTCACACCCATTAGGATGGATACTATTTTTTTAAAGCAGAAAATAACAACTGGAATAAGAATAAGAAAATAAGAATAATTGGAATAAGAACAAGAGTTAGAATGCACGTGTGCTGTTGGTAGGAACGTAAAATGGTGCAGCTGCTATGGTTCATTAAACAATTAAAAGTAGAATACCATATGATCTAGCGATTGCACATCTGGATATATACCCAAAGAATTAAAAGCAGGACCTTGAAGAGATATTTGTACACCCATGTTCACAGCAGCCAAAAGGCATAAGCATTCCAGTGTCCATCGACAGACGAATGCATAAACAAAAAGTGGTCTATACATACCATGGAATATTATTCAGCCTTAAAAAGGAATGAAGTTCTGACACAAACTACAGCCTGGAGGAACCTCAGGAAGACTATGCTGGGTGAAATAAGCCAGTCACAAAAATTGTGTGAGTCCACTTATACGAGGTATCAAGAACAGTCAAATTCATAGAGACAGAAAGTAGAAAGGTGGCTGCCAGGAGTGACGGGTGGGGGAAAGAGGAAGGAGACTTTTTTCTTTAAAAAGAGAGAGAAAACGGCTTGGAGAATTCACCAAGGCGCTGCTCAGAAGTCAGGCTTTGTTAGGTGGGGAGAAGATTCAGGTTCTGGTGATCTCTGTGGTTTGCTGGCTGTGTGACCTTGGCCAAGGTGCTTGTCAGCACCACTGAGATGAGGAAAGGACCAAGAATAGCTGACAGGTTTGTAATGAGGATCAAATGTACAGGGAGGCACTTGTTAAACTGCAAAGCACTGAACGGCTTATTTTGTAAATTAAAACACACTTCAAAGGTTTTGGGGGACACTTGTGAAACAGTTTACAAAGGCCACACTAGTCCATCTCTTCTGTCCGTGTTCCAGGTGGTATTCCTAAAGGGGACCCTACTAGGAGTTTGTTGAGCAGTCCCTTATGTTTGCAAAGCTGACAAAATTATCTGACTCCCAAAGACGGTTGCTGGTGGGTGGTCCATCCAATGGGACCTGTTCAATATCCTGGCATTTACAGTCAAGGAAACCATTAGAACTAGCTCCTCTTCATTATCTGCCCTATGTATAACTGATGCTCAATGTCAGTTGAATGAACACTTGAATGAAACAAATAAGAGGTTTTAAAGACATGCCTGAATAGCACAGAGCTCAAAAATGTGCTGATGCTTCAACATTTGTAAGATAGCAAAAAGGAGGTCATTTTATGAGGAAACCGAGCAGGATCTTGGAAAACCAAGTAATTGAGTAACATGACAGCAGATGAATTTCATTTAAGGGAACAATTTAAAGTGTTTGCACCAGCTGATGGATTTGGAATTAGCTGTAACCTTTGAGAAAAAAAAAAGGAAAAGATCTTGGTGTCGCTTTAGACTCAGTGAAAAAGTCAGAATATAATGGAAGACTTCACAATTGAGATGTTCAGTCTGACTGGGGAGGGGAGAAAGGAGATGGAAATTATTTTAATATCTGCAAGAGAAATCCACTGAGAGAGGAGCCTGGATCATCTCCTTCCAAAGATACCTGGACTCCAAACCAGAGGGAAGAGAATCAAGTTTTAGGTTTATGAACAACAGTAGATCCAAAGAGCTTTCTCTTTTTCGGAAAACTGAAAAATAGCAGCTGGGAAGAGAATGAGGGGAGTTCAGATTAGGAGCTCGCATTTAGCTTATTCCATTTGGCAGAAGGCAGCAGTCACTCAGAATGAAAAGCCCCAAATTTAAGGCAGAAAGAAGGAAAGCGCTTTTTCTAGGCCATGTCTAATTAACCCTTGGAGCAACATGGCAATTTTGTTTTGCTGTGACTTCTCGCTTAGGAAGACTCAAAAATAAAGATTAAATATGGGGTATCTGTGAGTGGTTATTCTCACCAGGATGTAACTCGAAGAGGCCATCAATCCTTAAGCCCAGAGGAGCACCAGGGGCTAGCAGAACATTTCTGCTCTGACACGTCCAACGCAGAGAATTAGATGCATAAAGGGAATGAGTGCCTTCTGGAGTCTTCGTCGATGGTTATAGTTTAAAAAAGGAAAAATGGAAAAAAAGAAAAAAAAAAAAAGACAAGTCAACTGTGTACTTATTGCTGCTGGTTCTTCGAGGCAAGTAAGAGTTTCCTTTGTCTGCTGTATCCTGATGGTGACCCTGACTCTCCTGAAACAAGACTGTGTAAATAGACACATCCTCTCTTAAGGTCATCTCTCTCATTCTCTTGAGGTTTGGGGAAGGATTTCTTAAATTGTTGTAAAAGCTATATGAAGAAAAAAAAGAAGAAGAGAAAGAAGCCCTTGGCCCACAGGTGATCAGTTACTCTGGGCAAAACCCATTTGAAAGTCTTCTCAAATAAGCTGCAGAGCTGCTCTGAATGCTTAAACAGACATGACAGCCCAACTTTCAGGTGAAAGATCTGCTTTGGCTCCTGGTATAAATAGCTGCATTAGCACTCCGGGCAGAGAATAACACAATCTCCACCTTGAATATACAAAATGTCCTCATTACTCAAAAGGAATGCAAACTGGCCAGGTACTCTTTTTAAATGAAGGGACAGCGTGTAAGCCAGCTGCACAAGACTCAACGACAGGCACTCTTCAGTTTAAGCAGATTAGTTCTACTGAACGTCTAACGTCCAGATATGATAAAGGAAGGAACGATGTATGACGCCTATTTGGACAAAATGATCTCTAAGACCTCTTCTACTTTTAGTATTCCATGATTTTTTGAATCTTCAGGTAGTGCATATACCATGCATCAGAAAGAGGCCTCTACTGGTTACGTGTGATATTGCAGCCCAGCTCAAGTAGGCATGGTAATGGGAGTCAGCATGTTTAGGAAGTGCTTCCTGTATCAAATGTTTATGTGGAAATCCTTGGTTGAGAAAACCACAGGCTCAGATGGAGATTATGGAACGATCCTCAAATGAGAGGTAGGCTAAGGAGTCTTCCGTCCGTGGAGTACAAAACAAACAGCACTCAACGACCACAACCTCCTGTACTCCAGAGGGAGCAGATGCCGGCCCAAACCCTTCCTTTACAAAATATCTTTGATTCAGTATTTTGAGATACTAACTTTGTAATGGAAGTCAATGGAAAAGTGATTTGTTTCATCATCTCCCCACAACCAATTAAAAAGTTTTCTATTGCATGTAACAGTCACACTATGGGAATCCTCTGAGTTTTAAGGCACATATACTTGGTCCCCAGAGAGCAAAGGCAGATCTGTCAAGACCGTTTAAAACCTCAGGTTAGAAGGATGAGGTCTGATGCACAGAAACACAGCACATCAGAGTTGGAAGGGTCCCAGAAGGCCATCTTACCCAATTTTCTCATTGTACAGATGCAGAAGGTGAGGCTCAAAGAGGGGTGGTGATGTCCCAAGGTCTTTTCAGCAAGAGGCCAATCGAGTCAAGGGCAGACTTATGGCTTATTGCTACCCAGGCCAGCGCTCCTTATAATTTGATAGCCCAGCTCCTGGAGTTTTTAGTGAAGTTCCCATTTAAATAGGCTGTTCTATAATCCTTCCAAAATATGATTTCATATTGGCAATTCTAGGAATTCTGCACCCAACTGTATTTCCCACACTGTCTCTCCCCCCGGGAAGTGATCCTGACTTTGATTCAGAAATTATGGTTACGGTAACATCACACCCCTCTAATCGTATTAACCCAGATGACTATGTCAGTATGTAAGATGCACCTGGAAGGCTAACCACACAAGCACATGAGAAAGAGGAGCCCACTCCAGCCCACCTTGAACTCTCTTCCTGCAGAAAGAGCAGCTCCGGCCCCCCAGCCCCCAGGACCTCTTGCAGGAGAGGGGAACTTCCGTGCCCTTCAAGAGACAATTACAGTCATCTTAAAGGAAGTGGAATTAGAGAGAACGAGCCTCCATGGACTCAAGAGCTTCTTCCCTCCCAACATCCCTTATGTTCCTCATAATGGATCCTTTCTTTAAACATTACACCCCTCAATTAGCTCATAATTGCTGTCCATGCCATATGAATTATGCATCATGCAATGCAAATCCAGGTTCCCTGGCACTGGACAAATCACAAGCTGTTGAAGAAGCTGGAGTAATTACCAAAACAATCCCAGGAGACCTGGAGAAAATGAGCATTATCTGGTCGACAGGCCGTTCTTCCGCCCTGCCTTACCCATGTGCAGCCCAGATTCACCGCCACTCCACTGGGCTTTAATAAATAGTTGCCAGGTTTTGAGCAGGTGCCGTGTGCCAAGCAATGTGCTAACATTATACCATGCTTCGACATCTTTATTCCTCACAATCCTGGGAGGCAGGGACTACTATTTCATACATCACACACCTTAGCTTGAAATATCCTCTGCTTCTGGAGTTTCTGGGTTTCCCAGGCTGGGGCTTGGGTGAGGCTCACCTTTGCGACATAAATGGAAGAAAGGGCATGTTCACGCAAGTAACAAATGTCATGACAAAGGATGGCTTAACGCTATTAAAAAAAGGACAAAGAGGGCACTTTAGAAGCACTCAGTGCATTAATTACTAGTCAATAAAATTACATTTATAGAAACTACTTCTTGAGAACCACTAAGGGAGGGTTATTATATATATTCAAAAGCATTAAAATCACACCTCTTCCCATATATTCAAATTCATGTAGGTGGATTCCCAACAGTCTATGCTTTCAAACAACTACCTCAAATCATTTAGCTAATACTATACGTATATAAGCACACGTATGTGTGTGCGTTGGTTATGTCACATTTGATGGTAAGAAGAGGACATGTCCCCCCCCTCAGTGCTTCCTTCCACTGCCATCTCTAGATTCTAAATTTGGAGAGAAACACTTCACTGCAATTATACCGATATTCAGGTTGTTTCAATAAGATATATCCAGATTTTTATATCCAAACCATTCAGAATAAAACAAATTATTCTCTGTAAATTCACTCAGCTTAAGGAGGTAAATGTCTATCTTCAGCTTCTACCCATTTTTTAGATAAATGTTAATAGTCTTCTCTTCCCTTCCCTACCTACCCTACCTGGAAATAATATTGAAGTAACTGCTGCTTCAAACTTTTAATTATTCACTCATTTTCTCAATCATTTATTCATTCTTTAAACGTTTATTTAGGATCTATTATATGCCAACATATTAAGCTAGGAACTGGTGTTGCCAAAGATAAATAAGACGTGATCTCTGTTTTTAAGGAGCTCATGGGTGAATAACGGACAGAGAAGGTATAGTCTGAAATGGTTCCATGTGTCTGGGGCTCAAAAGAGCGAAGGACAAAGGACTTGGAGGCAGACAGGCCCAGCAGCACCACTTACTAATTTCATGATCATTATAATGCTCAGTTTCTTTAACTGTAAAATGGGGGTAACGCTACAAACGTGTAGTGTTATAACACTCTCTAAGTAGCACTTTAGAATCCATTTTTACTCTTCAAATGTCAGGCAGGCATCAGAATTTTTACTAAAACAAAAAACAAAAAACAAGCAGACACAGCTTTGCAATTAATGCCAACACAGAATGGATTCCTGGAGGGATACCCATACCCAGAGACATCTTTTCATCCTGCTGTCTGCCCAAGGACAATTCACCTATCTTATCTGATTGCTACTTTCTTCACTGGACAAAAGATAAAGTTGAACAAATGGCCTTAAAGGTAGCTTTGATGTTTAAAAGTCAATGATTTTAGTTATAGGTAACAAATCATAAACCCCTCTGGTGGTCTTCCCATCCAAAGGAAATATGATTGGGGTCAGGCCCAACGGGGTGGATGGAGGATGGGTCACAGTAGTTGTGATGGGTGGGCGTTAACTAGTGGTTTGTGAGTGATGTGGCCAAGAGTGGTGGCAGGGAGCTGAGGTCAGGAGATGAGAGACTCCAGAGCATGCATCAAACTTGAAGGGGGAGATAGTGTTGAAATAGAAAAATGACATCAAAGTTGATAGCAAAGGAGCTCAAGGGATTGATGTAGAGCCCAGGTAGACGAGGCCTACTTTTTCACGTGGAAATTTGTTCATTCATTCACCCACCCAACAAATATTTCTTTAGCTCCTACTGTTTGCCAGTCTGTGCCGGATGCCGAGTGTGCCATAGGAGCAAGACAGGCATGCCCTCTGTCCTCATGAGGTTTACAGTCTAGTGGGAGAAGCAGTCACTAAGAAAAGAATCACTTAAATATGTATTTATCAGCCCAGAGAACTGCTCTCACAGAGTAGTCATAGAAGCAGAAAAAGCAGACCAGATCAGTCTGCAGTCAGGGAAGCCATCCTGGAGGAAGTGACCTTTAAGCTGTGATATAAAACATACAAAGGAACTAGCTAGGGGAAGTCGAGGGAACAATTTCCATAAATGACAGGCGTTTTGGTGATGCCATTTTATATGGACATTAAAGGGGGGAGCAGGAAGGAGATTCCTTAGAAGGGCTGATCAAAACAGAATGGCTATCACATCGTCTTTGTCTATAAATGGGTTTATATATACATAAATATAGAGAGAGCATCAAAGTATTTCTTGTACCAAAGTTTCAGAAACTGCTGTAACAATATCCATTTCTTGTGGGAGAGCTTAGATTTGAGTTCACGTTCTTGCTTTTCATGAGTGAACTTTCTGGGCACTTTAAGAGCTGTGGGTGAGTTGCTCTTCCACGCAGAAGCTGAACAAGGCCTCTGGTTAGCCTTAAATGAACTCTCTCCTCCCACTCCCACTCCCTGCCCATTACCCTTCCTGAGGCCCGCTGCTTTTCTACCCACAGCGAGAAGAATGGAAGGCAGGGCATGGAAGAAGTGAGGATTAGTGAACTTTACAGTTATTCTAGTTTTTCCAAAGTATGTTAAATAGCAAAGTAGTTTCACCAAATGTTAATCTGGGGAGAAAAAAGGGCCCATAATCAAATATGTCCAGAAAATAAATTAAATAGTTATGCAGGCTTTTGTTGCAGGACTTATCAGAGCCTTTGACATCATAATGTACATAGTAAGTCTCTCATTGAGGATACAGTTAGTAATATTTTCCAAACATATTTGACCATGAAATGTGCTTTTGGAGACTGTTTCTTGTGGGTGTTGCGATTCTGAATGCATTTTGGTAAATGCTGTTTAAATAAGTAACTCAGATTTAGAGGCTTTAAAAGTGAAATGCGACTTAGAGACATCCTTGTCCAAACCTCCAACTTTACAGAGGAATATGAGTAAACACCACTGATCTAAATCCATTTCCCTGACATTATTTTATGCATTTCTCCTATACTATGGATGCCCATCCTATTAAGTGGCAGGAGGGAAAAGTGCTATAAAGGGATAAGAAAATCTCTGCATGTTACCATGTAACTTTGGGCAACTGCTCTGGACCTCAGTTTCTTTAAGTGTTGAATGAATATGACGCATCCTTGGGTTGTTGAAAAGTCAATGTTGTATGTAGAGCAGCTGGTACAGGAGAGGCACTCAGTAAGTTATCATCTCTCCCTCCATTCCCACCACGAGAAATAAGCATCATGCTTTACATAAATGCTATATGCAAAAATGCTAAATGCAACATGCAAATATTCAAAACTTTTACAAAAAATAATGTTGGGTTTTATCCTCATACCTAAGGGAATATATTAACACAAAGTAAAATACTCTGTTCAGTTCTGTTGGTTTAGACGATGCCTTGTTCTTCCCAAAAGTGCTTCTACTTTATAAGCTAGTGTTAAACTTCATTAAATACAAACACTTTGGAGTTTATCAACCTTTATAGGAACCTATGCTTCAGAATTAGAGCATTTCAAAAATTGGGCTCCCTTACATTTTAGAAAAGTAGAAATAGACTCCATGAGGGGAAGTGACTGGCCCAAGGTCACTGCCTGATCTAGAAACAATCTTAGCTCCAGTGAGTTAGTAATGTCTAGCCTGGGCCTTTTCTCCAAATCAACAACTCCTCATTTATTTTCTTGGAAACTTAAGGTGAACTGTTTGCTCTTTACCTTTGTAAACCTAGGAAACTTCAAGGGATTTTTGTTTCCTTCCTGAGGTGGGAAGATGCAGTTTGTTGAAAAGAGAAAATCTTCTACCAGCAGAGTTTGGTGTTTTGGGCTGAACAGAGAATTCAGCAGGTTTTAGCAGGGTTTGAGCTAGAGTCCAAGCTGGACAGAGACCTCTCTCTTCCACCAACTGGGAAAAAGTGTTCCGATGGAAAGCCTCCTTTCTGATGTACACACAGAGGAGCAGGTGCCAGGCTGCAGCCCTGACAGCTAGGCAAATCAGTTGTCCAAATTTAAAAATCAAAATAGGGCTTCCCTGATGGCTCAGTGGTTGAGAGTCCGCCTGCCGATGCAGGGAACATGGGTTCGTGCCCCGGTCCGGGAGGATCCCACATGCCGTGGAGCGGCTGGGCCCGTGAGCCATGGCCGCTGAGCCTGCGCGTCCGGAGACTGTGCTCCGCAACGGGAGAGGCCACAACAGTGAGAGGCCCGTGTACCGCAAAAAATAAATAAATAAATAAAAGGTAAACTGAATATCCCTGAACATAACATCTTATGCAATGCCAGTGTAAATAACAAAAGTACTGACTCCTGCTCTCTGGTCCTCACCCAGCTGATGGCTTGGGCAGCGATGCAGATGGCACAGTGACAGGTGTGGAGCTTGTGGGTCTGAGTTCTAATGCTGCTCCTTCCACTCACTGCCTGGTGACCTTGGACAAGGCATGCTCTTTCCTGTCTGATCCCTCATCTGTCCTCTGGGGATGATAGCTATTTGCCTTTTTATAAGAACTAAATGAAAGGCTGAAATCAAACATCCACACCAATGTCTTATTGCTACTTAAGGGCAGGTACCGCACTCTGTGCTGTAGAAGGAATAAGACTGTCCTTTGCCCTCCAGGGTCCCCTTCTCCTGGGGCACTTTCACCCCAGATTCTGTGCCAGGCACTCTCATAAAGAACCCTTATGGAGTGCCCACAAAACAGCAAGGAAGTACAAGGCAGACCTTTCTGATTCACCAAGATGATGTATTTGCTTATTCCTGGCCCACATCCGAGACCTGGCTTTTGCAGCCGTTGTGGTCTTGAACCCCTGAGCTGATGAAGGGATTCTGTGAGTGATAGTCTGGTCTGTTGGAGCAAAATCTGAGAATCTGCCAGGGAAGTAGGAAGCACAGCAAGCAGATCCCTGAAACCAATTTTAAAAAGAAGGCACCTGGTCACTTAATGCTCAGTGGATGCGTCTCCCTGTTGGTAGGTTATGGGTCCAATCTCCAAGTATGACATGGGGTTCAGGCAGTATATTGTAGTTAACTCAGGATAGGGCGGAGGGTGACCAGAAAGGGGGAGCAAGACCTCATGAGATTGGAAATCAGACTAATCCCAACATGCTTGTTCTATATGGACCCCAGCCCATTAGAGGATCTTGGAAAGGCCCTAACTCCTGTTGGAAACAGAACTGGAAGGGAGCAGAGAAGGCAACCAGGTTTAGTCTCCTCAGAGAGATCCAATAGTCCTAAAGTCATCCAAAGAATGCTCCTAGAATGTTTTCTTCCCACCTGGATAGCAAAATCCTAAATCAGAGTAGACTCTTAGCAAGGCAAAGAACAGGGTAGAGCTCTAGACTTCACCAGGCCCACCTCTAATGTGACAGCTCAGGAAACTGAGACGGGGAGGATTTGCCAGAGGATGGTTCTGAACACCCCCCACCCCCCACCCCCGCCCACCCCGCTCCTGACCCTGGAAGCAACCGGGGGAGGCCCCGGGGCTGAGCTCTGTCAGCCGAGAGGGTGAGCTCTACATCACGTGGGGGGTGTTCAGAGCACGCCCTGGCAGGAGATTCACATCATCCAGGAAAGAAAGCGGATTGAAGGCTCATTTGTAAAGACCAGGTCTTGCTGTGTAGACCCTGCCCTCCTGCCTCTGCTCTGTCACAGCCCCTGCCCACTCACAACCAGACCCTCCTGGGTCCCTCGGAGCCACAAAAACGATCCCATGCAAGATGAAGACATGTGAGTTCCCCCTAAAACTTGTACACAAGTTTGCTCACTTTGGCTGGAGCAATGACTTGTCTCAATACTTCTCAGGGAGTGCACTGCCCAAGAGGCCCCTGTCGGGCAGGGATGTGGAACTGGCAGTGGAGACTGGAGAAGATTTTTAACCCCGAGCAACACGTCCATTCACCTTTGCAGACATTTTTCGAGGGCCTACTACGTGCCGGGCACGGGATGCTCACCATCCCAGACATCTAATCAACACTCTGGGCGGAGTACAACCTTCTTTCTGAATGTCAGCAGCCCAATCCTGGGCTTTGTGCTGCCTCTCTTTCTTCTTTACTCTCTTTCTTTCTTTTCTTAAGCCACCAACAAAACTCTGACCTCTCCCCAGGCACACAATGCAGGCAGTCACTCATGCATTAACAACCACCGGGCCCCAAAGGTCGTTTCTATGACAACCTCGGGGTCCTTAATGACCCTGGCAGGCCAATGATTTTGTTTTGTTTGAGAGTGAAGGAATAATAAGTCAGGCAGGCTCGGCTCCGGCGCTCGCTCGCTCCCTCCCTCCCCCGCGCCCCCTCTCCTCCCCCGCCCGCGCTGATACACTGTTCATTATCTGGCGCTGCATCAGCCCCAGAGACGGGGCGGCAGCCCGCAATGAAAGACAAGAGCCCGGCTGCAGACAAAGAGCTGTAAAGGACCAGAGTGTGCCCTGCATACAGGGCTGCCGGGCTTCATTAATTCCATCGCTGGCCAGGGAGTGGGAATAAGGGCCCTGGGGTTCCCAGCTCCAGGAGTCTGGAGTCGAATATACCCGCATGAACCCCAAACCACCGCTGGGCTCTTCAGAAAGAGCAGTGTGCGGGGCCCAGTCGGGAAGTCTCAATCCAGGAGGTGCGCCCGACTCACAGCCAGGCAGCACCAGTCCCAAGGGCAAGACCTGTCATTTTCATGAGGGGATGAACAAGGCAATTAACGTGCCGCCCCACCAGCCTCCACATGATCCTCAGTAACTTCGGAGGCTGGGCCCTTCTGCCCAGACAAAGGAGGGCAGTGCGATTCCTGTCCGCTGCCCCGGGGGAAGGCATTGCTCCTCTGGGTTCTCTAGCGAGGTTTTCTGGTTCTACGCTGAGAAACTTCCTGGGGAGGAAGCTTTTACTGTCTCCTGATCTTGGGGCAAAATGGGCCTCCAGCTTGTCACGTTAATTTTCAGATGTGATGTTCAGCAGCGTGGGATTTTGCTAGCAGACACTTGGAATTATTTTTGTTGTGTGTGCATGGCTGAAATCCCCTAGAATAAGTCATTATCTTCTTAAAAAAAAAAAAAAAAAAAATCCTCTCCTACTGGCTGCCTGGTGACCCAATCAGCTGACTCATTCGCCACGCTTTCCCTCAAGTAATTAGCGTTTTCATTTTTCCCAACCTATTAGATAAACTCCAGGATCTCATTCGGCTGAAGCACATTATTGTGAGTTGACTTGCCCCAGCCTCTCCCCAAGAAACAAAAGAGGACAGATCTGGAGAAGGGCACAGAGAGATGTGTGATTTCCGCCCATGCTGTCTCACCTGGACTGTTCCCTAATGAAGGGCAGTGCGCTGTGGTCGGGGACCCTGGGCAAGGGGCCCTGCGGGGGAGATTCCAGCCTCTGTTATTGGGCCCTGGCATGATGTTGGGCAAGGATGTTTGGTCATTCCACAGCAGGGACTGGGCCCCTCTCAGAGCTCACAGATCCAGAGGTGCAGAAACAAGATGCTGCTGGTTCCATGGAGAACATCCATCGTCTCCTGTCCCTCCCTGGCCTGGGTTTCCCCTCTGTCGAATGAGGGGCTTGCTCTAGATCAGGAATGGAAAACCATGAGGGTGTGAAGCGGGCCTGGTGGTGAGGCCTTGGGCGATTGGAGGGTGGATGCCCTGCTAAAGTGAGCGGCTGCAGATCAGGTCGACATTTGCTGCCACATTGGTATGTAGGCCCACTCTTGCCAGCGTTCTTGAGGGTTTCAAGAGAAGACAGAACCTGGATTTTTTGAAATGAAATCTTCAGATTTTTAAATGTTTTCAACTAATTCTAATTTTTTAGAACCTTATGCTGATCAAGAAAGGCACACTTGCACATAATGTGTGGTCCTAGGGCCACCAGTTTGCACCTTCTGCTCTAGACCTTTGCAGCTCCAAATGTGGTCAGATAACCAGGCATATCAGCGTTACCTGGAAGCTCTTGGAAATGAACAATTTCAGGCCTCGCCCCAGAATTCCTGCATTATAAACCTGTGATCCATTAGTACATTAAGCTTGGGAAGCAATGCATTGGATTTTCGAGGTCTTTGAAATCTGCTGTCTAACGTTCCTTAACTGGGACATTCCCCAGCACCTTCCCCGAGTATAGATTTGAGGCCTGTGTTTACTGTGCTCACCTCTTGTTACATCCCCCAGGAGAAGAATGGTCCACTAGGAGGACAGGAGACCAAAGTGTGTGGGCTCATCCTAAGGGCCCTGTGTGCATTGGTCCAAAAGCCTCCCTCAGGCCGGGAACAGTTAAGCTGTCTATTCTCTTCTCCAGGGAATGGGATAGCTCGATCTCATGATAAATGTATATTTTAAAGTCCACATTTTCTAGAATTGACAGCCATTGGCCCAGTTCTTTCCTGAAATTCCCTCCTCCAGATGGTTGCTGATCTGACAACATACCAGTTTGCTTCCCGATTATTCTCAAGTCTTCTCTTGTTTTTCTCCTTCCTTCCCTAACCTTCTAAATGTGGGCTGTCCACAGGGCTATGTCTTCTGCTGCCTCTACAAGGGTGTTCCTCTAAGTTCCTTGGACCTCTGAATCCACTCTCTCAGCTTCGACCTCTCGGAGACATAGTGCTACTTTCCTAATGGCTTGGTGCGCCCTCAGGCCCCAGTGACTAGAAGGAAAACATTACATTGTCCCAAAAGCTCATTCTTGTCTTAGTCACACGATCGCTTTTAGTGGCCTCATCATTCAGGCTCGAAACTGGGTGGCAGCTGGGCACAAAAGGAAGAGCCAGTGTCCTGATGTTAAATTTTCTCATCCTCAAGACATTCTAGGAATAAGCAATCTGGAAATTGATAAGTCAGCAAGATGATTTTAGGAACATACTTTGTTTTCAACTCTCGGTGATAATGAATATTTTTCTCACCCTCCTCTCATCCATATCCAACAGATGCAAAATGTGGTCGATGCCACCTCCTGGCTCTCTCTCGTCTACCTTCCCGTGGCTGTTGCCCTGGGCTGCACCCTCATTAACTCTCACCTGCCAGAGCTTCTAGGTCTGAGCCTCTCTGAGATCTCCAGATTAGTCCGCTGAAGACACAGCGCCAAACGAAACTCCCCTTGTCCAAATCGGCAGTGAGTCCTCAGTGCTCCCTAAAGAAAGCCCCCAGTCTTCATTCTGACTCTCAAAGCCCTTTACAACGGGACCCAGCGTGTCCCACACTCTTCCATGTCACACACACCAGACTCTCCAGGCAAATGGAAGGTCTGCATTTTCCTACTGCCGGCTGAGCCTGCAATATTTCCTTTAGCTGGAATGTTCTTCCACTATCAATTTCACCTAAATCCAAGTGTGTCCAAGTGGTTAAGCCTCAGTTCAAGGTCGCATCCTCCAGCAAGCCTTGCTCCCCCAGTCAGCACTTATCTCCCCTCCTCCCCAGTTCAATGCTACTTTGTTCCTCCCCCTTACGGCACACCATGGGGCTTGTCTTAGACTGCTCGGGCTGCCATAATGAAAATACCATTAAAAAAAAAATACCATAGACTCAGTGGCTTAAACAACAGAAATGTATTTTCTCCCGGTTTGAGTGGCTAGAAGCCCAAGATAAAGGTGCTGGCCAATTTGGTTTCTCGTGAAGGCCTGCATTCTGGCTTACGGATGCTACATTCTCATTCTGTCCTCACATGGCCTCTCCTCCTTTCTGGTGCATACATGCAGAGAGAGAGAGACAGAGCAAGAAAGAGATAGAGCTCTCTGCCATCCCTTCCTATAAGAACACTAGTCCTAGAGGATCAGAGCCCCACTATTATGATCTCATTTAACGTTAATTACTTCCTTAGAGGCTCCCTCTCTGAATACACACACACTGGGGTTAATGCTGCAACATATGAATTTTGAGAGGTCCGTAACAGATAACTTGCACTGGTTGTTTGTGTGCACATCTTATTTCCCCTTCTAAGCCCTAAACTTTCGAAGGACAGAGTCTGGGTCTTGTGTATAAATGGTATTTAATGGTACCATCCATATATTAGGTGCTTAGCAAATATTTGGTGGATGGATTTGCAAACAAGGTCTCTCTCTGATCACTTTCCAAGTCATCAGAACCCAAGAGAACCTGGATGGCTCTGGGGCTTTTTACCTAGATCTGCCCCCCTCTCCTTCCACCTGGGATGCAGGGGTTAGCTCATCCTTCGCTTCTTTTAGAGACTCCATCTGACTCCATCAAGTATGGTGAGGGTTTCTCATCAACCTGGGGAGTACTTCCATCTCTGTCTTTATTGCATAGTGATGGATGTTTCTTATATGCCCGTCTCCCCACATGAGATCCTTAAGGGCTGGGACTTGGGCTCTTCAGTCTGTGTACCCAGCACCTGGCATGTTGCTTGACAACTAATAATAGCACAATTAAATATCTGTTGAAATAGGAATGAATAAAAATAGGAATGCTAAGAAAATTTTCCCTATTGTTCCTATAACCTTCCTGAATTTGCCTTTTAAAAGTAAATTTATTATAACATTTCAGACAATTGCTTTACATGACTGTTCACAGGATATTCTCATTTCAGATCCCATGACAACAAAAAAAAAAAGGATTAGTATACAGAGAAGGTGAAAGAAGGCAAATTAGAAATCTATATTAAATTTGAAAAGAAAATTCCTCAATAACAGTAGCTCCTTGCCATTCATAGAAATATATTATGAAACCATCATAAATACTCAGTTTCATTTTTTCGAGTACAGCATGTAGTTGCCATCCAGGAGAAGGCAGGTAAAATGTATGTGAATCCATCAAATCCATGACTGTTATAATAACGGTAATAATAAATCATAATATTAACACTTGTGGAACCAAGTGCTCTGCTAAACTCTCTAAACACGTCCCCATTTAATCGTCACAACAGGTATAATAGGTCAGAATTATTATTATTTACATTTTACAGTTAAAGAAACTGAAGTTCAAAGAGATCAAGTAACTTGTCCAAGGACACAAAGTTTGTAAGTAGCTAGGGTGCCCAGGATGTGAGACTTTCAGTGCTAAACTGGGGAGGTCCCACGCAAACCAGGATGAGTGAATCATCTCATAAGTGACAGATGTAGGGTTGAAAGCCAGTGTCTGATGCCAGAACTTGAGCTATTAAACATACTCACCGTTTGCTTGGTAAAGATTTCAGCTACCTTGTTTACAAGCTGAGATGACATTTTTGCAGGGGTGAGTTCGAGTGTTATCAAGCATCGTGGGTGAGTTTACATTCTGAGACTGGAAGCTCCCTGAGGGCAGGGGCTCTGTTTTGTTTCTCTTCCTTCACCTCAAAGTCCCAATAGGAGACCTGCACACAGCAGCTATTCAGGAAAAGCTTGTTCCATTTGCGGTCTTTTCCAACCACCAAAAGACAAAAAAACCCAACCATCATTGATCGGTCCTTCGGCTCCTCAAATGCCATCCCCCACTCCAGTCATTCCTCTCCCTTGACTTATTTCCTTTTTCTTTCAATGCAGACTCTCAAACTGCTGCTTTTTTCCCCATTATGCTCCCGAGTTCCAGGAGAAAACGTGTGCCCCTGAACGTGATTCTTCACTTGCTCTCCCTTTTCCTTTTTTAACACTGTCCTGTGACTCTCTTAAGTCCTATGACTTCTCCGTTTGCCTCCCTGGGATGCCTCTACTCTCCAGTAGAGAGTAGTGTGTACTTGATGTGCCCACTCTGGGGACCAGAATCCACAACTGCCCATTAGCCTGCCATTTAATATGTTACAACGCCTCCGCTTTCCCCCTAATTTACAACTTTGTGAAGGATTGGTCAATGTGGTAGATACTGTCACCCAAAACCCACGTCCCCTTCTCCCATAGGAATGAATGTTTACCAGGGTGCACTGCATGGCTGCCCTGAACCAGGACCACATCTCCCAGCCTCCCTTGCACGGCCATGTGACTAAGTCCTGACCAATGGGATGTAAGCAGCAATGTTGTGTAATAGCTTCCAGGACCTTTGCTAAGGAGAGCCAGTGTGAATACTTCATCCCTTCTTTTCCATCATTTTCTCTCTCCTGGAACATAAATGCCCCCTGGGACTAGGAGGGCAAGGGCCACACTGTAAGGATGGCAAGGTGGTCATTTAGAAGGTTCCTGGGCCCCTGACCTAGTGGGGTGCTATATTGGCCTGCCTACCCAGACTTTTATATAAAAAATAAACAAGCTTCTATCTTGTGTAAGTCACCGTTACACTTCACTTTTTTAGTTGCAGTTTAATCCTAAATAAGATTGTTGCCACAACTGAGGTTGCTGCTTGAGACAAAGTACCTGTCACCTTACACTCAATTCCACAGACGAAACACAGAGACACCGCTCAGCTTTGGTGCTCACTCTACGGAGATGGAAAACAAAAGACCTCAGGTGGCCATGGCACTGTCTGCTTCTCATCTTGATTTGGTGTCATTTTCTCTTCCCCTGTACCCCTCACTGTCCTGTGATCCCTGCTGCTCCATGTTGGAGTGGTCGTGGCTGGGCTTTGATTCCAAATGCAGACGATGTCTTCATCTGTGATCACACACATTTTACACTTTAGGTGGAACTTCTCCACCAACTCGGCATCTCTCACCCTGGCTGTCCTCAACCCTCCCGTCAGCATGTTGACCATCAGATGCTGGAACAGATTCCACTGAGCATCCAAGGAGCGACTTCTCTCTCTGAGCACCAATCTGCTCTGTCATTCTCACCGTTCTCACTCTATTGTGCTTCTGAGCTACATCACAGAGGAAGAAAAGATGTTCGTAGCCCTTGATTTTTAATGTTTTGAATGAAGCAACTTCCAGAGTAAACACAACATGAAAAGGGCGCCCTAAGGCACTGCAGTAAAAAAATGCACACTCCCCATCCCCCAAATCATGATGGACTGGAGGCTTCCTTTCCAAGTCCACATACAAGCTCCAGAGGATGCTTGGCCTAGAGCAGCACAGGGTACTTAGAGAAGCGAGCTGAACTGAGTCATGGCTTGGATCCCAAGTGTTATATCCTCTCTCATTTCATCTCTCTTGGGCACATACTGTCCCTTACCTTTGGAATATAAAGCTTATATTAGCTTTAACCAGTAGTTTGTTATGTAAAATGTTCCACATGACAGCTCAGCTTTGCCCTAATTCTCCCATTTCCTGCAACCTCTTAAAGATCTTTCTTAATGTCCTTGCTCTGTAATCCATTAATTTCTATTTTACGAGTAGAGACTTCCCTTGATATTTCTTTGCTACTAACCTTTTTTTTTCTCTTCTTCTTCTTTCTCTGTCTTGTTTCCCTCCTCTTGACATCCTCTCCGGTCAAGCTCTTTTCCACATTTGACACAAACCTCTCCTGTTTTAACTTAAGTCTTAAATATTTTAAATATTGCCCAATATTTCATCCTCCACTCAAAGGGAAAACAAATAGTCAAGATGGCCTTTTCAGAAACAAAAGCAAAAAATATTTTCTCTATGTCATTCAGGGCGTGACCTAGTTCAAAATGCTGCCTCCACTCTCCTGTATCTTTTTTTCCTTCTCTTTTCTCCTATGAACTCCATTATCCTCTTTGTTCTTCTCTATGGCACTGATAATGCCTATCTAATATAATAAGCACTCACTTCCCCTCACCTTCTATGCTCTGAGCACTTGGAAACCAGGGATCATGTCTTTTACTCTTTTCACCATGGGCCATACAGTTCTTGGCACATAGTAGGTTCTGCATAAATGTTAAACGACTGGATCTTGTAAACCACTCAGCTTTCCTTGTTTTAAATGAATAATTTTATGATCATGAAATAACAAATTGATAAACTGGACTTCATCAAAATTAAAAACTTCTGCTTTTTGAAAGGCACTGTTAATAGAGTGAAAAATAAGCCACAGATTGCAGGGGACACGGGTTCGAGCCCTGGTCCGGGAAGATCCCACGTGCTGTGGAGCAACTAAGCCTGTGTGCCACAACTATTGAGCCTACGCTCTAGAGCCCGTGAGCCACATTACTGAGCCCGCATGCCACAACTACTGAAGCCCGCGCGCCGAGAGCCCATGCTCTGCAGCAAGAGAAGTCACCGCAATGAGAAGCCCGCGCACCACAACAAAGAGTAGCCCCCGCTCGCCACAACTAGAGAAAGCCCGCGTGCAGCAACGAAGACCCAACAAAGCCAAAAATAAATTTACTAAAAGAAAAGAAAAGAAAAAAACCCTATAAAAAGTGGGCAAAGTATTTGAGCAGATGCTTTATGAAAGAAGATATATGGATGGAAAGTGGGCACATGAAAAGGTGTTCATCTTTGTTAGCACTAGGGAAATGCAAATGAAAGACATGTTAAGATACCATTCTCTATTAGAGTAGCAAGGATTCAGAACTCTGAGCACCGGAGCATGGATGGAAATGGGGAAGGAATAGTATCCAGGAAAAGCAGGCAGGAGGCTGGTCCAGATTGGGGATGTGCAGGAGAGGGCTGACAGATCCAAGAAGAGGTCACCCTGTCTCTCTCCCTCCCCAAGTGCCAAGCATTGCTCATTAACTAACTTACCAACTAACTGACCAAATGAACGAGTCAGTAAGTGAGCAAAAGAATGAAATTGAGCAAACCCAACTCTGGAGGCCCTTGAAGACTGCATTGACATTGATGGTGGGCTCCCCAAAGATATGTCCACCCAGAGCCTGTGCATGTGACCTTATTTGGAATAAGCATCTTGGCGGATGTAATTAAGTAACAATCTTGAGATGAGACCATCCTGGATTATCAGGTAGGATTCTAAGTTCTATGACAAGTTTTCTTGTAAGAAAAGAGATGGGAAGAATCCAGACACAGAGAAGGCCAAGTGAAGACGGAGGCAGAGACTGGTGCAATGCAGCTACAAGCCAAGGAACACCAAGGTCAGCCAGCAGCCACCAGAAGCTGGGAGAGAGGCATGGAACAATTCTCCCTCTGAACTTTCAGAAGGAACCAACCCTACTGACACCTTGATTTCAGACTTCTAGCCTCCAGAACGGTGAGATAATACATATATGTTGTTTTAAACCACCAAGTTTGTGGGGATGTGTTACGGCAGGCCTAGGAAACAAGTACAAAGACCATTCTGTGCTACTGAGATATTCTGTTGGAAAGCAGGGAGCCATTGAAGGTGTGGGAGCTCCAAGTTGGTGGAAGAATATTCCGATGGTATATGTAGGATGGGCTACTCTCAGGACCTGAACAAATCGGGAAAAACTGGAGCCTGGGTTCTAGGACACCTCTCAGAGCCATGAAGCTTTACTGATTACATTCCAAGCATGACCCCCTTCCTCATCTCCCCAGCCCCAGATAGGGCTCTGCTGTAGTCTTCTCACACCAAGGCTAAAAGCAGCACAAAGTTACGGAGGCAGACTTAAAAGAGATCAGGAAGGGCATTTTCCTTTCCTTTTGCCCCAGTCCCTCTATGGCTAAAATGACCTCCCTGATAGCAGGCCCTGCTCTCAGGGAACAGGGTTGAAGGAAGGTCCTATGAGTGTCCTATGGGCTGTGAGGGGACCAGACCCAGCTGAGGCCTGGGCCCAACATGAGGCATCCCCCACCCCTCATCACCTGTTTGTCCAGTTTTCTTTTCCTCTGGCTTTTTAAATGCCCTTCAAACGTGTACACATCTTCCCCTCTTCCCCACCTTCCTGTAGCTTCCTCTTTCCAGCAGACTCTCTCCACCGGCTTCTGTGCGGTTGCTGCCTGTCTCAGAATGATGCTCCTAGGAGGTAGGTGCTGTGCTCACGGCAGTGTGGGTCTATGCACGGGCGCACCTAGCTGGATTCCAGAGACACAGGGTCAATCAGATCCAATCAGACTGGCAGGGGGGGAGGTGTGGGAGGGACCACACGAGCCAAGGCCTTTTTCTGTCCCTCCAGATGCTTATCTGATCATCCCTTCTAACCCCTATTGCTCTGGAGTATGTGGGTAGTTAATGATGTACAGCGGTGGTTTCCAACCAGGTGCGATTTTGCCCCCCGGGGGACATTTGGCAATGTCTGGAGATACTTTTGGTTGTCACGATTTGGAGTTTGCTACTGGGATCTAGTGGTTAGAGGCCACAGATGATGCTAAACTTCATACGGTGCACAGAGCACCAACCACAACAAGGAATTATCCAGCCTCGAATGGCGGCAGTGGCGAGGCTGAGAAACACTGACACACAACGAGGCTCCATTAACCAGGTGAGAAACAACTGTTATAAAGCCTATGCGTGTGACTTCAGGGAAGAGAAGAGATGCTTCTTCCTTCAGGGAGCCTCAGACACATAATTATTGTGAAATAACCAAAGATAAGAGCCCAGAGGCTTTAGCAGAAGTGACAGCTGAGAGCAAAAAAAGTAATGGTTATTTGTAAACAGGACTGAGAAGGAATTAATTGTGGCCAGTGTCTAAGGATAGAATATCTTCTAGAAATAATAGGTGCACAATACTTACTAGTTTCTATGACATGCTTTCTTAAATCTTATCAAAAATATTAAAAAGCACTTTTTTAACCAAAATAACACCACCAACAACAAAACCCACAGGCTCTGGCAGGTAAAAGTTTAGTTAAACTTAGCTGGAACATAACTCAGACAAAGGAGGTGCTGCCATATATATTTTGGAGATTTCTAAATTTTTAGATGACAGAAATGACTATATAAAAATCATTTTGTTTACCTGAAGATCTTTTATTTATTTGTTGTTTCATTTAGCACAAGATCTTTGGCGCAAGATTTTCTTTGGCACCAGCTCTTAATGGGAAAGTTATATAGTATATGCCAGTGAAAGGAAGGCAAAAGACCCATAATTCCAATATCTAGAGATGAATGCTGTTAACACCTTACTGAATATAATCTATATCTTTACTAGAAATGATTATCACATTATACAATATACATTGTAACTTTTGAAAAATATGTATATTATGAACATCTTCCCAACTAAGTATTCATACACAGGACATCAGTTTTGATGGCTGGGTGGCTGTGCTATATTTTGTAACCATTTTCATTGTAGTCAATGCTGCAGTGAACATCAGGCATTGTCTTTAGTTCATGTAAATGTGAGAAACTCCTTGAGGTCCGAGGAAGGATTTTTTTTTTGTCCTTTAAAAAAATCCCAGCCAACTGTGACCGCATCCCAAGTCCCTCCTGCATTCTGTGTGCCCCATCCTTGGATGAGAAGCTAGCTGATGGGATGGTTAGTTTTATGTGTCAACTTGGCTGGGCCAGGGTGCCCAGATATGTGGTCAAACATTATTCTGGATGTTTCTGTGAGGGTATTTTTGAATGAGATGTACATTGAAAGAGGCCGACTTTGAGTAAAGTAGATTGCCCTCTATAATGTGGGAGGGACTTATCCAATCAGGTGAAGGCCTCAATGGAACGAAAAACTGACCTCCTCCACGCAAGAAGGAATTCCCCAGCAGGCTGCCTTTGGACCCCAACTGCAACTCTCTCCTGTGTCCGCAGGCCTCCCCCATCAGATGTTTTTAAACTAATTAATTTATTTATTATTTATTTTTAAAGGCTGCATTGGGTCTTCATTGCTGTGTGCGGGCTTTCTCTAGTTGTGGCGAGCGGGGCTACTCTTCGTTGCGGTGCGCAGGCTTCTCATTGCTGTGGCTTCTCTTGTTGTGGAGCATGGGCTCTAGGCGCGTGGGCTTCAGTAGTTGTGGCTCAAGGGCTCAGTAGTTGTGGCTCAAGGGCTCTAGAGCACAGGTTCAGTAGTGGTGGTGCACGGGCTTAGTTGCTCCGCAGCATGTGGGATCTTCCCAGACCAGGGATTAAACCCATGTCCTCTGCATTGGCAGGTGGATTCTTAATCGCTGAGCCACTAGGGAAGTATCCCTCATCAGATTTTGGACTTGCCAATTCTCTACAATCATATGTGCCAATTCCTTGTAATAAATCAGTATCTATCTAGCTATCTACATATCCATCTATCTATCTATCTACCTACCTACCTATACCTGTTTCTATATACATCTGTCTCCTATTGGTTCTGTTTCTCTGGAGAACCCTGACTACTACACTAGGTAAAGGCCCTTCCTCTGGGTCTTGGCTCCCTCAATTGCATCTATCTACAGGTGAATCACAGCTGAGTCTTAGAAGTAGCAGATAACAAGACTGACCCCAGCCCCACTGCTCCGGCAATGTTACCAAAAGGATGGCCCTTCTTTGTCAACATCAGTAATGGAACACTGGTATCAATGTACAGTCACAGTGACGGCCTATACTCAGCCCCATGCCAGTAATAGCAATGAAGTTCCACATTTATGTCTCTTACATCATCTGCATCATCCCATTTTCCAGGTGAGTGGACAGGCTTAACAGAATGGATGTTATAAGAGAGACCATCTGCACCAATCCAGCTGGTCCACTTCCTTGTCTAATGGTCTACCTGCCACACCAGGCTTGGTAGGACACCAGACAGAGGTTATTTCCTCTTGAAACATCCATAAAAGGGAGTCCAGGGTGTGACGGGCCAGAAACTCGGCCGTACAAGCACTGTGCAAACAGAACAGAGGGAACGGGGCCACTTGGCTTGAAGAAGAGGATAAAAGAGGGCTGTGGTTGGTGTCTTCACTGATGGGCTCGTTATGAAGGAGGGACTTGGTTTATGTGACTGCAGGGGATAGAGCCGAGCTCAGTGGGTGGAAGCCACAGGGAGTCAATTTCAGGTCACTGTAAGCCAATTGGGGCAGGCAATGGACTTCCTTTGACCAGAGGAGTGTAAGACACACAAGCTACAGAAAAAAACTCAGCCTGTCTTGGACGGATGATCTTTCACATCCTTTCCAGCCCTGGATTCTGTGACATCTAACCAGACACAGCCCGGGCACAGAAGAAGCCACCACCACCCCCCAAGCTGGATAGTGGATAATAAAACAGCCACCACAAAGATGCATGAGATCACCTAAGATGTGTTTCTAGGGCAGGCAGGCCTGCTTCAGCCCAGGCAGTCACCCAGGTTCCTGGTTCTACCAGACCCCTGGAACAGGGTCTCGGACTCACCCGGGATGCTGAAAACTGTTTTCTGTAAACAAGGCTGCGCTCCACTTGTGGCCCAAATGGTCTGTGCCCTGCATCGCGCGGACCTCCAGGCACCCAGGGCCTGCATGTGTTCACAGTACTGCCGTGCTCCGGCCAAGTGCCCGAGTAATAGATAATAAGGCCATGGATGTCAGGGACTGCCCTGAGGAAAACTTTTTGAAACTGGTTCCAGCTCATTGCAGCCTAACTCTCTAGCCCCAGCAGGTCCTAAGACGGTGCTTCTCCACCAGTTCAGGAGTGGAGAGACTCTGAGATGAACTGGGGATTACTGACCTGAGAGACCCTGGCCTGCCTCACACTTCTCAGGAGTGGGGGGCTCCTGCGACATGCCTCAGTCACCGCTGCCTGCCGCAGGGCCGGCTTGCAAGGCTTCCCTGCTCCTGGCAACACAGGCAGCAAGCACGCTCAGCGGCCATGGCTCACGGGCCCAGCCGCTCCGCGGCACGTGGGATCTTCCCGGACCGGGGCACGAACCCGTGTCTCCTGCATCGGCAGGCGGACTCTCAACCACTGCGCCACCAGGGAAGCCCAGCAAGCGCGCTCAGAGGAGCATTGGCTCCTTTGTTCCAAACGCCTTGGGACACCTGGGAATCCACGGTTTCAGGAGGGCAGGGGCCTGGTGTGGCCACGGCACATGTGAGAATGGCTTGGGCTTGTCCAGGGCTGGCTGGGGCTGGGGCTGCGTCCGTGTTCTGTGGCTGCCACTTCTCCCGCTTTCTGGGGTGTCGGCAGTGTCAGCAGGAGGGCAGTGATGGCCCTGGGCTTCTCTGCTGCAATCAGGTCCTTCCAGCTACTGTGTTTCTCTCTGGGCATGTGGATCAAGGGAGAAAGACAGAGCCGCCCCAGGTTGGTGAAGATGCAGGAGTGGCAAAGGGCTGGGCTGTCGAACGGGGGCAAGAGGCGGCAGAAGACGGTGGGCGGGGGGGATGTTTAACCTGAAAAAGCAAAGACTGGGGAACACGTGACAGCACTTTTCACACCTCTGAGCGGCTGTTGGGAAGAAAGAGGATGTATCTATCCTGTGTGGTCCTGAGGGTCAACGGGTGGAAGTTAAAAGAGAGGGTTTGGCTCATGATAGAGAAGTTCAGCCACTGTGTATTTCTAAATGTGACACAGGCTGCCGCAGGAAGGACTGAGTCCCCCATCCCCGAGAGTGCATAAAGTGCAGGAGAAGACAGCGTCATGTCTTGGTTTGGTGACCGTGGGGAGGTACTGGCGAGATCACCACTCAAGCCCATCCAGAGGTGAGGTCTGGATTCTTAACACCTTTCTAAGAGCCTGTTTCAGTTAGCCATGGCCACATAAAATGCAGAGTGGCACACAGTCGGGGAGTCTCAGAAGGTGGTAACAAAACTCTGACTTAGCTCCTGGTTCTGTAGGGTGGCTGGAAGCAGGTGATCCAGACTGGGTTGGCTGGGAGTAGCTCTAGGTCACTTGATTCTCATCTTCTTCCAGTGACCGTTGAGCTACCTGGGCTTATTTGTCTCATCATGATGGCAGAGGAGCCAAAATGCAAGCAGGCCTCTGGAAGCCCAGGTCCAGGCGCCATCACTCTGCTGCCCAAAGCAAGTCAAATGGCTGCACCCAAGGTGATGAGTATGAGTATGTCCTGTTCGTGGATATGGGGGGCAGAGAAGAATAGGGGCCAATAAGTGCGGTCTATTGCAGTAGGCAGTATGCCAGCTTTGGTGGACACAAAGTAGGTGTGCAGACATTGCGTGAATCAGTGAGAAGCTTCCTAGCAAACGGAGTTGTTCCAAAGGCAGATTCACAAGGAAATCGGTGCTCTTGGCAGAATGCAAAAATTCTTGATCATGCAAAGCCTTGTGGGCAGAGAGTCAGGGCTTTGGCGTTTATGCTGTGCCTAAGAATCTATGAGCTACAACGGAAGGGACCCAGGCATCGTCCAGCCCAAACATTTTACTTCTCAGACTGGAAATCCCAGAGCCAGAAAGGGGAAGTGACTTGCCCAAGCTCATCCAGCCCGGAGCCAGCTCTCAGTTTAGCGTTCCTCTTCCTCCCCTGCATTGCCAGGGCTCAGGTGGCCTTGCTGTACTCTGAGGTGAAGCTGCAGAGGCCAAATGTGAATGCAAACCCAGTGCAGACCCACCACGACAACTGCTGTGAGAATTCAATCAGGTGACAAATTGGCAATGCCTGGCACACAGTAGGTATGCAATATCTGACGGATAGTGCCAATGTTAATCAATAACGTATCTTGGGCACTCAGAGACAGGAGTGGAGGTTGGTGGGGGGAATAGGAACCAAGGTTGGCATTAGAAAGGCTTTTGCCAGGAGCTGGGATGGGGGAATAGGTTTGGTGGTGGCCAGCAGTGCACACAGCTTCCTTTGCCCTCTTTCACACTCGCTCAAGTTGGGGGAGGTGGCCAGGTCCTGGAGAAAAGGAGGAAGATCCTGCCCAAGTGGAAGGACTCTGCCCAACTGAGTGGGGCAAGGATGCCCGGCCGAGCAAGCAGACGGCAGGGAAGGCCCTCTCTGCAGCCCTGCTAACATTGCTCCCTCCCTAGAGAAGCCGAATCCCCAAGGGCCACATCCAGAGAAGTGGCTGCTGCGAAACCATTCTCTTCAGCTTTCCCAGTGGTTCCCCAGCACATCTCATGTCCTTAGCATTATGCAAGCTGCCGTGGGGATGGAGAGGTAGACGCTGCCACGTGGCAGAGAGAAAACTGCCAGCAATGAGGTCAAACCAATGCCCACTGGGCTGTGAGGACACAGGAAATGGGCCCATTGATTCCATCTGACTGTTTCCTAAGTTCTGTCATTGCAGGGACCACGTCTTTTCCCAGCACCAAGAAGAGCATCTGGCATCCAGTAGGTGCTAAATAAGTGTTGGTGGAATGAACGAGTGTCAGATTTGTCTGAGAGGTTCTTAAAGTCTTACTGGTAGAGATGAACGTGAACTGGGCACTGAAGGATGGGTGGGATTGGAATCTATGATGGTCAGTTACACTGGGTAAGGATTTGCCTTTCCTGCATGCATTGCCTCTGGCAAAGTTCCCACTCAAGGACTTAACAAAAGGCCTTGACCACCGTCATGGCGTTCTATGGAGTCGCTTCGATCAAGAAACTCACCTCTCAGCAAGTAAAGTGCAGCAGTGGGCCTGTGCTCGTGGAATTCATTGGTCTTCCCATGTTCCTCTTCTACCCCAAACAGCTGGCTTGATAGAACAGCAGAATGGTTTGGAGACAATACCTTGCAGGGTGGGGCAATGCCCTCCAGCATGCTGTCTATGCTCTAAATCAGCATCCAATATGTGTTCCTGTTTCTCTTCATTGCCCCGATTCTTGGGTCTAGGAGTCAAAGCATGTGACACTCACTGTCACAACTAGTGATTTTCTAGCAAAAATTGTTCTTCCTGGTGCCATGACATTACGCGCTGTTCGCTTAGAGGGCTTATTTCCAAAGGGAAGAATGCTTCCATCAGGAGACACAACAATGATTCCATTGAACTGGGAGTGAAGACGGCCATCCCAGCCTTTTTGGGTTCCTCACGCCTCTGAATCAACAGGCAAAGAAGGAGTTCTAGATCCATATCTGCCACTCATTCTCTGGGTGACCTTTGACTGATCATGCCCCTCTATTGAACTCTGCTTCGTTTCATGATCTATGAAATGTGGTGGCCATATAAACACCTCCTGATTTAACTCTGCCCAGCTCTAATATCAGTCTATAGTGTGTCGAGCATCTGTGCTGGGTAGTGTAATGTTCCTTATCAGAATTCCTTTCCAACAGCACGTCCAAGTGTTTGGCCTCACTTTAAACGCTCAAGGCATTGGTGGTGGCTGCCTCGAGCTTCTTTGAGAAAGAGACTTAGGCTGTATCCAAGTTCAGCAAGAACGAGTTCCGTGGTTGATGCTCTTGGAAGTTAGGAAGTGGTGACTTTGTGATTTGCCACTGCTGAGGTAACTGCTCCAGCCCAGGAGAGGTGTACGCAGCGGCACGTGACAATATTGCTTACGGGCTACCGGTGCGACAGGTAGGCATGAGGAGCCAGAGCAGACGCTGTCGGACGCTCCTGGCACTGCAAGCTTTCTGCCAGGCTCCACCAGGAGCTGATCCTCTGATACTTTGAAGCAATAAGAATGTGTTCCCTTGGGCTTCTCGGAAGGCATATGGGAAGCAGGCTGTGTGTATTTATTTGCTCACTTCAGGTCCCCTGTGGCTGCCCATGGAGCCCCCGTGATAACACTGACCGCTGTGCCTTCATGAGCCCTGTGGCCGCCATGGAGCATGGCTGTGCACACCATCCTCTCGGCGTGGGAGGCAAGCACAGCCTGGTCCTGGGAGATCCTGGGGCCCAGCTCCATCCTCAATTCCCCGTGTGGTCTTCTGAGAATTGTCAGGCCTCTCTAAGTCTCGGGATCCTCACCTCTAAATGGCAATCATGGAACAGAAGTAAGAGCCAGGAGGGTGGACTTGGACTCCAGGACCCCTCACAGCTTCTAAATGTTCAGTTTCTATAAAAAATGAGCTTAGATGGGAGGAGTTTTAGAACAGGAGACTGGAGTGTTTGAGTCTAGAGTCTTTGAATTATAAGTGGCAGAAAACCTAAGCCAAACTGGCTTAAGGAAAAAAAGCATTTTGCTCATATAACTAAAAGCACAGGAGTAGGATTTAGTTGCAGGCTTGGTTGGGTCCAAGGTTCTCACACCACCATCTAATACTAACACATCCAACACTCCCTGAATGTCTTAAGTCTGTTTTTTCCTATAATGGCTCCATTTACAGGCAGGATTCCTCCATTTGGTAGCTGTTGCCCATCCAGAATCCCTCATCTCCTAAAAACAAAAGATCAGCCGAGAAAGAGCACTGTTTCTCCCTTTCTTCCTTCTGGCAGAAGTTCCAGGAATGTATCAATACTCCATTGGCCGGGTTAAGTTCTGGGTCCATCCCTGTCTCAATCACTATGACCTAGGATGGGGCTCCACGTATAAATACATGGACAGAGAATGGGAAGAGGTTATGAAAAGAAGGGGGAATGGATGCTGGAAAGACAAAAACAACAGGTATACATGCCACGGAACAAGGTCTCTGTGTTTACAGCTGACAGCTAACCTAGCCAGGAGACATTCCTGAGGTAGGAAAACCAACCTACAAACAACACCTCGTCACTCATCCGCAAAAACACACACCACATGCAGCTGGGTGGCTCTATGCGCTCAGCACTGTGCTAGGTAACTTTTACAATAAAAAAAGAGGTAGATTATGAGATCCAGTCATTAGAGACATGCAATGTAACTGGGAGACAAAAATGATCACAAAACAGTAAATGAAGGTCTAAAGCATTTGATTCACACCAGTACTCTGGGAAGTGAGAGCGTGAGGGGGGTGGTCATTGTGACCAGAACAGTGAGGACCAGGGCCTCTAGGGAGAGACTGGGAATGGATGAACGCCAGGAGAAAGACGAGTGTTCTGGGTATAGGGGGAGGATGTTTGGAGGTGTCAGGATGACTCAGGGGCCCCACAGATGCAGAGTGGACAAGGCTAAGCAGACAGGAGAAGGCAGGGCAGCCAGAGTAGGGCCAGACTCTGAAGGACCCAAACATCAAGAGGGGATTCGATTTACTCTGGTGGCAGCAGGGAGTCATGGGAGGCTTTAGAGCAGGGGCAGGACAGGACACTGCACTTGTTCTTACCACCAGATCTGCAAGTCCGCCTAGCATAGCAAGAGTCCCCATAGAAGGTCCCCAAGGACGCAAGAATGCTCATGTTAAAAGTGCACATCGTAAAGTGTCAATAAAAAGGAAAAAAAAATACAAGACTGTATATATTGTATGATTCCAATTTGGTGAAAAAATACATATATATATAGGCATTATGCTGCCAACTACCAGGTAGTGAGTATTTATGTTTACTGAGCGCTCCTTGAAACGTGCAGCAGAGCCCTGTCAGTTAATTAGTCCTCACCCTGCGATGTAGGTATTATCTTCCCCTTTTCACAGTTCTAAGAACTAAGAACTAAGTTCTACACAGAGCAAGTGAGTGGCAGAGGCGAGGTGTGACGCCAGGCGTGTCTAAATCCACGTCAGCTCCTGTGTTGAAATGTTAACCGTGATTATGACTGTGTGGGCAGATTACAAAGGATTTTCATTTCCCTTTTTATACTTTTCTAGAGTTTGCAAATGGTCTACAGCGAATATATGTTACTCTTGTTGGTAGTAAACAAATATATACTTTATTTTTTTTGTTTTTTTTTTTGTTTTTTTTTTTTTTTTTGTGGTACGTGGGCCTCTCACTGTTGTGGCCTCTCCCGTTGCGGGAGACGCACAGGCTCAGTGGCCATGGCCCACGGGCCCAGCCGCAACGCGGCACGTGGGATCTTCCCGGACCGGGGCACGAACCCGTGTCCCCTGCATCGGCAGGCGTATTCTCAACCACTGCGCCACCAGGGAAGCCCCAAATATATACTTTAAAAAAGTCCTCTAGTCCCCATGCTGGGGAACCTCAGCTCTCCAGAGAAATTACTACCAAAACTACCAGTTAATTTTCCCAGCGGCTCAGCAGTAACCAAGGCTGCTCAGAAGCCAGCAGAGAGAGGTTTTACTCTCAGACTTGCCATCCCTAATATTGCCACAGAACCCATTTTATTTTTTGCCAGTTCCTCTCATTTTAAAATTAATTTTAATTATGTAAATGATATCAGGATAACTGCTCCTTGTAGAAAATTAAAAATATTATAGATAAGATTAAAATATCATTCGACCACCACCCCTCCTATCCAGTGACCTCCTGTGAGAGGTCATTGAGTATCATTATTGGTGGGGTGTGTCCTCTTTCTTTTACATACATAGCCAGAAAAATGGTGTTATTACATGTGTGTTTAACATCATGATGTTCTCTTTTGTGTACTATTCCGCAACTTGCTTTTCTCACTCACCAGGACACCATACCTGTCCCCTGGAATTGCGAAGAACCAAGGAATGTCATTCAAGCAATGCAGGTGGGCGGGTGCTTAGAAGGAGGAGGCCTTTTACCATGGAATCTCTTGCCAGGCCTGAGCTTTGGCACTGCCTCTGCAGGGCGGAATAGTGTCTGCAAGGGGCCAGCAGATAGTGTGCACTCAGTGGGTGGCAGTTATTATCACTGGCCACCATCAGTGACGTGACATCTTTAGTGACCCAGAAGAGAGTCATGTCACCTGCAAGAAAACCATAGCGCCATTACTCCTCCTCGCTGACTAGGGGCCCAGTTTCAGGGATCTGGCCTAGAAACATAGAACCAGAGATGGAAGGGAAGGCTCTTCAATATCTGTTTCACCCAGGAAGTCGGGAGACAGAGGGTGTGTGGGAAAGGGGTTGCCAGCAGGTCTGGCCTTTCTGAGAGGACCACGTGGGTGTGGGAGCGTCCATCACAGAGACAACAATAAACTCATACAGACGAGGAGTTAGCACTGCACCCATTTGTTTTTATTTGCACAGCCATGAGGGTCGCAGGTGAATCAGTGCACTGGGGAAAGGCCTCTATAGGGACAGACATGGGACTCCTCATGGCCCCCGTGGATTAATCTGATGGAGAAAAAATACAGATGCATTGTCCTGTGTCCTCAGTGTCATGGTTGCATTCATAATCCCTTTTCACATCCCTGGGAAAGAGTCCAGAAAACCCATGAAGGTAAAGCGTGAGCGGAGGGAGGCCTGGAGCTGCTTCCCAGGCCGAGGCGAGGGGAGCCCGAGGGCACCACAAGCCATGGGTCCCCACTCTGAGGTGCTGCCCTACACTTGTAGGACCCTGTGAGGGAGTGCCTTCTTCGTGTTCGCACCCTCAGGCCACCACCCCCGCCTCACCTCTGACCAAACTCAATAGTGATAGTCCAGAAGTGCGGACCCGTGGAGGGAAGCCCGGCTGAGGGTTTGAACACACTCAGGCTCAATTTCCAACTCTGATTCCTCCCAGCTGGTGGCATCAAGGGCCTCAACCCTCTCTGAGGCTCAGTTTCCTCTTCTACAGATGGGCAGTAATCAATCCAGCTCACGTTCAATGACAACACGTGCAAACAGACCTAACACACGTGCTCCAGGGACACTGGTTTCCCTTCACTTAAAGTCTTCATTCCCGGGCTTCCCTGGTGGCGCAGTGGTCGAGAGTCCGCCTGCCGATGCAGGGGACACGGGTTCGTGCCCCCGTCTGGGAAGATCCCACATGCCGCGGAGCGGCTGGGCCCGTGAGCCATGGCCGCTGAGCCTGCGCGTCCGGAGCCTGTGCTCCGCAACGGGAGGGGCCGCAACAGTGAGAGGCCCGCGTACCGCAAAAAAAAAAAAAAAAAAAAAAAAAGAGTCTTCATTCCCACTTCCCAGAAACAAGAGACCATCAACAGCCCATGCTTGAGGTCCTGAAAGGGGACACAGGGCCTTGGGGCTTTGAACCAGTCCCCAGGAGCCCCCAGCCTGCCATCTCAGTCCTGGCTAGCCCCTCTCTCATCCCACTCCCAGCAGCCCCAGACTGGAGGCATCAGGACGACCAGCAGGAGATGAAAGCCGCTTCTCAAAAGGAGGAAAGCCCTCTCTTCTGAGCAGGCTTCTTCCCTGCTAAACCCGTCCCCACCCTGTCCCTGGCCTGGACGTGGTTATTTACGGTGCGATTGCACTGAGAGGAGGGGTGCGTTGGAGGGATCACTCAGAGTGATTCTGTTTGTTTGCGTGGCTGATTCTGTTACCGAGCGCTGGGGCCTGAGGAGTATGGCGCTCTCCCCAGCTGCTGGCTGGGGCCATTCTCACCGGAGGTGGGAGACGTCGCTCAAACATGGACGCATGTCCCTCTGCGGGCCCGCTAAGTTCCCAGAATAATTACCTATACCCGGTCGCTTCACCCAAATGTTTATACAGCTGGGAAAGATGAGCGTGTTGGAGAATAAGATCAGAAACCACAGTTATTGAGAGACTCGTTTGGGAAAGTAGACCGGAAGCTCCTTTAAGCCAAGTGCTAGGAACGTGGGGGTGTGTCTAAGCTACCTACCTCGCTGGTGTGGTGAGAGACACCCATTATCTGGGGGCACGCCTTTTCTGAAATCCTTTCCAGCACCCCAGAGGGGTGCTCTCTTGGTCCTGACACCGGCTTTATCTTACTCTGTTGTCCCTTTTCTTACTTTGGTTTCTGGAATGCTCCTTACTAGGGCCCCAGCTCTTTCAGGGCCTATAATTAGGTCAATGTCTGCTTCATCTCAATACCCCAAGTTCCAAGCACATGGCCCAAAACAGAGTCAATGGTAAGTAATGGTTTGTTGCATTAAAAAAAAAAAAAAAAGGAAAAGAAGCCAGAGAGCCCTGAATGGAATGTTCGACCCCCAGTGCAGCCCACCTAGATTTCTGTGAGCGTCAGCAGGGCAACCAGAGTCCAGAGCCGTGGTGCCTGGGGGCCCTCAGCTTGGTCTCTGCTCAGAAGCAGAGGCAGTTCAGGCCCCGGTCGTCCACCCCATCCCATGGTCACCATGCCTGTCCCATCTGTGTCCACCCAGATTGGAAACACTGACCTTTCCTTGACCTCTAAATAAACACGCCCCCTCACAAGGCATGTGTGTGTGTGTGTGTGTGTGTGTGTGTGTACGTGTGTGTATGTGTGGCTGAGCATCTGCTGGGTGTGAGGTGTGCTGACGACCTCAGATGTTGGTGCTCCTGGGGTGACATCCCCTCCGGCTGCCCTTCCCGAGGCTCCTCCCAGCCCCAGGCCCATGCTACCCCTCTCTTCATCCTCAAAGGCTCCACATTTATCTTCTCTCAGATCACCAGACTACATATTCTTACAGCCCCTCCTCTTCAAACTCAAAAAGCCTCCTCCAGGGACTGGAAAATTCCACCATCATTCTCTAAAACCTCAAAAATTAAAAAAAAATTCCCTGAGGACAAAGGATGCCAAGCTTTGAGAAACACCCTGCTGTTTTCTCCTAGGTGAGAATGGAGAAAGGGGAAGACACACTTGCACCCTCCCTGGCAAGTCTGTAACCACCAACAACAAAAAAGGAGGCACCAAGCACCTTCCCAGTACATTGCTCTGCAAGCAATTTTCAATCACTGTCTTCTGTCTGTATAGCATGTCGGAGCCAAGCCCTGGTGTAGGAGTTGACTTTTGAACGGTGGTCAGTGGCAGAAGAGCCCAGAGCTCACCTGACTGGGTCAGGGATTGTGGGCTCACTGTGTCACGAAAGAGGAATCCCTTCCAATGGGCACCTGCCATCAGTATTATTCATAGAACTTTCTAGGCCTATTACTCGAACAACTTTGTGTTATGGTAACAGACTTCTTGGCTTGAACGTGAATAAGTATGATTCCTTGGGAAGAAGTGAGAGAGCAGCCACCGGGTATGTTCGGCGGCGGCTGATAGACACTGCAGCTGCATTCAGTCTGGTTAGCTCATAAAAAGAGGAACTGCCTGTCTCCTCTCTTGGGCACGCAGGAAGTCAGCCAGCTCTGCTGCTGCTGGGCCCCTGATAGAGCCTGTGCTCTCCCTGGACCAGAAGCAGCTGCCCTGCAGTTCCAGCCGAGGCCTCCCCACTGCTGCCTCTGCAGGCCCCGCAGGATGGATGGCATCGGGCGTGCCCTGGCCTCCTCCCCGCACCCTTTGTGCCAAGGGGTGGTGGGAGGGAACAGGGAAGCACATGTGTTTCACTCACACACTTGGGCATGGCCGTGTTTTGGCTCCACCTGAACAGAACCAGAGAGAAGTATGTGACCAAGTTTATACCTTGGTGACAACGCAACCCTTGGCCAAGGGTCAGAGCTTCAGGGTTGCAGGTGCTGAATGAGATGGACAGGGAGAGCCGGGGCAGGCCAGACAGCAGAGCCTCAGAGGGCCCAGGACACACGGAGCAGGGAGGGCAGAGGTGGAAGAAGAGGCAGAAGGAGAAAGGAGAAAGGTGTGACTCCCATGAGCACTGCAGGGAGTGTGGACCCTGCCTCCGGGCCCCACTGTGCAGTGGGGAGAAAGGCCAGGACACCATGCTGTGCGGGACAGCAAACAGGATGGGGTGTCAGGGGACTCTGGTCTCTGCTCTTTGGCTGATTCGTCCTGGGATCTTTGGTAAGTCTCTTGCCTTCTCTGAGCCTCAGTTTCCCTCATCTATGATAAGCTCTTAGGAATCTTTAGGAGTCCTGAAAAGGAAAGAAGGAAGCAGAGAGGAGAAGCAGGTTGTAAGGAGCCGGGAGCCTCACACCAGCACGCCTTGCCTTCTCCTCTGAACTTTGCTACAGCTGGCAACCAACAGGAAGGGCCCCTGCAAGTGTCCCATCACCCAGAGCCCCTCGCCAGGGCTCGCAGAGCTGTGAACGCTGGCAATGGACAGTCAGACAGAAGAGTGAGGAGGAGGCCAGCAGACAGATGGCCTCACAAGATGAGCAGCTCAAGCAGACGGCCATGCCCACCCCCCAGCCCCAAGTTCCCCCAAGGGAAACCCAGGTCCTGCTTGATAACCTGGGGAGTGGGATCCTCTGCCTGTTCCTGGCTAACCTGGTTGTAGCAGCACCCCCTGCTAGGGAGCGTCAGATAATTCAGAGCCCCTTTCTCCGGAGCAGCAGAGCCCACAGCCCTGCAGTGCCACGAGGACCAGAGCCAGGGTCCTTCCCGGAGAGCCCAGCTTCAGCCACCACATTCAGCCCGCCCATGGCGGGGTCGCTGCCCAGCGCCTCGGGAGGATTCAGGCCTGCTGAAGGCAGGAAGCCAGGATAAAAACACAGCAGAGAAGGACCCACATCTGCCGCCTTTGAGCAAGAAGCTCAGCCTTCTAACCAGGGTCTCCTTCCCAGCCTCTTTCTAGAACAGGGAGGAGGACATGGCACGGGAAAGCACCCACAGGGGGCCTTTGGGACAATGCCTTGCTGACTCAAGCTGCTTGCACATCAGCCTGAATTCAACCCTCCTTTCCTCAATATTTAAGTCCTATTCACCCTTTAGGTCACTGTCGTACCTCCTCCAGGAAGCCTTCCCGGCCTACACTAGCTCACAGGAGTGTCGCTCACCCTTATCATACTCCCGTTAATCTTGCGCTTAATTTTCCTCCTATCATCTTACGCTTGCTCCATTTTTCTCTGCACCTAACATGGGCTATAGCCCAATACTAATTATAGTCCACTGCAGAAGGGGTGCATTGGAAGCCACCAACATTTAAGAAGTACCCTCTGTTTTCTTCATGTTAGCAAAGGCTCACGATTGGCCATTTGTAGTCTGATGTCTTCATTTTACAGATGGGGAAACTGAGGCTCAAAGAGAGGACGTGCTCTACCTGAGGTCACATAGTGAGTCAGGGGTGGGGCTGGCCCTGGAATCCATATCACTGTAACTTCAATCTCACAGCTAATTCTGAGTCTTTTCTGGAACCTCCTTGACGGATGGTCTTCCCTGCATGGATGCCTCTAGTTCCTAGGAGCTCAGCCCTACATTTCTTCTACCCAGAAAAAAATCTGTTTCACTGTAACCCCTCCCATTGATCCAATTTTGCTACTCATTCATTTGTTTGATCTCTCATTCATTCATTCATTCAAACACTTCTTGATCACTTGCCTTGTGCCAGGTGAGTTAAACAAGTGTGACTTGCCTCTCAGAGCAGGGACAGCTGCATAGAGCATTAAATGCTTGGTGTGAAACTCTGAGCTCCAGGAGGGTGGGAACCACTTCTGTGTTCTCTTCAGGGCCAACCACAGTGAGTAGCACTGCAAAGGTGCCAATAAGTATTTAAGGAATACAAAAGAAAGAGTGGATGACATTGATATGAAACAGGGAAAGGATTGTTCAGGGTATGATGGTAACAGAGAGAGCAGCTAGTTCTGCTTGGGTTGGGGGAAGGAACAGTCAAGGTGGGCTTTGAATTAGGCCAGAGAAAGGACGGGGTTTCAGCAGACAGGGGAGGTGAGGACGGTCCACCTCTGTACAGCACCACAAAGAACAGGCTACATCTGGCCCCACTAAATCTTCTTGTGGAGCCATCATAGGGCAGGAATGGGGAGTAGGAGGAACCGAGGCAAGTAGGGACAGCTGGACCATGAAGGCCTTGAACCCTAAGCTAAGGGACCTGGACTTGGCCCTGAGGCAGCGGAGGATTCTCTGAGTGCCAGCATCACAGCAGTGCTTTGGAAAGATCACTCTAGTGACTAACAGTGCAGGGAATGAATCCGCCAGTTCACATGAGGACCTGTTGGGAAGCCGGTGCAATTGTCCAGGTGAGAGATGATTACAGGGCGGCCAAAAGACCAATCATTTCCTAGTTGAACGGTAATTGGGCTTTCCAAACACAATCCTAGGGGCGTCAGTGTCCCCCACCATAATTTCCTCCCTTCGATGCTGGCTTTCCCTGCGTGAGCAGCTTAAGCAGCTTACAGCTAATCCTCTGTTGGCCCCCAGGCCCTCCTCACCACACCTCCACGGTCAACCCCTTGGTGGGTAGAGCTGTGGTTCTGCATGAGGACACTGATAGCTCCTTTCTTGTCCCTTCTCTGGGCCACCAACAGGCCCCTGAGCGTTCTCAACACCAAGATGGCCTCCATGGCTCTCACGCCCAAATTGATTAATCATCACTTTAGTTCAGCTATCAGCTCTGCTGCAATTGGCATATTTATTCCTAATCAGCTCTTTAAAATGGCACCATTCAAAGGTGCTTAACCACATTACTTAATTCTCAGCCTGTATTGCTATTGATTTCAAATATTCTCCTCAAGATATGGCTCATCTTCTACAAGGCCACCATCACCCTGATACCAAAACCAGACAAAGATGTCACAAAGAAAGAAAACTACAGGCCAATATCACTGATGAACATAGATGCAAAAATCCTCAACAAAATACTAGCAAACAGAATCCAACAGCACATTAAAAGGATCCTACACCATGATCAAGTGGGGTTTATTCCAGGACTGCAAGGATTCTTCCATATACACAAATCAAACAATGTGATACACCATATCAACAAATTGAAGGAGAAAAACCATATGATCATCTCAATAGATGCAGAGAAAGCTTTTGACAAAATTCAACACCCATTTATGATAAAAACCCTCCAGAAAGTAGGCATAGAGGGAACTTTCCTCAACATAATAAAGGCCATATATGACAAACCCACAGCCAACATC
>NC_041233.1:29511174-29512209 GCF_002837175.3 Physeter macrocephalus | reverse complement strand
AACTCTTAGAGGAAAACATAGGCAGAACACTCTATGACATAAATCACAGCAAGATCCTTTTTGACCCACCTCCTAGAGAAATGAAATAAAAACAAAAAGAAATGGGACCTAATGAAACTTAAAAGCTTTTGAACAGCAAAGGAAACCATAAACAAGACTAAAAGACAACACCCAGAATGGGAGAAAATATTTGCAAATGAAGCAACTGACAAAGGATTAATCTCCAAAATTTACAAGCAGCTCATGCAGCTCAATAACAAAAAAAACACAAACAACCCGGGCTTCCCTGGTGGCACAGTGGTTGAGAGTCCACCGGCCGATACAGGGGACACGGGTTCATGCCCCTGTCCGGCAAGATCCCACATGCTGCGGAGTGGGTATGCCCGTGAGTCATGGCTGCTGAGCCTGCGCGTCCGGAGCCTGTGCTCCGCAATGGGAGAGGCCACAACAGTGAGAGGCCTGCATACCGCAAAAAACAAAAAAACAAACAACCCAATCCAAAAATGGGCAGAAGACCTAAATAGACATTTCTCCAAAGAAGATATACAGATTGCCAACAAACAACATGAAAGAATGCCCAACATCATTAAACATTAGAGAAATGCAAATCAAAACTACAATGAGATATCATCTCACACCAGTCAGAATGGCCATCATCAAAAAAATCTAGAAACAAAAAAAAAAGGTGGGGGGGCTTCCCTGGTGGCGCAGTGGTTGAGAATCCGCCTGCCGATGCAGGGCACACGGGTTCATGCCCGGGTCCGGCAAGATCCCACATGCTGCGGAGTGGGTATGCCCGTGAGCCATGGCCGCTGAGCCTGCGCGTCCGTAGCCTGTGCTCCGCAACGGGAGAGGCCACAACAGTGAGAGGCCCGCGTACCGCAAAAAAAAAAAGAAAATCTAGAAACAATAAATGCTGGAGAGGGTGTGGAGAAAAGGGAACACTCTTGCACTGTTGGTGGGAATGTAAACTGATACAGCCACTATGGAGAACAGTATGGAGGTTCCTTAAAAAACTAAAAATAGAACTACCGT
>NC_041233.1:29478052-29510628 GCF_002837175.3 Physeter macrocephalus | reverse complement strand
AAGCAGAAACTACCACACCATTGTAAAGCAATTATACTCCAATAAAGATGTTAAAAAAAATAAAATAAACTATATCTTAACTGTCTCAGAAAAAAAAAAGATATGGCTCATCATTCAATGCAGAAGTCTGTTTATATAATAATCTTATCTGGTTACTAAAATCTGTGAAATCTCTTCAATTGCCTCTAATGCAAGATCGGAGGCTGGTTGCTAAATGAGTCAATCTAACTTTAATTTGGTTTATTTACAGTACATGTTTTAATGCTCTGCATTCCCGTCTTTTGCAGCGACACTGCAAATAAAGGCAAATATAGGCAGAGAGAGGTCTGTGCTTTTCTCAGTCTGCGGGACTCGAGGCAGCCTGACTGAGCGCCCTGAAACGGAGCTCTCCGCCTCTGCCGGCCAGTAGAGAACCTGCAGTGGTCTTCAAATGCCAACAGCAGCAGTGCACAGGAGGGCACTCACCTGATGGGGTTCAAGTCCCTGCTCTTGATCACTAAAGATCAGCAAGTGGCCTGACATCACGGAGCTTCAGTGTCCCATCTGTGAAATGGGGATAATATAACATGCTTCCAGGTATCCTGGGATGGTCCTGGGAGGACCATCCGAGGCTATAAAGTTAAAATGCATGTGGTAGGTATTCCGTATGTAAGATTTCCCGGCTCCTGCACCAGTCTCCTGTCCCTGTGCATCAGCCCCCTCCCCGTGTTGGTTTGCTCCTGGACCAAACAGCCGCCGCACCCGCTCTGTGTCACAGCACTTCTCCCTCCTCCCTTTGCTTCGTACCCACTGCTGGGTGACAACTGCTTTCTGTGTCTCTTTGATGAAATGCTAAGGGAGAAAATGTGATTGAGCCCTTGTGTCACTAGTTGCTGGCAGCCTGATCCCTGGTCCGGGCACCTGTGGCCAAGGAGCAGCAGCCAGGATCAGTGGTAGAGGACCTGGCCGTGCCTCCTCTGCAGAGCCTGGAACACGCCAGATGCTAGGCTGTGCAACTTTAGGCCCCCCTCACCTTGCTACAGAGACACACACACAAGCAATTCAAATGACACAGCATGGCAAGGTGATGTTGTCGGGCTGCAGGAGAAGGCATGGGATGTTAAATGAACCCAACACTCTTCTGTTTTTCTGCCTGCTAAAGATGTGAGAGGAATGGGAGCCCCGGGCCGTCCCCAGGCCTCTCCTTTGCTGAGACAGAGCTCAGGGGCCCCCTGCCTGCAGCAGGCGGTTCCCATCTTGCCCCAGGACACGGCAGCTTTCTCTTGGTCAGGTGTGAAAGCTGCCATTTCATGCTCATCTTCCCCAATTAACAACAGCTGGTCCCCTATAAAACCAACTGGTGAGATGGTTTGTTATTGGAAGACAATGCAACATCATTAGGCATTAATGGCTCCAGCCTCATTTCCTGGCCCAAGTTCCCAGGGTTAATGTGGCGAGATGTTGGGCCTCACCCTGCAGAGCTACTCACTCCAATTTGCAAGCACCTTCTTCAAGCTTCATTTTCTGAATCAGGGACTAGGAGATGGAGGGAAAGTGGAGGAGGGTCTGGATTTCCTGGAAGGGAAGTTGTTCAGGAAGCGGTGAATATATCACTTAGAAGAAAGAGACCCTCGGTGCTTCTGGCTTGAAAGTTAAGAGGGAAATCATGGACTGTGTTCAGACAAGACCCCTTTCACTGGCAATTTAAAGGCTTGACTGGGAGAGATGATCTTGGGAAGGCCGGGACCTAGAAATCACGCATAGTGAATAACTTCACTACATTTAATTCAAACTGGCCTCCTATTGTGGAAATGTCATCACAGGTTTGTGCATTCCTGTGACTTAAAACCAAAGCCTTAGTCTACATATTCCCCTCAATCTTACTAATAGTAACCAATATGGTTCCACAAGGAAATCTCCCTTTCAGTAAGCAAATCACAAATCTCCACAATATTCAATCATTCATTCACTCAGCAAACATTAAGCGACCACTTATTTTATCTATCTATCTATCTATCTATCTATATTCTAGGCTCTATTGACAAAAACACCTGCGACTCCCAACAAATGTAGTTCGACCAGATGCATCTCATGGATTTTTGTTAAAAGGAAAAATTTCTATCCTTCACTCCTTCCTTTCTTCCTTTTCTTCTTTCCTCCTTCCTTCCACAAAAGGATTATACTTAAACAATCATACTTAATGTAGACTTAAGATTTGGTTTCTGTGCTAAAGGACCAAGGAACTTATATGCTCATAGTGACAACATGGCACCCCCCGCCAAGAGGAAGCCCAAAGCCCAGTCAAGGAGCCCTTGGTGCTGCCAGCAACCAGCTGTTCCAGCATGAGGTCTGGACAGGAGCCTTGGGGGTGAGCCAACAATGGCGGGTCAGAGCCTTGGGCTGAGTTCATACGTCTCATTCCATCTATGTCTGTCCTCCGACCCCCCGTTGTCCACCCTTGATGTTCAGACAAATGGATCGTATCTCAACTCCGCTGAGGGAAACCAGCAAGTAGATGTGGAATCCATCCCCAGACAGCGCTTAATTTGGAGAGGAGCATCCCTAGAGCCAGCCTGGTGTGGCAACACCATTCCACCCCAAAGAGAAGATAAAAGCTGGGGAACCACACCAAGAGCCACTGGATGCACCTCCTGGAAAGTGCATGGAGTGAAGTCTCAGCCCATCAGGGTTTTGTGTTAACAAAGGAGGACGAACGTGCTCATACACCCTGGATAAGGATTAGATTAAAAGGACTCACTGTCTGTTCCACTCGGTCGGCACTTAATCACCTAGTGCCCTGAGCACTCACTTTCATTTCCATGTCATTTTCGAATTTTTCCTGGGAAGAAGTCTTAACCTCTGTATGTGTGCTCCCAGCGGAAAGAAATAGAGACCTAGCTACATTCACTTTGTTCTGAAACCAAAATTAGGGCATAAATTCTGGGAAAGGATTATTGCACCCCTTCTGGGAATTCCCTTGCTGAGAAGCAATCTGGAAAATTCAGTAGTATAAATACCAAAATTTGGGGTATTTGGGAAAGTCGAGTGACTTAATGGAGACTTGGGACATCTTCCCGGCTTTACTACTTGAGAACTTACTGTGTGACCACGGGAAAGCATCCCCCCATCTCTGGTCATAGAGTTCCTGTCTGAAGGTGCACTGTTCTGGAGACTAGAAGGTAGATGGTTGCCAGAGTCATAATTCACCACCCCTCTCCACCTCCAGCAACTCACACATGAGCCCAAGTCCAGCAGAGAGCTGGGCACCCAGAGTCCCTCAGCAAGGAAGTCTTGAATGAATGAAAAACATTTTACAAGGGGGAGACACGCTCCAAATGGGCCACCCCCAAGTTCTTTGCAGTAGGACTTTTGGAAAATCTCTCTAGATGCGGCTTCATCTGGATGCTGATTTCCTGCAAACCAGCTGACCTGTATTTACAGGATCCACATTTGTTTTGGAAAATATCCAAATGTCCACTTAACTGGGCTGGAAGCCAGCATAATCTTCCTATATTGTTTGTAACCACGAGATTAATGGTGGGCCTTGCTCTGAACCTTCTGGTTACATCAATCACCTGGGGCTGTCTCTTCAATGCAGATAAAAATAATGGATCGGTCATCACTGCGGCCATCCTCCTGCTGTTTTAGGAGCCTCAGCCTCTGCAGGGAGGCAATGTGGGCATCACTTTGGAGACAGACTGGGATGAGTGCCAAGATGAGTTCCAAACCCTCAATCCCTATCTCTCTATCTATCTACCTTGCACCAGCTGTATGATCTTGGGCGAGTCACCTAATCTCTCTGAAACCTTAGTTTCCTCATACATAAAGGTCGTATCACTTACTTCACACAGTTATGGTGAGGACTAAACAAAAGAAGTATTCCATAAATGCTGGTGTTCTGTCCATTGATATTCACATTCACTCACACATATTTCTGCTACCAATGGAAAGATAGTCCAGCAGTTCATTTGATGTTAAAATAGGAAGTGAGTTACAACTCAACAACAACAAAACCAAACCCATTACAGAACAGGCAAAGGACTTGAATAGACATTTCTGCAAAGAAGATATACAAATGGACAATAAGCACATACAAAGACACTCGACTTCACTAATCTTAAGGGAAATGCAAATCGAAACCCCAAAGAGATAACCATTTCACACCCATTAGGTACTGAAAAACAAAACAAAACAGAAATAATAAGTGCTGGTAAGGATGTGGAAAGACGAGAACACTTGTGGGCTGCTTATGGGAATGTAAAATGGTGCAGCTGCTTTGAATATGGTGGCTCCTCAAAAAAAATTAAACAGAATTACCACATGATCCAGCAATTTATGGTTATATATCCAAAATAAGTAAAAGCAGAGATTCTAATAGCTATTCATACATCTATGTTCACAGCAGCACTATTAAAAATAGCTAAAAGGTAGAAATAACCCAAGTGTCCATTGACAGATGAATGGATAAACAAAAGGTAGTACACACATACACTGGCATATTATTCAGTCTTTATAAAAAAGAAAGTCCTGACACATGCTATAACAGGGATAAAACTTAAAGACATTATGCTAAGTGAAGTAAACCAGTAAGAAAAGGACAAATACTGTATGATTCCACTCACATGAAATACTTAGAGAAGTCAAATTCATAAAGATAGAAAGTAGAGAAGTGACTGCCAGGGGTTGGGGGAGGGGAGAAATAGGGTATTAAGTGTTTAGTGGGGACAGAGTTTCAGTTTAGGAAGATGAAAAAGTTCTGGAGGTGGATGGTGGCGACGGTTGCACAACAATGTGAATGTACTTAATGCCACTGAACTGGGCACTTGAAAATAATCAAAATGGTAAGTTTTATGTTATAAATATTTTACCATACTAAAAAATTCTAAAAAAGTAGGACATGAGTTATTTCTAACACAGAAATCAAGTTCCTCCTGGGTTTTAATTTCCAAAGGGACTTCAACATTCCCTGAATTATCTTTATTCTCTATGATGATGATGCTTAGTGGTGATGATCTTAACCATAACTATTTTACAGTTTTTTGAACCACCGGATACTGTCTCATCTCTTGCTCATAGCGGAAACACCCTTATTTTAATAGATCAAGAAATCAAGGCTCCCAAAGGGCTCACTCCAAGGTGAGGACCCCAAGGTCACCCTGCTGTTTGCTTGGTGCAGCCAGAACCATAAGCCCAGCTGGAGGGACGTGGGCTAATGGCCGTGTATGTGGGCAGAGCAGGGGAGCAGGGACTCTTGTCCACTCAAGGCATGTCTCCTTTGGGTGGGATTATCTGGGCTTTTCATGAGGCCTGAGGCCAGGCAGCTCTCAGTAGGCTGGAGGAGCTCTAACCAGAAGCAGCTGACCTCTGCCAGCCCAGTCCTCCACCAGATGTGGGCCAAGGAGTGGCGTGGAGGGGGTGCGGTTTCTCCAAGGGAGTCATCAGTTCCTTACAGAAGATTGTTCCTGACTGATCTGGGGAATCTGGGAAACAGCAGTGACCTGGATGCTCCAGACCTGGTGAGCGGTCTTAGCTCCATCTATACCTTCCTGTGTGACCTGGGGTAAAGCACTAACCTCTCTGGGCCACTGGCTTCTCTCTGCACCTGTACCTCTCAGGAGGTTGTTCTCAAAGACTAGGAGTGGACGCAAAGGTCTGTGTGAGTGACAAAGACTGTGTGTGTGTGAGGGGTGCCTGCTCACTCACTAGAGGGAGGAGGGGCCTGAGGCTGGGGCAGTTTCGCAAGCACAGTTAAAGACTCACGTTGAGCCAGCATTTATGGAACACGTGCCTGGCTTTCTGGCGAATGTGTTTACAAGGGATATTCTACTTACTCCTCACACAGGCTGGTAAGGGGGCCATGTCTAGCCCTGTTTTCCAGGTAAGCCTCGGAGGGGTTAAGAAATGTGCTCAGAGTCACAGAGGTACTGAGCCATGGAGGAAAGATGCTAAGGCAGGTCGGCCTCCTTCACAGTCACTGAGCCACGTGTCTTTCCTCAAGATGTCTTCAGGCCAATAATGGATGCCGGGTGCTGCATGCAAACGTGAAGAAGATACAGTCTTGCATTTGGGGGAGTGAGTCTCATCAATAAATAATGCCAATGTACTATGGTGAGTGCTGAGCGTTCAGGGTCCCAGAACAAGGGATGTGTACTTGAACTCAGAGGTTCTGGGAGGGATTTCTGGAAAACCTGTACATGAGCTGGGCTAGGAAGGGTGCCTAAGAGTTGGCCAGGCGAGGAAGGATAGAAAGGCATTCCAGACAGAGGTCCATGCATGAGCGACCACAAGGAGGCACAGAACAGCACACTGTGTTTGGAGAAGCAAAAGATGACTGGTCCACCTACAGCTCGGAGCTCAAGGAGGGGCAGAAAACAGAGCTGGAGAAATGGGCAGAGCCTTGGGTATGGCCCAGGGGCTTAGGCTGTATCCTGTGGTTAACAGGGAACTATGGAAGGTTAAAAGCCAGGAGACCCAGAGTCAGGTTTGCACCCTCACTCATGCACACACTCAGATTGAGAGAAGCCTCCAGTTGCAGCACTGAGGCTGGGGGTAGTGGTGGGCAGCCATGCGGGAATAGAGTCTGAGGCACTTGTTCAGAGGCTACTGAAGAGTCTTGGCAAGAGCCGAGCTGGTCCAGATCTCAGCCTGCTGTGAATCTGCATCCCAGGTTCCCAGCACAGGGCCAGGTAGCCCTGAGAGATGGTCCAGAGCAGAGGGTGTGTTCCTGAGTCAGGCTGCCTCATCCCGTCTCCAGCAGCCACCAGCTGTGCAGCCTGGGGCACTTATTTCATCTTTCTGTGCCTTGGATTCTTTTGCTCTCAAACAGAGATGACACTAGTACTGCCTGGGGTTGCGGTGAGGACTGGGGAGCAGTGGGCAACGGAAAGGGTGAAGTGCAGTGCCTGGTGTCCTGCATGCGGTCTGCTCCTGAGAAAGGGGACCCTCTTCCCATCACTGTGAAGGCCTCAAACTCCCCCTTCCTCGGTGTTCCCTCCCCATCCAAGCCTCAAAGGAGGGGGCGGGCAGTTTAGTATTCAATGGCCTGGATGAAATGCACTCTGCTGGCAATTGCCTTCATTGCCTGCTGTAAAAATACATCTATATTTAAATATGCTGGGATAATTCTTAACTTTTATTAGTACTTAAATATTTTGGCATGTTTATTTCTCCTGGAACAATTATGGAGGTTTCATTGTTTTACGCACAAAAAGGAGACTAAATCTCTTTTGACAGTAAACCCCCTGACAGGTGAATATGGCGCTGTCTCCAGGGTGGGTCCCGTTATTGTCTAGCCAGCTCACGGGATGCAGAGGCAGAACGGGGAGGAGGGGACCAATCTCAGAGAGGCCCGGGACATCTTCCGTTGCGCCCTCCCCGTCTGCACTGCGGCTGCCCAGGTTGACCTCATGTTCTCGGGCTCCCCACTGAGTTCAGCCAGTGGGCAGCTCCATCCAGCAGGAGACCCCGGGGAGGGAAGAAAAAGAAGTCGGGGTATTAGACCTCTGGCTTCCTCCCTTTGGGGGCACGGGGGCTCCTGTCCCAGCCCTCGCTGCCTCCCTGCTCTCGTAACTGCTGCCTCCTCCTGTGCCTTCAGAACTGGGGTGGTTAGGGCACCGCAGTCCTACTAGCTGCTGCATGCTTCACTGTGTCCATGCTTTTCCTCCACTCTGGCCACACTTTTGTCAACAGTCCCTTATCAACTCCTCCTCAGTTCACCATTGGAGTGAGCCAAAGGTCTCCTGTGGGGACCCTGGTGGACACGAAGCCCTCGGTAGACCTTTGCCCCGGAGGAAGCACTTTTCATCCAGCATTTTAGTTAATGCTCCTAGCAACCCTGTAAGTGGAGAGGTCAGGGCTGCTCTCCCCAGTTTTCTCATGACGATACCAAGGCCCAGAGAGGTTGCCCACCCTTCTCAAAGTCACACAGCTTGTAAGCAAAGGAAGCAGGACTGATGACCAAGGCCACTGAGCATAGGCTCCAGAGTCTTCCCACCCCTTCACAGCTGCCAGTGCTGGAAGAGCAATGGAGAAGCACAGAGCAATGGAGAAGCACAGAGCAATGGAGAAGCACAGAGGCCGACCCTTCTTCCACCTTGGAGAAGAGCCTGCTCTCACCTGCTATCCAAACTGCCTGCCAGTTCCCTTCTTTGAACAGGGGGGTGTGCAGGAGGAGGCAAGCACAGCTCAGCGACATGGGGGAGACTGAGAACTGACCCAGTCTTTTAGCCATGTGACCTTGAGTATGTTACTCTCTGGGCTTCCATTTCTCATTGGCATCAGGGAGACAATACTTGCTGGGCAAGAATCAGAGCTAAAATGACCACTTCAGCCGTAAAGTACTAAAAATGAAGGGTTACTGAGCATGCACGGTGTGACTTTTCTAAGCACTTTATGTGTAACGCCCGGTTGAGGCAGCTACTGCTGTTGTTATCCCCATTTCACAGGTGCGGAAACCCAGGCACAGAAGAGTTAAGTGGACGCTTTCTGCCCCCCACCCCCATCCCAGGGCTGACATTTGAATACAGGCTATCGGACCCCAGGGCCCACTCTCAATCCTCGCCTAGGAGGAGCTGGAGGGGGCCTTGGGCTGCATCCAGCCCAAGTGACTTGACAGCTGCGGAAGTAAGGTTGGGCAGTGCAAGCACCCTGACCAGTATCACACAGTAATGGGGAGCTGGGCCTCCTGGCCCCAAATCCATGGTTTGTTCCTGTGGACTTAACAAAATACAACCGACTAAAGATCAGCATTTGCAATCCCTTTCTCCAGGTGGTCGGTCTCTTCTTCACTCCTCTTCCATGTGAACAGAGGGACCACTGATCCCTCTGGCACTGGGGGAGGCCCTGGGCCCTCCTGCACACCAGCACTGATGCAGGTGTCTGCCCTCTGAGGGCAGCACTGGGGCCCAGCAGGAGTGTTTTTCTCATGAATAGCTGGGCTGCACTGCCTGGAGGTCGGGCCCCCCACCTACCCCCATGCAAATACTGACCCCAGGCCTGTTGAGAGCAGGAAGGCTGACCTGGCCTAGGAAAGGGAGGGAGCTGGGCTTTGAAGCTGAATGGTGTGCTGGTTAAGTTGTGTGTGCCACAAACACTTCAGCCTTCAATGCCCAGCTCTGCTGAGGTCTGGCTGTGTGGCTCTGGGTAATTTACTTCTCCCCTCTGAGCCTCACTTTCCTCATCTGTAAAATGGGCATCCATAACAGCACACGACTTATAGGCAGGTGTGGTATTATAATATCTAACAAGGGGTACACAGGGGCACTGACCAATCAGAACTGGGTCAGTCACAAACACAGGTGCCCTTACCCCAGAGTCACCTAAATCAATTGTCAAGAGTCAAGAGAGAAACCCTCGAAACACGTGCCACAGCAGATGCTCCATAAATAGAAGCCATTGTTTTATTTGTAAATTTCAAGAGCTCTGGTCTCCTCCAGGTTGTGATATTTTCGACATTTCAATCCTTTACGGCACAGGGTGGAAATTTCATTACTGCAACTCTAGGTGTGGGGAAAATGCCAAGCACTAGTGGAGAGATTTCATCCAATCCTTAAAACACTGACTGAGCAGGCCCTCTGCACGGCACTGGGAGGGAGCAGGGGAGAACACAGTAGCCTCTGTTCACAGGCGGACCCAGAGCAGGGGGAGAGCTACACAAACAAGCTGGGACAGAAAGTCAGGAAGAAAGCAAGCCTGGGTGCAGGGACAGGAGGCTAAGCAGGACACTGGGACAAAACACAATCTCTGAGTGCAGACCCTTTTATCTCCCAGCTATGTGATCCTGGGCAAGTCAGTTAACCCACCCACTCCACCTGCACCCACGCAGTTCCTGATCTGTTAAGCGGGGATGTTAATATTTATCCCAAAGCCTTGTTGTGGGGACTGACCGAGGTCCTGCCCTGTTGAAGCAGCTGCACAGGTCTCAGCACCATATTCTCCCCGCTTCCTGACACACAGCTGGGCTTACGGAGGAAGGAAACCTCACTCCAGTTCGAGTAGTCTGGAAAGGCTTCATAGCGGAGGTGGTAGGGAGCTTTCTTGAAGGGTGAGAGGAGCTCTGAGGGGTGGAGAAGGCTGAGGGAACAGAGGCGGAGGGACGGAGGGCGTCTGGGGCCCGAGGGTACAGAGGAGGAGGGAGGGAGGGCGTATGGGGACCCCAGGCAGCAGGGAAGGGCAATGCAAGAGCCAGCGCTCCAGGGGTTTTGCTGATCACCCTTGGAAATCCATCGTAATTTGGAGTGGGAGTAATGGCTTCTAGCTAAAGAAGTCAGATTCTCATAATCTGACTCGAGAAGCAAACCCCAACGAAAGCTACCACGAGGCTTCTGCCCAGGAAGCACCAAGGTTAGGAGCTCTGAGTGGGGCTTGGATAGAGGGCTGGGAGGGTGGGGTCGGCGGAGAGGGAAGGCCCCTGGCGGGCTGACCACAGGGCGGTACGTGGACTAGACAGCCATCCTCTCCCGGGCAGAGCACTTGGGCAGGGGAGCCTGGCTCCTGCTCAGGCTGGCCTTCTGGGCAAAGGCCCCTTTCCCCCAGCCTAGAAATTACCAGGAGGAGAAAAGTGGGGAGGCAATAAGGGAAGAAGGAGAGCAGGCTCAGGGAGGGAGGTGAGACCTCTTTGTTCTTACCCAGATGGAGCGGTGGGTGCCCTCGAGCTCTCCAGACCAGGTACAGGGCATCTGGCCCCAGGCCCGGCCGGGTGGGATTGAGCCAGGTCCTAGCTGTCTAGGCCTTAGTTCCTATTCTTGAAAATTTGGCTGTGACCCGCTCCCGGCTTTCTGTCAGGCATACCTGACACTGCCAAGGGAGACCCCAACTCCCATTATCCAGCCGTTTTAGACAGAGCCGGGGAAAGAGAAGGAAGGAGTCTGAATACTTCTCGTCTCCACGTAGGAGAGCCGTTTCAGGCTCCACCTGATTGGTGGGTCCTCTGTCAGAAGGAGGCTGGGTTTAACGCTAGAGAAAAAGTGGGTTCTGAAGGCCCCATGAGCAGTGCTCTCCCCACTCCCAGCTCCCACGCACTTGCTTCTCAGCTTAGCCATTAGGAGAGCGGCCCCAGCACCCAGCAGCTGCTCTCAGACTGTGTGCTTGTGATAACCAAATTCTAGGGTGGAATCCAGGAAGGGACCACGCTATGGTCCTCTTCCAGGCCATCCATTTTACAGATGGCAAGACTAAGGCCATCCAGAGCAGCGAAGGCACAGCCAGGTGGAGCAGAGCCCAGATGAGAGCTAGGAACGAGGACCCCTCCTTCCCCCAACTCTCTGCTCTGGACGGGTTTGTTAGTGGGGTCCCAGAGCTCAGAGATGGACTTCAAGGAATCCATTCTCCTCCCTTCCATCAGATGCAAAATGTCAGATGTCTGTGCATTTTTCTGGAGAGAGGACCTGCAGCTTTTGCTGGGTTTTCTGATGGTTTGTATCTTCATACCCCAAAAGTAACAGCGGGCGCACACTGCTGTGTTCAGCTTGTTTCCATCCCTCCGCCCGGGGGCAGGGAGCCCCTCCCCATCGGGCGGCAGGTCCTATCTTTAGTCTGGAAGTCTGCTGTCTTCACAGTGACGGCAGGTCCCCCTCCGTGTCTCTGACACGTTTTCGCGGGCCCCAAGCAGGGGTGCTAACTCATGCTTACTCACACATCTTCCTCAAAGCTCATCCCACACAACAGCACTGCTCCCTGGGAACCCTGGGAACTCGGGGTGGAGCTGCCACAGGAGGACACCAGGATGCCATCGCCACATCCGCCTCCCTCCTCATCTTTGCCTGAAATGCTGGGAAAGCTTTGGGATCATCTGGGGTAGCCTTTTCCTTTCATAGAGGGGAAGATGAGGCCCAGAAAAGGGAAGGACCATTCTCACATTCACACCTGTTCTAAAGTTAGAATAAGATTAATAAAATAATGCAGGCCACTAGATTCAGCAGAGGTCCCTCCTCCACCTGGAGGCCCCACGTGGTTTAACTGTGAAGATGAACATTTCAAGGGAAGAGCCAGTATGCGGCAATGAGCAGCTGGCCTGAGCATCTCCCGCGGGCCTCAGGCTATGGACTCCTATCATCATGGATGCAGCTGACCTGGAGGACCATGAGAACCACGCACAGATAGGCTCAGTAAACCAGGACTTTATAAAGAACACTAAGGACCCAATTCACTCGCTGACTTATTCGTTCATTCAAACAATTTGATTAAGTTGTTATAATAGGTTGTATGCCAGGGGCTAGTGAAACAGTGATGACCAAGAGAGACCCTGATGTCTTGAGACTCATACCCTCGTAGAATAACAGCATGACTGAGCTTCCACTATAGGAGGAGAGCTATGTGTGGTTCCTTATAGAGTTTACAGCCGCATAACCATATTCAGCAACCTCAAGATGACGTACAGTGAGACCTGCTATTAACTTCCGATTTCTTCTCCTCTCTCAGTTGTTGGTGAAACCCTTAACCCTAAGTAGCTGATGAAACCCTTCCGCCCTCCTGTCCTTCCCTCCTTCCTTCAGGGCTTAATATACACCATATGCTAGAGAAGATGCTGGGAATGCAAAAGTGGTTCTAGGAAGGAAGCAGACTAGAAATCAGATCGTTATAAGGTGACATGACAGTACTCTGGTGATGAGCAAGCCTGGGGTGTTATGGGAGCTCAGAAGAGGGGTCCCCAACTCACACTGGAGCATCTTGGCCGGCTTCTGCAGCAAGTGATGATGGAGCTCCTTCTGTCACCTTGCTGAGCAGCTGCCGTGTTCTAGACACTGGGCTGGGGGCTGGGTGCAGAGTGGTGAGGACAGGCCAGACCCCTCCCGCATACACCTCTCCTTCTAGGGGGCTGGCCTTGATCACCTGGTCCCAGGTGGATATTTCTGCTTGCATTTTGTAGCTCCTGGTCCCTCCTCTCTGCACCCCTTGTGTCTCTGGCCCATCTGGTCTGGGATGGACTGTCTCATCTGCCTTCAAAAGGCCTCCTTACCCATGGAGGAGGATGCCCATTTTCTGCCCTGAGAACCACTTAGAATTCTGGTCTTCACCTACTGTGTTTCTGGTGTTCTAGAATACAGTATTCTAGACACCTCCTAGAGCACAGAGCTGAGGAGGACCATCTACCTGCCTCTGCACATGCCCTGAAGAGGGTTAGTCCCCACTGACCCACTGCACAAGGAATCCTACAGAGCCCACGTGTCCCACACCTCTGTTGCTGACATATTGCAAGGGCAGGTGGAGACCAGGTGTGAGCAAGAGTAACTAAGAAGAGTAACTTCTAGGTCAAATCCAAAGGAAGTGTTTCCTCCACAGTACAGAGATATGTCTCCAACAGTCCTCCCTGTGTCACCTCTTGTTAAAGTGCCCTGAGCTGGTGGTGCTGGGGTCTTAAATCACGTGGGTTCTACATGCCATTCGTGCAATTCAGAAGTGAAATCAACTGAAACTGTTAAATACAGTTCAGGGGTGGAGTGGTTTAAATAATCTAAGCAATATGGCCACTGTACTTAGCAAAACGTATTTGATATTTTTAAATTCAGACTTTTTATTCCAAACCAAATTTCAATGAAAAAAAATGATTAATTTCCCACTTAGTCTCCACATTGTTCAATTGAACAACAGAATCAAAATGAAAATTTGGGTTTTATACCCACAGAGGCAGTGTCTGGTGGTCGAGGTACAAATACTATTCACTGTGAATTTGCTGTGTGACCCTGAGCAAGTCACTCCACCTCTCTGCTCTAGTCTTCTCATCTATAAACTCAAGATATTACCTGACTCATGAGAATGGCAAATGAAATAAGAAAAGTGAGGGTGGTTTTCACATGGTTATCACTTGATCACTTGTTTGGTTGTTTTTTAATTTCCAGCCCTCTTTGAATCACTCGGTACTGGAGGCTGGGATTAAAAAAAGCAGAATGCTGCATACATGAGAGGGGTCACTTCTCACTGCCTTAATCTCATAGGAACACCCAGTTTCCAAGAACTGAGAAATGGTTTCCCCTAGAGGAGGCCCACTGGGAGGCAGAGGAAGTGTCTACACTTCAGGCTTAAGATTTCTACACTTCAGTAGCAACGTAATTTTCGAGGGCCCGGAATTTGGTCCTAGGTTTGGGATGAAAGGGACGATAGGCAGGTTTACCTTCAAAAGGCAACGCTGGCTTCTGTGGCTTCCTCATTCCATCCGGAGCCATTGCTTTGAATTATACATGAGGCGCTTGCAGGAGCTGTGATGATTTTTCAAATATTTCTCTAATTGATGAGAAGGGCTTTGATAAATTGCTGTAGAACCAGGAGCATCTGATCACAAGGAATTCTGTCTTGTTCCTCCTTGACAGATGTTTATTTGACTTAAAGGGAGTGCAGGGTCCAAAGGAAATACTTTCCTCTCCTGGAACTTTTATTCTATTGAGGGAAAATAATTCTACGAAATTCTATGGTTTTGTTTTTAAATCCCAACAAGGGGAGTTCTCCAAGGTCTGAAGTCTCGTGCCTGCCATGTTCAGATGAAGGGCTTGAGGGCAGGCAGCGGAAGGGCAGTTAGGGTTAGGGTTAGGTGCATGAAGAGAAACCTATACACCAATATCCCTCATGAACATGCAAATATAATCAACAAAATATTATCAAATCAAATCTAGCAATATATATTAAAAAATAATACACCACAACCAAATGGGGTGTATCTCAGGAATGCAAGATTAGTTCAATTTTTGAAAACTATTCAACACAGGCTATAGTATTAATAGATTAAGTAATTAAAGGCACACAATCATATCAACTGATGCAGGAAAAAAATTAGCAAAATTCAATGTACATTTGTGACAAAAATTTCAGCAAACTATGATTAGAGGAGAGCTTCCTTAACTTGATTTAGAGTATCTACAACAATTTCATGGCTAATGTCACACTTAGTAATAAAGGACTGAATGCTTTCCCCTTAAAACAGAGAACAAGGCAAAGTTATTCACTTTCACAGCTGCTATTCAACATCATACTAGAAGTCCCAGTGCAATATGGCATGAAAAAGAAATAAAACGCATATGGATTATAAAGGAAGAAATAAAACTATCCCTATTCACAGGCAATATGACCACAGAAAATCCCAAAAGATCTAAAAACAAAAACAGAAACAAACCTTATTATTGAGTTTAGCAAGGTTGCCGGGCATAAAGTCAACATGAAAAAAAATCCATCATATTTTTATTTGCTGGCAATAAACACTTGGCAGTTAAAATTTTAAAAACCAATATGATGTACAAAAAGTTCCCGCAGATTAAATACTTAGCTATGAATCTAAGAACACATGTTCAGCACTTGCATGATAAAAACTCCAAAATGCTTATGAAAGCAATAACACCTAAGTAAGTGGAGAGACTTACTGTATTCCTGGATTGGAAGACTCAATATAGTTAAGATGTCAATTCTCCCCATTGTTCTATAGATTTAGTGTACTTCCAATCAAAATCCCAGCAGAATTTTTTTATAGCAATGGACAAGCTGTTTTTAAAATTTATAGAAGAAGGAACCAGAATTAGAATAGCCATAACAGTTTTGAAAAAATAAATAAATTTGGAGAACTGACACTACTCAATTTTAAAGCTCTAGTAATCAAAACTGCAGGACATTGGTGAAGGGACAGACATGTAGATCAATAAAACAGAATAAATAATGCAGAAATAGACACAAATATGACCAACTGAATTTTATAAATTCAATAGAGATAGCATTATCTTTTCAAGAAATGGCAATAGAACAATGGGACATCCATTGCAAAACACAAAACAAAACAAAAAAACAACCTCACACATTCTTTATATAAAATGGATCATAGATCTAAATGCAAAATGATTAAACTTTTAGAAGATAACAGAAGAGAAAATCTTCATGACCTTGAGTCAGGCACAGAGTTCTTAGCTATGACATCAAAGGATCATTGATAAAAGAAACAAATTGATAAATTGGCCTTCATCAAAATTAAAACCTTTTTCCCTATGAAAGACACTGTTAAGAAAATGAAAAGATGGACGTCCCTGGTGGTCCAGTGGTTAAGACTCTGTGCTTCCACTGCAGGGGGCACAGGTTTGATGCCTGGTCAGGGAAGTTCCACATGCCACATGGTGTGGCCAAAAAAAGAAAGAAAGAAAATGAAAAGACTGGCAGAAAATATTCGTAAACCACATATCTGACAAAGGAGTTGTATCCAGAATATACAAATAACTCTCAAAGCTCAACAGAAGGAACATAAACAACCCCATAAAAAATTGGGCAAGAAATTGAGACAGACACTTCCCCAAAGAAGACACACAGATGGCAAATAACTCCATGAAATTCAAAATAAAATAAAAACCCAAGGTACCATTAGAATCTGTTAGAATGGCAACAACAAAAAGCAAACAAAGTCCCACAAATGCTGGTGAGTATATGGAGCAACTGGAACTCTATAATTGCTGGAGAGAATGCAAAAAGGAACAGTCATTCTGGAAAACAGTTTGGCAGTTTCTTATGAAGTTAAACATACACATACCATATAACCCAACAATCAATCCCATTCCTGGGCATTTACTCAAGAGACATAAAAACGTGTTCATGCAAATAGCACTCCATTTATAATTGCCCAAACTGAAAACAACCTAAATGTCCTTCAGTGGGTGAATGGATAAACGAACTGTGGTCCATTCAAACACTGGAATACTTACTATTCAGCAATAAAAAAAAAGAAGGGGCTTTTAATGCATGTCACAACATGAGTGCATTTCAAAGGCATTATGCTGAGTGAAAAGCCACCTCAAAAGGCTACATATTGTCTGATTCCACTTATATGACATTCTGGAAAAGGCAGACTATAGGGATGGTGAACAGATCAGTGGTCACATGGGATACAGGTGGTGGAAGTGCTGAAAAAAGCAGCAGCACAAGGAATTTGGTGGGGGGAGTGATAGAACTGTTCTATATCTTAATTACAATGGTGGTTACATAAATCTATGCTCATATAACTATATTCACACACACACACACACACATAAATCTATGCTCATATAACTATATTCACACACACACACACACACACACACACACACAGAGCAGTATCCTCCACCAGTCTATGATGGTCACATTAGCTCCATTTTTATCCAGCCCTTCCAAGAAGGTCTCCTTCCAAGGGACTCCTTGTCCCAAAGGCTCCATGAAGAACTCTCAGCACAGCCACTGTTCCCAAAGCCCACCTATCAAAGCTGCCCAGGGGGAAGTCTTCCTGTGCTTGCCTGGAATCTGGCACTACCTTCTGCCCTCGGCACTGCCACCTGCACTGCCAAGCACCCAGCCACCAGGCAAGTCGGCCAGTACTGAGGCGCCACGTTGGGCTATGGCCTTCTTAAGCCCCTGTGCAGCAGGAGAAAATGTATTATTTTGTGCTAAAGGGAAAAAGATATCTATCCCATTTTCTGAATCACACTTTCATAGAGATGTTGCAAAGTGCTCCCAACTTATGAAAATTTTTGTAGAAATAGCTCATGCATTTTCACTTCCACTCACAGCTGATCCCCTACCCCCATTTTTTTCACCCCCTTCCTCAAGACGCTGGGCTGAGCTGAGTGGGAGACCCCAAGTGGTACTCAGACTCAGATCTTCCTCTAGCCCCTGAGGTTCCCTCTTCCCTTAGGGTGAGTGGGATCCCAGGAGACAGAGGGTCCCCCAAAGCCGTGCATGCCCTAATCACTGGAACTTGTGAATGGGTTACATTACACAGCAAAAAGGACTTTGCAGGCATAATTAAGGTTATGGACTTAAAGCAGGGAAAGTATCTGAATTAGTTGGGTGGGCCTGATCTAATCACATGAGCCCTGAAAAGCAGAAAACTTTCTCGAGTGGAGACAGAAGAATTGAGGCAGAAGAAGTCAAAGGGATTGGAGCATGAAAAGGACTCGCTGTACCATTGCTGGCTGTGAAGACAGAGAGGGCAACAGGACGAGGAATGCAGGGGCTCTCAAGAGGCTGAGAGAGGTTCCCACACCCCCAGGAGGGAATAGGAGCTCAGTGGTGCAGCCACAAAGGACAGAACTCTGCCAACGACCCGGATAAGCCTGGGAGCAGAGTCTCCCCCAGCACCTCCAGAGAAGAGCCCTGGACATTCGACACTTTGACCTTGGCCTTGTGAGACCTGGAGCAGAGAAACCAGCCCAGCTCACCCAGACTTCTGACACACAGAACTGTGAACTAATAAACTCGTGTTGTTTTGAGCCCCTAAGCTGTGGCCGTTTTTATGACAGCGATAGAAAACAATTGCAGTCATCATGCAAATAAACCCCTGGCAGGCCCTTCCAACACACCCGACATGACGAGCCCAGGGCCCTGGAGTCAACCTGGAGACCCTCTGGAGTGTCTGCTGTCTCTTCTCTGTGCTTCATCTCCTCTTCCAGCAGCCTCTGTCCCCAGCACACAAGGGGGGCTGACAGACACCTCACTGAATCAGCCACAAAGGGACCCTCACAGAGCCCCAGAATTCTTTAATTTGAACACGTACATTCTAGCTCCTCCTTCACAAGCCCGCCCCTGATACAGCGTGGTTCACGGCTTCAAACTGAGGCAACCACACAAGCTCCCTGTCAGTCTCCTTTAAGTCCCTTCTCGAATGCAGGCAGATTGTAAACGATGACCAAGGAGAGGTGAGGCAGGCCTAACCTACTTCCTCTGGCACCAGGAGCCAGCCCCGTCCCTTCCCTGGTTCAATTTTCCTCTGCTGGAACATGAGGGGGAGGCCCAGATGGGCCCCAAATTCCTCCCAGACTTAGGGATCTAGAAATAGAAGACACCCCACCCCCACCGTCACCACTACCAGTCTGTGTTGGCTCCTGAAAAGGAAACACTGGCTCAGCCGTGAAGTGGCAAGGATCCCACTCCAGCAGGAGCCCTTCCGAAACAGAAGTCAGGAATGGAATATCCCAGGACATTCTTGGTATCTATTCAGTGTTACAGGTTGCATCATGTCCCCCCAAATATGTAATGGAGTACTGACCCCTAGTATCTGTGAATGTGACCTTATTTGGAAAAGGGTCTTTGCAGAGATAATCGAGTCAAGGTAAGGTTATTAGGGTGGGGCCCAAATCCAGTATGGTTTGTGTCCTTATAAGAAAGGAAAAGACAGAGACACAGGGAGAAGATGACCATGTGACGGCAGAGGCAGAAATTGGAGTGATGCATCTACAATCCAAGGAACCCCAAGGATTGACAGCCACCACCTCCGGAAGTTAACAAGAGGCAAGGAAAGATTCTCCCCTACAGGTATCAGAGGGAGCATGGTCCTGCCGACATCTGGATTTTGGACTTCTCACCTCCAGAACTGTGAGAGAATGAATTTTTGTTGTTTTAAGTCACTTAATTTGTTGTACTTTGTTACAGTGTCCCTAATAAACTAATGCATCCAGTTGACCAATAAATATTTATTGAAACACGTGTTAGGCACTGGCCTGGGCACTGCGGATAGAGAAGGAACCCAAACAGATGAAAGTTTCTGTCCCTGTGACATTTTCATTGAATTATTGTTTAGAGGGAACAAGGAATTTGTCAAAAGGTGTGATGAGGAGTTTAGATAGTGCCCGTAGCCTTCTTGATTTATTTGGAATGGGATGGGCTGTGCTATTTTCTGGTCATTTTCCAGACACAATCACAGAATTTTAGAGATGGAAAGGACCTTTGCATTTCTCTAGTCTAAAGTCATGATTTCTCCAGTCTGGGAACTTAAGTTTAGAGAGAGGAGGTGCTGGGTCCAAACTGACATCCAAGTTGGGGTGATGCATGCCCAGGGCTCCAGTCCGTGTGGGTCTTGGGCTGGGGATGAGGTCTACATGGACCACGGATTGGTGGGGTTCTGGGAATGGGGTTTTCTGGGACCCAATGTTGGGGACCCCCATGGTGCCGTGAGTTGGGGGCTTGCTGAGACAACCAGGAGGCTCTTCAGTGGTGAGAGTGTTCCCAACACTCCGTCCCAGGTCTCTTGCTGTTTAGGACTAAAGGGACATGGGGCAGGAAGCGAATGGGTTAGGGTGACATTGGTCGGAGTCCTAACAGTGGCTTAGAGCAAATGAGTTGAAGTGAGATCCTGGTGCCTGCCAGGTATTTCCTGTGCTGGACACCACAGCCCTACTATGAGAGGCAAAAGGTGCCAGGGACCCTCGGCCACAGGGAAAAGGTCTGGGGAAGGTGAGGTCATGGGGAACAGTCTCATGCCCCCAGCTGAGACCCAGCCTGGCTATTGGGCTGAGAAACCAGCAGGGACAAGCAGGCAGGGACTAGTGGTAAAGCTCAGCCAGAGACCCATTGCCAGTGGCATGACCTTGGGAAAATTAAGTCATCTCTCTGAGCTTCCACTTTCTTCATTTGCAAAATGGATATACATATGACTAGTACTTTCCTCCAGGAGCTGCTGGGAGGATTAAGTGGGATGGTCAATGTAACTAGTTAGCTGCCACGGTGGCGAGTGGCGGACGGGACCCCCATAGGAATGGCCCACAATGCAGTGCAGGGAGAAGCAGGAAGGGACTGAGGGGCGAGGGAAGAGAGACAATGCCCAAACTGAGGCCAAGGGTGTGCCATCAGCCCCCTCCCCTCCCTGTGGGCGTCACCATGCAGGACCGGTGCCAGAGCAGGAAGACAGAAGGAGTGCGGACCAGAGGGCTGCAGCTTTGCTTATATTTCAATGCCATTTTGCCCGTGGCTCCAACCCTTGCCCATACCTGGATATTATTCTGGTTTCACCTCTTAGCCAGATGTGAACTTTTGTCCTCCTATAATCTCCTGGGAGGTAGCATCCACATTTAGAAAAACAGAACAAGGGTGACCATGACCACTATTTCTTATTCCCATTAATGGCACTGGGGTCCATTCAGCCTAGATATTTCCTATTCCCTCACCCCTCCCAATTAAATCCTTCACCAGGTCGATGCAACTAGAGATTATCATGCTAAGTGAAGTAAATCAGAGAGAGAAAGACAAGTACCGTATGATATCACTTATATGTGGAATCTAAAATATGACACAAATGAACCTATCTATGAAACAGAAACAGAATCATGGACAAAGAGAACAGACTGGTGGTTGCCAAGGGGGAGGAGGGGCAGGGGAGGGATAGATTGGGAGTTTGGAATTAGTAGATGCAAACTGGTATATATAGAATGGATAAACAACAAGGTCCTACTGTAGAGCGCAGGAAACTATATTCAATATCCTGTGATAAGCCATAATGGAAAAGAATACGAAAAAGAATGTATACATGTATAACTGAGTCACTTTGCTATACAGCAGTAATTAACACAACTTATAAATCAACTAGACTTGAATCAAATACGAAAAAGAATGTATACATGTATAACTGAGTCACTTTGCTATACAGCAGTAATTAACACAACATTGTAAATCAACTATATTTCAATTAAAAAAAAAAAGGAAAAAAAATCTTTCACCAGGTCATGTTGACCTGACCCTTTAAGTATCTCTTGAATCCATCCATTTCTCCCCAACTCTCTCATCACTCTTGACCAAGTGACTGCCATCTCTCTTCTGCATAGATAATGCGAAGTCCGCCTAAACAGTTGTCTTTTCTCATCTGCCTGTCCCTGTTTCCCACCCCTCATCCACCAAAGCTCTCAGCAGGACCTTCCTAAACACAGGTCTGAGGATTGCTCCCTGCTTCACACTATTTGACGGCTTCAAGTTGCTTTGATGAGGAAGGACCACCCCTAACCTGTCCTACAGTGTCCTCCATCCTCTCCACGCTCAGCTGGTCTCACTCATTCCCCCACTCACTGAGCTTCAGTGACCTTGGCCTTCTTTCAGCCCACCCATTGTGCCATGCTCCGCCCTGCCACAGGGCCTTTGTACAAGCTGTGTTCTCTGCCAAGAATGTTCTTACTCCTTCTCCTGTTCTCCTATTTACCTTCCTCTCATCCTTTAGGGTTTAGTTCAGAGATCACTTTCTCGTGGAATCCTCTTCTCCAGATTAGTTTAGATTCTCCTTCATGTTTATCTCACATTAGCCTGTATTGTCCTTTCTAGCATTTTCTCATCTTGTTATTATATAGACATGTGTGTAGTTGTCTGCCTCCCAACCAGGCTGTAAGAGTTGAGAAAGCAAGGATGTTTCTGCTTTGCTCATGATTTAGCCCAGCCCCTGGCACTGCCTGGAACATGGTAGGAACTCAGTGAAGATGTTATTGAATGAATTAACGACTCCTCCTCCCACCCTCCATACCCCGCCAGACAGGATGGCTTTCCCTGTGTTCTCCCCGTGCTCCTGTGCAACTGCCAGCTACCTTTGGTCACCTCCAGCCATTTTCAAGATCTCACATTTGCACATATGCTCATAGACACTCATACCCCTTAGAAGCAGCTGTTGCTCACAATGCTTTAGATTGATTTTTTCCTCTTTTCATCAGAGACTCACACAATGGGGCAACAATAGCCCACTGAGCCTCCCAGTGTGGTGGGAAGGAATCCATGAGGAAAGAGACTGGAAACGTGCCTGGGACTTTCCGTGCTTTATCCTAGTGCTTGAGGAGTCTTAGGTGGTATTTAGCCGGAGAATAATATGTTACAAGGTATCCCAAGATGCTCACATATCCTCATGAAGCTTTCTTCCTGGAGCTCAGTGTTCCTGTTCTAAGTCCCCACACACATAGGGTGGCTGAGGAAGGGGCCTGGAGTTGGGGTGGGTTGGCTGGGAAAGGCCCACCACCACTTAAGTGGCAGAGCTGAGGCCAACCTCTCAGTGTTTAAAATCAGATGCCTCTTTCAATTATCAGCTAACTTGCCTCCCCTGGGACTTCTTAAACTGCTTCTCTCTTTATGGCATGTAAAGAAGAGGGAGTGAGGACTAGACCATACATCACTGGAAGGACGGGGATGAAAGGTTCAGGAAGCTTGGACACACAGCTGGAAGACGAGGACTCATGGGGAAGGTTAGGTGGAGGCACTGCACAGGAGTGGGACCGAATGGCCCCAGGCACAGACCTACCCCTGCTCTCCTGTGAATCTGCTTTTCTGGAGCCCTGGAGGGCAGGGCACAAGCTTCCTGCTGTCTGCAGCCTCCCACAGCTGTGCCTCGGAGGGGACTCAGCTTCCAGTGGGCTTTTAGAGAGCGTGTTGGCCCTTAGAGAGCCAACCTGGCTGTGACACTGAACAACCCTTTCCCATTACTTGGCTTCAGGCCTCCATCCCCAAGAGAAGAGGTGGGACTCAGTAACGGCACCCAAGCCTCCCAGAGCTGAATTCCTAGGGCAGAAGACATGGTTCCTGGGCCCCTCCTCTGGCTCTGTGTTCACGGGATGAAGAGCCAGATCACTTCTCTCCAGCGGTCACTGGAGCAGGAATGCGTTCGTGGATACTGATGCCACGCCTGAGTTCAAAGTCCACCTGTGCCCCTTCCAAGTCACGTGAACCTGTCCAAGTTACTTAACCTCTCTCAACCACAGCTTCTGTCTCTGAAATAGGGAAACTAGCATCTTCATCCTGAGGTTATTTGAGGGTCAGCAAGGTAATGCATGTCACATATGTGCCAAACCCAGGAGACCATACAGTGGGTGCTTCCCTTTCTGGGTGGGAGGGGTTGCCCATTCCACAGACTTTGGGCTTTTGTGGCTGCCCTGGGGGTGCTTCACCCAGCTAGCAGCACCACAAGCAGGCAGAACCCTGCAGAAGAAATGTCTGGTGCAGGGGCTGCCCGCAGGAGATACGGAGAATCATTTAGGATCAGTCGGCTATGAGGATCCATGCTGCTCAAAGCTCAGGTACTCTGACCCAGGTCCACAGCTCCACAGACCAGAGGGACCACACCACCTAAAGCAGGAAACCTTTTCTGAACCCCACCTACAGGGCACACAGGCCCAGCTACAAAAGGAAGGGCTGATAGAGAAAACTTGTTCCAAGGGTTTGACAGCAAGCCTGGACATGAAAGCTTTACCCAGGAACTAATATCTAGAAAATTAGTTGGAGCTTTTCCCTGGCAAGCGTGTGGCTCTCTTAGCCTGACACTGTCCAGGAGAAGGAAGAGTTCTCAGATCAGCAGCCAGATTCGTCCCAAACTGGTGAAGTGACCTGGGCTGGTAACCAGCTTCACTGACCCCTGTTTCTGCATCAGCAGAATGGGTTTAATCCCTGTTCTGGGGGTCTCCCAGGGCCATCACAAGAGCCAGGGTGTCAGGTGATGAATCTTCATCTCAAGCAGGCAGAATGAGAGAATTAGGGGGAACAACCAGGAGGTTCAGGTCCTGAGGGGCCGCTCCGGGGACTAGACACCGGGTGACGAGACCTGGATTGGCACCTCAGGCCGGCCCCTCCTAGCTGCACCACACACGATTCAGTAGACAACATACTGAATCGCCCACAGTTTCGGTTTCCTGATTTTCAAGGGTGAAAAGGGCATGTTAATATCTCACCCAACAGAGAGATCCCGAGATTAACTTCAGTCCAGCTGGTGAAAGTGCAGCTGGTCATAGGGGTTTGGAAAATGTCACCTGGACAAATGGTGGGTGTTGAGAGGCGGGAGGCACACCCGGTGCCCCCACACACAGAGGCCAAGGCAGAGAGAGGGGGCCACACAGACTGTCTCTGTTTATCTTCTCCGAGGAGGCATGCCTTTGGCCAAAATGGCTGCCAGGAGCATCACACGGGGACATGGCTGCTTTTGCGAAATCAGACCCGCTCCCTGTCCCTCGGGCCAGGCATGATTTAATGAAATCCTGTTTACCTCTGGCTGGAGCTGCCGTTTTCAAGATTTCCTTGAAAACACATCCCAGATGGCCCTGGGCGGCTCACTTCCTGTACCAGGAACACACCACACATCCCTCTTGGGCGGCCCGGTCCCCGTGGCAGGGAGATGCCTTAATTGACAGCAAGCTCAGGGCTCCAGGATCTTCTCCCCCTCCTCTCTGCCCCCTTGGCCATGCCATTAGCCACTGGTCCTGCAGTGCCCAGGATGGGTTCTGGCGGCCATAGAGAGGCCTGGCTGAGTGCAGTCTTTGCGTTTGGGGAGGCCGGCCGCGGACGCCCTGCCCCAGACCTTGGACCCGCACAAGCAGGTGTGCTTCTCGCACTGCAGGGCCAGCATGTCTCCCAGGCAGATGCCACGGGCTGCGTTCTGGGCCGCTGCCCAGCAGATGGAATTTCTGTGGACTCAGCCTTGCCCCAAACAAAAACCTCGGGTCTGCAGCTTGCTCTCATCTCTGTGTCCTTTGCATACCTTATCCTGTGCTCCCAGGGCAGCCCACCTAGGTGCCGAGGTAGGATTTCTTAGCGTTCACCTCCAATTTTAGGAATGGGCAACGTGAGACCCAGAGAAGATGAAAATAACTGTCCCATGATTGTATAGCCAGAGAGAGTGAGAAAACACAAGAACAATTGTATAGGACTTGAAAATCAGGGGTCTGTCTACTCTAGCACGAACCCTTCAGGGAATCAAAGAAAGCAGTGCAGTCCCTAATATTACAGATGGGGAAACAGGCCCGGTGATGGGAAGAGAGCTGCCTGAGGCTGCCAGGGGTAGGCGGAGGTCAGAGCAAAGGCTTTTTCCAGACCCAAAATGCATCTTCTTGTTCGTCATGTATCAGGGGCTGAAGGGAGACAATGGAGCAGTGGACAGGGCTGTGGGCTTAGTGGCTGGGGTCACATGACCCTTTCTGAGCCCTTCTAGAAGTCTCAAATCTAGAGTGTCTGAGGATGAGGCTCATCCTCCCTCACTGGGGCCTCACTGCGAGGGCCTGGGAGGGGGAAGTCAGGTCGGAAGGGCTGGTCATCCAGGGCCTCTGAGTCTACCCGTGGCACCTATGCTGCACTGCACCCCACAAAATATTTTAGGCAAAGGTAGCCTGCTGTGATTTGTACCTTAAACAGTAATTGTGTGCTGTGAATTCCCATGGATACTGAAATAATCCAGGGCACTGGCATGGCTTCAGTCAGAGAGAGAGACCGAAAGCCTTCAGATGTCATCACAGCTGGTCACCATCTTGCCCACCAGGCTGTTCTGTCAGCTTAGATGGGCGGTGACCAGGCCTCATTCATCTTTGTGTCCCCAGGCCTGTGGCTTACTACCAGGGTCATCTTGGACAAGATAATCCCTCTCAGAACTTCTGTTTCTTCTTCTCATTCATTCATTTATTCATTCATGCACTCAGCATCGATTGATTACTTGCTGTGTGTCTAGGAAAGGAGATACAGCAGTGACCAAAAGGGACAAATATTCCCAACCTCATGGAGCTTAAATTATAGTTGAGAGTGGAGAAGGGAAGGAAAACATATATAAGAAACATTGATGGTAGTTAGATGGTGATAATACAGAAAAAAGTGAAGCAGGAGAGGATGCCAAAGAGAATCACTGGTGGGAGAAGGAGGAGGAGCTGCCATTTTAAATAGGCTGGGCTGGGCCTCCCTGGGAAGGTGGCAACAAAACAAGACAGACATGAGGCAAGAGAGAGGGCCACAAGGCTGGCTGGGGGAAGAGTGGTCCAGGTGGACAGGAAACTGGAGCTCAGGTCAAAACGTCACTCGGAAGAGCTGCACGATATGATGCTCTCAACAATTAAATGAGCAACTGACTCCATAAGGGTGTGGCTCAGAGTAGGTGTTCAAGAACTGTCACATACCCTTCCACTTTCCTTCTCAAATTTGTTAGCAAAATGAAGCTTTATTTTATTTAAAGCCTTTTTAAAAAAAAAAAAAAATACAAGCTGTTTTCCAAGGCAGTTAAAGAAATGTAATCAATCGTACGGTGTCAAGTGACAGATGGAAAAGGAAACCAAGAAAGAACAGAGATTGGAAAGGCTCACAGGAAAATGTCACCACTGGAAGGAAGATAAACAATCACCTTCTCCAAAGCTTCTAGTCATTAAAAGGAAACTGAAGTCCAGGGAAGGGAAGGGACTTGACCGAGGTCAGTCCAAGAATAAGTATTACAGTAAACTTCCTCTCGTTCAGAAATAAACAGGTGTTCTGATGGCAAAGGGCACACAGATCCTGCTGCCAAAGGGCAGGAAAGAGCTCCAGGCAGATGTGCTCCAGAATGATACAGACCCAGGTTTGAATCCTGGGAATATCAAGTGTTTGTGAGGATGCAGTACAACTGGGACTCTCATATAAAATGGTCCAGCCAGCTTGGACAAAGATCTGGCAGTTCCTTACAAAGCTAAACACACCCCTATCCAATAACCCAGTATTTCCACTCTTAGGCGTTTACCTAAGAGAAATAAAAACATGTGTACACAAATCCTTCTACAAGGATGTTTAAAGCAGCTTTACGCATAATTGCCCTCAAACTGAAAAAACCCAAATGCCCATCAACCTAAAAAAAAACCCAAAAACTAAAAAACAATGATGGTATATTCATACAATGGAATCATACTCAGCAATAAAAAAGATAATCCACAGGTACATAAAAAATATGGCTGAATTTTAAAAACCCATCATTTGAGAAAAAAAAAAAAAAAAAAACCAAAAGAAGAGATAAAAGCAGCAAAACTGGAGAAATAAAGGTGATCCAAGAACTCTAACAGTTACTTGTCACATTTTCTAGTGGCCCAGAACCTTCTGAATACCCTTGTTTTGCTTCCTAAGTATATTGCATTATGAGTTCTGTCTTCTCAAGGGAGAAGTCAGAACACTTGCTTACCCAGCCTCCTCTGCAGCTGGCACAAGCATGTGACCCCTCCAATCAGAGGTACCTGCTGGAGAGTTAGATTTAGAGATGAGAAACTGGAGGAAAGAAACTCAGAACAGAATCTGTGTTTGCTGGTGAGCGTGGAGGCTGAAAGTTCTCAGTAGGTTGTAGTAGCAGCAGTGACTGCACAGTTGCATTTGGGTACAGAAGAGGCATGGCAGGTCCCTCATCAGACCATTTCTGGAGCCAGGTTTCAGGCAGTGTTTATAGAAGCTTAACCTCAAGACAGGTCCTCAAGTCCTTACAATAAGTTCATTAACTCCCCAGTATGCTCACTGTGGCCCAGAGTAAACTCATTTCAATAACCACCACTCCCCACACCTTTTTCCCCCACCTTCTGCTATACCTGCACGGTTCTCCATGGCATTTAATGGCTACTGTGTCCTTCGACTTGCTAAAATCAACAACCTGATTCCTTTTATTCCTCTCATATGCAACACTCAGTCTAGCAGAACTTCCTGTTTAAAGGCCTGATCTTTAATATAGACCCAGCATCCAGCCTCCTCATCCTCTTCAGTGTTGCTACCCTTCTCCAAAGCATCATTTTGTCTCTAGATTTGAAAAGACAGCAGGCTAATTAATTTTCCTCCCTGCTTCCATCCTTGTGTGCTATCCTCTAGTTTCAAAACTGCAGACAGAATGACCCTTCCAAAAATATTAATCAGATCTTGTCATCCCTCCACTGGAAAGCCTACAGTGATTCTCCATCTCATTCAGAGAAAACACCAAAATCTACACAGTGGTCCAGATGGATGCAAAACTCCTAAATATATTTTTAGACAACTGAATATAGTGGTATATATATTTTAAAAAAATACATCATGATTAAGTAGCTTGGCCTACCAGACATCAAGACTCATTACAAAGTCACGGTAGTTCAAATAGTTGGTACTGGTGTAAAAGAAGAAGAAGAAAAAAAGACAAATACACTAATTTAAAAAGTACACAGAGTTCCAAGTACATGAGAACTTGGTATTGTTAAGAACCGTTAAGAGTGAGATTTTATGCTACTTGCAAATTCACAAGTTAGCCTGCCACAATTTCAGGGTTGTTGGCAGAACTTGAGATCCCTGGATCAAAGGTAAGGAACACTTTAAAGATAGCAGTAGCCAGGGTATCAGCACTTATTGGGACTGGTTCCCTGGGTCCCAATTCCTATAGGCTGACATGCAGAGATCTGGGTGATGCCTGCACACGCACAGTGGGCTAAGTGACAAGAGAGGAACTCCTAGCTTAAGGAACCCAGATCTTCATAATGGTCAGTAAGATGACTGCCTTTTGCCCCAGAGGGTGATATTATCTTTATTATACTGGGCAGTATATATATAAAAAACAAATCTATTCTTTGCTCTGCATGGAGATACCATCTTGATTTCTAATGATGACGATATAAATATCCTCAAAAAGATAATTGCAAACAAATCTGTCATAGCTTCTGATCACAAGATGTGCAGAAATGCAGGAGCCACATGAAGAACGGTCTCCCAACAGATATATGGTAGAGTCAGCATCACAAATCACTGGGGAACGGGATGAATTATTTAGTAAATTATGTTAGAAATAGTAACTTCCTATGCAGAAAAAAATAGAGTCCTTACCTCATTCTTTCTATAAAAATAAATTCCAATGATTGAAAGACCTCGGTTTGAAAATTAAGACTAAAAACTAACATTTTGTTGTTGTTGCTGTTTTTAGTTTGGTGTCATGAATTATTTCTTAAGTAAGACCCCCAAAAGCCCAAACCGTAAGGAGAGAAACAAATGGATTTATATCAGGATTGCACTCATTGAAGTGCACCATTAAAAACCTTAACAGATGCATGACAATTTGGGGGAAAGACTTTGGCAAAATCTAAAACCTAGCAAATGACTACTAAGTAGATTATTCAAGTAATTCTTATAAGTCAGCGAGAAAAAGAAAGGTAAACAAAATAGAAAATGAGCAAAAACTGTGAACAGGGAATTCACAAGAGAAACCCAAATGGCTAATAAATTTCTTAGGAAGCACTCAAAATGTCAAGAAAGCACAGAAATGCACATTGGAGTGAGGTACCACTTTATACCCCACCTGACTGGCAAACATTAGTAAGTTGGAAAATATTAACTCTTGTATGTGGGGGGATGGATACCCTCGTGCACAGCTGTAGGAATTTTGTTGTTTGGGAGAGTCATATAGATATTCTGAGTGAAACTAAGGTATTTATACCCTATGGCCCTGCAATTCTGCTCCTGGGTATACATCTCAGAGAAAGCCTCATACACATCCACAAGGAAACATGTCCTGTGACTTTGCATGCCACCTGTCTCTGCTTGGCTTACCCTCACTCATCCTGTAAGATGTAGCTCAAGCTTGATCCTCCAAAAGCCTTCCCCACTGCCGTGATGGATCCTGGACCCTTCCCCCAAGCTTCCATCCCACTCTTGGCTGCATTCTGTCTACACACTCACCACATTGTATATTTGCAGTTGCTTAGGTGCCATCTGCATCTTCCATTAGGCTGGGAGTTCCCTCCCGGCGCTGACTGTATTTTATTCATCCTGTGTCTATAGCACCTAGCACTATTCCTGGCACAGAGCAAGCATTCTGCTATGTGGAATGAGGAAATTCATAAAACACAGGGCCTGGATCTAGTTCCTGGTATTTGTAAGGCAGAACTTCCTGGTGTTCAGATTCCACCCTGAGTACGGTTATCTCAGCTCTTCTGATAAGGGCAGAGAGGACTGCTTCGATCTGGGGATTCCTGGGTATCAGTAGGAATTTCATGCATCCACTCCTGGCATATCCTTTTGGGGTGAGTTTGCTAATGGCCTGTGTCGTTTTGAAGGAGAAGACGTCTGCCAGGCCAGGATGTGATATGTACTCAGCACAGCTGGTGTTTGTCAGCCACAGGCCTCTCTGGCTCACTCAACTTCAATCCTCCTGTTCCCCGCCCCGTTCCCACCCCGCCGTGTTCAAGAATGTGAGGCCTGGCTCCCTCTGGGCTCCAAAAATGCCTCAGGCTGGGTCCTGTGAAATCCTAACCTTTCCTCCTGCCTCTATTCCCTCGGCATCACGACCTTCATCGTAAAATAATTTATGCAAGTAGAAAGAGAAAAAAAATCTGGTGCAGAAATGCCATATGTAGAACAATATCACGAAAGCTCTGTAATGCCCTGAACGCTGTGCTTAGGCCATTTGGAAGATACATTAGCTAGATAAGTATTAACAGAAGGGCCGATCACAGAAATGTTACCCAAACCACGACCTTTTATTAAGCCCCCAGGAGAACTTAAAACCAGTCCGTGACTCTGACATCTGGGACGGACCTGGTTGGTTTTTTCCCAGCCAAGGCAAGCTTAAGTATCCTAGAAAAGGGACACGGATTAACCATAGGTACAAATAAGGGCCATCACCTTCATGTCAGAACCTGAGGAGCAGGGGAGCTTGACTGCCAGCTGAAGCTCAGAATTGGGCCACATGTCAGTCATCTTCAAGCTTCTAGAGAGCCAGAAGGGAGAGGAGAGCATTTAATACTGTCCTATGGATTGGATGCCCACCTCTTTAAGTCTTTCTTCAGCAACCAGGACACACAGGAGACAGTAAGACTTGAATTTTACCCCTGCTCCTAACTTGCTGTGTGACCTTAGACAGTTACTTAAACTCTCTGGATCTCAGGCTTTTCATCCACAAAAAGGGAAGCGTATCTGGGTCCCTGAATGGTCTTTGGGGAGAGGTAGTCCAAGTCACGGAGTGACCGCGGCAGGCTGCCAGGTCCACAGCTCTCCCAGCTCCTAGCTGGGTGGTCTGGGGGGAGTTATGTAACCTTTTTTTTTTTTTTTAACATCTTTATTAGAGTATAAGTGCTTTACAATGGTGTGTTAGTCTCTGCTTTATAACAAAGTGAATCAGTTATACATATACATATATCCCCATATCTCTTCCCTCTTGCATCTCCCTCCCTCCACCCTCCCTATCCCACCCCTCTAGGTGGTCACAAAGCACCGAGCTGATCTCCCTGTGCTATGTGGCTGCTTCCCACTAGCTATCTACTTTACGTTTGGTAGTGTATATATGTCCATGCCACTCTCTCACTTTGTCCCAGCTTGCCCTTCCCCTTCCCCGTATCCTCAAGTCCATTCTCTAGTAGGTCCGCATCTTTATTGCTGTCTTGCCCCTAGGTTCTTCTGACCTTTTTTCTTTTTTTTTTAGATTCCGTATATATGTGTTAGCATATGGTATTTGTTTTTCTCTTTCTGACTTACTTCACTCTGTATAACAGACTCTAGGTTGATCCACCTCACTACAAATAACTCAGTTTCGTTCCTTTTTATGGCTGAGTAATATTCCACCGTATATATGTGCCACATCTTCTTTACCAATGCTTCTGTGGATGGACGCTTAGGTTGCTTCCATGTCCTGGCTATTGTAAATAGAGCTGCAATGAACATTGTGGTCCATGATTCTTTTTGAATTATGGTTTTCTCAGGGTATATGCCCAGTAGTGGGATTGCTGGGTCGTATGGTAGGTCTATTTTTAGTTTTTTAAGGAACCTCCATACTGTTCTCCATAGTGGCTGTATCAGTTTACATTCCCACCAACAGTGCAAGAGTGTTCCCTTTTCTCCACACCCTCTCCAGCATTTATTGTTTGTAGATTTTTTGATGATGGCCATTCTGACCGGTGTGGGATGATACCTCATTGTAGTTTTGATTGCATCTCTCTAATGATTAATGATGTTGAACATTCTTTCATGTGTTTGTTGGCAATCTGTATGTCTTCTCTGGAGAAATGTCTATTTAGGTCTTCTGCCCATTTTTGGATTGGGTTGTTTGTTTTTTTGATATTGAGCTGCATGAGTTGCTTGTATGTTTTGGAGATTAATCCTTTGTCAGTTGCTTCATTTGCAAATATTTTCTCCCATTCTGAGGGTGGTCTTTTGGTCTTGTTTATGGTTTC
>NC_041233.1:29473179-29476275 GCF_002837175.3 Physeter macrocephalus | reverse complement strand
AGTTTCATTAGGTCCCATTTCTTTATTTTTGTTTTTATTTCCATTTCTCTAGGAGGTGGGTCAAAAAGGATCTTGCTGTGATTTATGTCATAGAGTGTTCTGCCTATGTTTTCCTCCTAGAGTTTGATGGTGTCTGGCCTTATATTTAGGTCTCTAATCCATTTTGAGTTGATATTTGTGTGTGGTGTTAGGGAGTGTTCTAATTTCATTCTTTTACATGTAGCTGTCCAGTTCAGAAGCACTAGACTCCCCTTTGGGCCTCCTTTATATTCCTCCTTTTACTCTGAGCTGTGAGTATTTTTAACCCTGTACATACGGCAGCTCTTTTGACACAGAGGCTATTTTATCAATTGTCAGTACCATCCATGTAGGATGATTCTCCATGGGTGTTTCCAGACTCAGGCTCCAATGGACCAGATAAAAGTGTTCTGTTTTGTAAAAAAGAAGAAAAAAAAAGATAAGGTGACCGAATGTGCGTGGGTTTATCTCTTGGTTTCTATCCTGTTCCATTGATCTATATTTCTGTTTTTGTGCCAGTACCATACTGTCTTGACTACTGTAGCTTTGTAGTATAGTCTGAAGTCAGGGAGCCTGATTCCTCCAGCTCTGTTTTTCTTTCTCAAGATTGCTTTGGCTATTCGGGGTCTTTGTGTTTCCAGACTATGTAACCTCTTGAAGTCTCAGTTTCTTCATCTACAAGATGGGGTTCATACAATGAACCTCCTGAGTTGTATGAAGATCAGATAAGACTTTTATGGAAAGAACTCAAAACAGTTCTCAGAGCATAATAAGAGCCAACAAATATTAGTAGTTATTACTGTTTTGTTTTGGTTTGGTTTTTTACCATTTATTTATTTATTTATTTATTTATTGGCCATGTGGCATTCAGGATCTTAGTTCCCCAACCAGGGATCAAACCTGTGCCCCCTGCAGTAGAAGCACAGAGTCTTCACCACTGGACCGCCGGGGAAGTCCCATAGTAGTTATTATTGTCCTCACTTAGCTTCTGTGGCAGGGAGCCTCTAAAATGGTCCACAGTGATCCTCGCCTCCTGGTAGTCACACCCTTGTGTAATGTCAGCCCCTTGAGCGTGGGCTGGACTTTGCAAATTTCTCTTAATGAAGAGAAGACAGCAGAAGTAAAGGGATGTCACACCCAAGACTAGGTTATAAAAAGACTACATTTTCCATCTTGCGCATCCTCTCTTGCTCTCTCACTCATTCCCTCTGAAGGGCCTCCCTGTGGCAAAGCCCATGCGGCAAGACACTGAGGGCAGCCTCGAGCCCATGGCCAGTGAGGGACTGAGCCCTCCAGTCCAACAACCCCCAAGGAAACAGACTCTTCCAATACCCACTTGAGAGCTTCCAGAAGAGGGGCCTCCTCAATCAGGCCTTGAAATGACGGTGGCCCTAGCCTCATCCTGAGTACAGCCAGTGAGAGGCCCTGAGCAGAGGATGTGGCACAGCTGTGCCAGGATTCCTGATCCACAGAAACTCTGGGACATCCTATGTTCATTGTTTTAAGCCACTCAAGTTTGGGGTAATTTGCTATACAGCAATGGGTACCTAATGCAGGCTTCTTCCAGCTCCAATACCCAGGCTCCCTGAAGCAATTCCAAAACATGAGCTTATTCTAAGACATCGGGGGACACCCAGTGAGAACTGTGATCTATCAATAAGGAAGCATTACAGATCTCCTACCACATGCAAAGGTAAGGCACCTAGAAGGTGAGGATATGTCTTCACCCTTGCACCTGTGTGGCAGAAATACCATATAACTCTATAACATCTGTTGTCTCTATATGGTGGAAATGCTATATAACTGTATAGCATCTATTTTATTTATATGGTGAAAATACTATACAACTCTGTAACATCTGTTGTATCTGTACAGTGGAAAGACTGCCTAACTCTTTTTGCCTTGGTAACTTGAAATTGGCTATGGTTAGAGTATGACACCATGGAAATCAGCAAATGCTACAAATGTTACGAATCAAGGCTTTGGGGGTTTGGGTTCTTTTTTTTTTGAGAGCAATGTTAAACATTTACTAGCGCACCATTGAAGTTAACCCATTATTCTAAGAATTTCAGGGAAACTCAAAAGAAAAAAAAAAATCTTCCCTATTTTGCGAAGGCAGAAGACTTGGGACATGGGCTTGGGACGTGGGCTGCAGGCAATAAGGTCTCTCAAAGTTCCTGCTAGCTCTATATTCCACAGTGGTATAGAAATTTCAGAACACAGATGCAAGCGAGAACCCTATCTTTGGAGTAACAAAGACCTGGGTTCAAATTCTGTTCTGACTCTCCCTAGCTGATCACTGGGTCTGGTGCTTCTCTTAGCCCTCAGATTCTGGTCACATTTCAGAAGACTTCAGAACAATGAGGCATGTTTCAAACACAGCAGGAAAGAGAACTTTCAGGCTGGTTTTTAAATTTTTTATTTGGGTTTTATTTTTTAACACTGAGGAAGCTCCACGGCGGTTGCAGGAATGACCCCTTACAAAAAGGAGTTGGGGGCACATGGGGGAGTGGAGTGAGGAATCTTTCAAAGTTGAAAACCTGCTGGTCCTTGTTAAAAAGAACAGAACAGCATTCCCCCTTCCCCCAGGGCTCTGCGGGATTGACCCTCCTCCTCCAGAACCCCTGATTTTATTTTATAATCTAACTCGGCTGCACACTCCCTAGCTATGCGGCTGACTTTTTACAGCCACGACTGGGGAATGACTTCATCTCGGTGAATTTATGGGTCACAGCAGAGGATGGAGCAGAGGTACTTTAAGGGGGAAATCGCAGCCAATCCCGTCCCCCACCCCATCGTGATGATTTTCCCAGCCATGGCCTTACAAAGCCCGTTCATGCCCTGCTCTAGTATGAGCAGTGGTGCTGGACCAGCACCCTCTGCCACTGCCTGGCATGTGCTGTGGAATCTCAGCAGGAGGACAAGGTGCCCAGCTGACACAGCTTGTTCAAAAAACTAGAGGGGATGAGCACGGGGCCTTCCGAGGACCCTTCTGACTCTGAGGGACTGGGTCTGGCTGAGGTTAGGGTGACAGTTTTGAAGACGGCGTGTGCTCGAGACATGATTTGCTGGCACTGT
>NC_041233.1:29467107-29472679 GCF_002837175.3 Physeter macrocephalus | reverse complement strand
GCCCTCGGACCGCAGTCTCCTCTCCGTAAACTGAGTAGGTTGTACTTGATGCTCTCCAAGAGTCCTCTGGATGGAACACACGCTAATGATGTGCTAGGAAAACAAGGCAGAGACTGAGGCCTTGGGTTCGAATCCCAGCTCTGCCACAGGGAATCTTTGTTAATTTACTGAGGCCCCTATGTCATTGTTGTGACACAAACGGAAATGAGATTATCGCTGCAAGGGCCAGAGGAGGACCTGGTCTGTAGAATCAGAGGGCATTTGCTGAACCCGAAGCTGAGATTTCATTCACTACCTAAAGCCAATGCAGAAAATCCAGCTGGAATGATTCTACTTTCTCTGAGCTCCTCATTTCACAAGACCGGTGGTTCTTAATTAACCACCATGAACAGTAATGAAAAGATGTTTCCTGGAATGTCACAGTGCAAAACATCTCCTCCCACGGGAATGTCTTGAATTCTGTAAGGTCGAGATCAGATGGCAAAATTTTATGACACCAACTCACATAGCCACCCCTGGCAACTATGTGACCCAGCCCTTGTCACATAGTAGGTCTCAATAACTGTTGCCCTACTTTGCCCTTTTAGTGGAAATTCAGAGAAACTGCTAGATAATGGTAAACACTCACTGGCAATTAACACATTGCATTACTGTTCCAAGTGCTTTACATATTTAAATTCACTTAATGCTTATGACAACCTTGTGAGATGGGTACTATTTCACAGAGAGAGCTTAAGAAATGCGCCTAAGGTCACCAAGGTGCTAAGTAGCAGAGGTGGAATTTAAATCCAGGGAATGTGGCTTGAGTTTGTTTCTTACGCAACAGGTCAGTGGTTCTACGGAGAACTTGCAATTCCAAAAAATTCCTAGATGATGCTGGTCTGGGGACCATACTCTGCGAGCTACCGCTTTAAGCCATGCTGCCTCAGAGTTAAAGGGAGACTGAACTCCACGTGAACCTCAAGGTCTCTGGGGGCTCCTGGATCCCAGTCTTTCCTGAAGTGTTATCCACAGAAAATTCTCCCACAGGTTGCTGATCAGCACTGTATGGGGAAAAGGGGGATGAGACCCACAGTCAAGTATGTTAGAGAAATTTAGGTTCAATAGATTTAAAAAGGTTGCTTTGCTGGCTTTCTGCTTTGTGTTTGTTTATGTAACATCTGAACGTACACTGACATAGTCTGGCAAGTTTTCTAAACATATTTGACCTTGGTGTCTTTTTTTGCACAAAGTAGCTCATGGGAACAATGTTCCCCAGAAGACCCCTGGAAAAACGCTGGCCCAGACTGACGCTCACCGTCCTCAGTAGGGGAGGCCTTGGAGACCTTCCGTGGGAGGCCTAGAGTCGAAGCTGACTGTTTTGGGTCTACTAAGATGGTCTTCCAGATAGACTCCTAGAGGTGGGTCAGAACCAATATGGATTACACAAGACAAAGACTCTACCCCTCTTCTCCAGCCCAAAGGATCACACTTACACCTTCTGCAAGTCCCTGAAACAAATACTCTTAACTGTAGAGATGTTTAGGTACAACTCCATCTCAACTTCCACCTACTGCAAATGCAAAGGCCTTCAGGACCCAAGGTTAGGACACAAGTACCATTCCCTATGAAAGGGGAAGGCCAGTGTTTTACTCAAACCAGCAGGAAGAAAAGATGAGCTCCATTTCCCAAGTCTCTAATGAAGATTTATGCAGTTCTAGGCACTGCGAGAACACAGTGTGGTGAGGGAGGGAGGCCACCCCAAAATCAAATAATCCATGTCAAGGTAGGCTGTGATCAGAGACCTCCAGAACATTTGGAGGATGGGGAGTCACTTCTCACCAGGGATCAAGGAGTTATGTCAAGAGATAGATGGTAGTCTAGAAAGGAAGTGGCTTCCCTCTCCATCTAATCCAACCACAACTCCTTCTCCAGAGGTAATGAGTGCTGGAGTCAGTAGGCAGCAGGATCTGCAAACTGGGAGCAAATTCCCAAGGTTTGACAGTGAGCACAGAATTTCATTTCCTCTCTGGTCCAGGCAAGAGTTTGGGTCTCAGCAGCCGAGAACACCGAGAAGATCAGAGCAATAGAAGGTCTTGGAGAGACCTCAAACTTTGGAGATGCCAGAAGAAGAAACTCATAGGCCAGCCTGAGTGTTCCTGAGAACATCTGCTGGTCTTCTTGGCCACCTGAATAGGTGGGCTGAACAGGTGGACTGGGTCCTCACCAATCCTGTGGCTGAGGAGATAACGGGAAGATGAAGACAATTCTCCTGGGTGCTTCAACATGGGGTCTGCAATTTGGCAGCTATAGTGATCTGAAGACTTGACTGGGACTGATTGGGGGCCTGCTTCCAAGATGACTCACTCCCATGGCTGATAGTAAGAGAACTCCATTTCTCACCATGCAGATGTCTCCATAGGGCTGCTTGAGAGTCCTCAAAATACAGCAACTGGCTTCTTCCAAAATAGTGATCCAAAAGAGACAGCAAGAAGGAAGACACAGTGCTTTTTACGGCCTCATCTCTGAAGCCACACAGTGTCGCTTTTTACATTCTACTCACTAGAAGCAAGTCCAGCCCGACACAAAGGAGGGAATGAAGCTCCACCTCATTAAGGGAGGAGCATCAAAGGATTTCTGGACTTATTTTAAAACTACCACATCATCTAAGGACAATAATTAAAGAAGAATTCAGACCATAAAAATGAATCAAAACAGAGACTGGTGGGAGACTGAAAAAAGGGAGAGACAGAGAGAGAGAGATAGAAACAGCAGTGAGGAATTAACCTCTATATAGTTAAATTTAAATGGATAATTATAGAGTTTCTTGGAATGTGTAATTAAAGTGCTAAATAAAGATCTTAAAACAGAAATGACACAATATTAGAGGAAAAACCTAATAACGATCTGGAACTAATTATAATAAAACTATCTTGGGGAAAACTAGGACTTGGTGAAGGGGGGCAAAGGGAAAGATGGTACAAGAAAAAGGGTTCCGAAGGTCCCATCTGTAGGAATAGGAGGGAATTAAAAGAGTTTTAAAGGTCATACAATATTGGAATGAGGAGAAAAGCAGTAGGGGTAATATTTGGCATTTTGTTTTCACAGAATAGAGAAGTGTGTATTTAATTATGAGTGTGGGGAAACAGAAGGAAACTGTTAGTAGAATAGAAAAATTGAGTCAAAATTACAAAGGGGAAAGGAGAATGAAGAGTCACAAAAACTGAAAAAAAAATAAGAAAAAGGAAAAAGAAGAAACAAAATAAAATAAGTGGTAAATAAAAAGTCAACTGAAAGAATAAAATTATGTAAAAATGTTGCTACACTAAATGTGAATGGACAAAATCCTCCTATTAAAAGGCAGGGATTACAAAGGGGAAAGGAGAATGAAGAGTCACAAAAACTGAAAAAAAAATAAGAAAAAGGAAAAAGAAGAAACAAAATAAAATAAGTGGTAAATAAAAAGTCAACTGAAAGAATAAAATTATGTAAAAATGTTGCTACACTAAATGTGAATGGACAAAATCTTCCTATTAAAAGGCAGGGGGGAGCTTCAAGATGGCGGAAGAGTAAGATGTGGAGATCACCTTCCTCCCCACAAATATATCAGAAATACATCTACATGTGGAACAACTCCTACGGAACACCTACTGAATGCTGGCAGAAGACCTCAGACCTCCCCAAAGTCAAGAAACTTCCCACGTACCTGGGTAGGGCAAAAGAAAAAAGAAAAATCAGAGACAAAAGAATAGGGACGGGACCTGCACCAATGGGAGAGAGCTGTGAAGGAGGAAAGGTTTCCACACACGAGGAAGCCCCTTCACTGGCGGAGACGGCTGGTGGCAGAGGGGGGGAGGCTTCGGAGCCACGGAGGAGAGCACAGCAACAGGGTTGCAGAGGGCGAAGTGGAGAGATTCCCGCACAGAGGATCGGTGCCAACCAGCACTCATCAGCCTGAGAGGCTTGTCTGCTCACCCAGCAGGGCAGGTGGGGGCTGGGAGCTGAGGCTCGGGCTTCGGAGGGCAGATTCCAGGGCTTTGGAGGTCAAATCCCAGGCTGGCTCCAAGAACACAGCCTGAAGGGGGCTAGTGCGCCACAGCTAGCCAGGAGGGAGTCCGGGAAAAAGTCTGGAGCTGCCGAAGAGGCAAGAGACTTTTTCTTGCCTCTTTGTTTCCTGGTGCGCGAGGAGAGGGGATTAAGAGCGCCGCTTAAAGGAGCTCCAGAGACAGGCGCGAGCCGCATCTATCAGCACAGACCCCAGAGACAGGCATGAGACGTTAAGGCTGCTGCTGCAGCCACCAAGAAGCCTGTGTGCAAGCACAGGTCACTAACCACACCTCCCCTCCTGGGAGCTTGTGCAGCCCACCACTGCCAGGGTCCCGTGATCCAGGGACAACTTCCCAGGGAGAACACACAGCGTGCCTCAGGCTGGTGCAACGTCACGCTGGTCTCTACAGCCGCAGGCTCGCCCTGAACTCCGTACCCCTCTCTCCCCCTGGCCTGAGTGAGCCAGAGCCCCCGAATCAGCTGCTCCTTTAACCCCGTCCTGTCTGAGCGAAGAACAGTTGCCCTCAGGTGACCTAAAGGCAGAGGCAGGGCCAAATCCAAAGCTGAAGCGCAGGAGTTGTGCGAACAAAGAAGAGAAAGGGAAATCTCTCCCAGCAGCCCCAGGAGCAGTGGATTAAATCTCCACAATCAACTTGATGTACCCTGCATCTGTGGAATACCTGAATAGACAATGAACCATCCCAAACTGAGGTGGTGGACTTTGGGAGCAATGATATATCTATTTTTTCCCCTTTTTCTCTTTTCGTGAGTGTGTATGTGTATGCTTCTGTGGGTGATTTTGTCTGTATAGCTTTGCTTTTACCATTTGTCCTAGGGTTCTGTCTGTCCGTTTTTTTTTCTTCTTTTTCTTTTTTTAGTATAGTTTTTACCCCTTGTTATCACTGGTGGATTTGTTTTTTGGTATGGTTGCTCTCTTCTTTCTTTCTTTTTTTTTAAAATTAGTTTTTAACTTTTTTAAATAATTATTTTTTATTTGAATAACTATTTTATTTTATCTTTTTCTTTCTTTCTTTTTTTCCGAGCCGTGTGGATGACAGGCTCTTAGTGTTCCAGCCAGGCATCAGGGCTGTGCCTCTGAGGTGGGAGAGCCAAGTTCAGGACATTGGTGCACCAGAGACCTCCCAGCTCCATGTAATATCAAATGGTGAAAATCTCCCAGAGATCTCCATCTCAACGCCAAGACTCAGCTCCACTCAACGACCAGCAAGCTACAGTGCTGGACACCCTATGCCAAACAACTAGCAAGACAGGAACACAACCCCACCCATTAGCAGAGAGGCTGCCTAAAATCATAATAAGGTCACAGACACCCCAAAACACACCACCAGATGCGGTCCTGCCCACCAGAAAGACAAGATCCAGCCTCATCCACCAGAACATAAGCACTAGTCCCCTCCACTAGGAAGCCTACACAACCCATGGAATCAACCTTAGCCACTGGGGCCAGACACCAAAAAAAAAACGGGAACTATGAACCTGCAGCCTGAGAAAAGGAGACCCCAAACACAGTAAGTTAAGCAAAATG
>NC_041233.1:29466134-29466488 GCF_002837175.3 Physeter macrocephalus | reverse complement strand
GGCCACAACAGAGGGAGGCCCGCATACCACAAAAAAAAAAAAAAAAAAAAAAAAGATGATCCAAAATCTTGGAAATAGAATGGAGAAATTACAAGAAACATTTAACGAGGACCTAGAGGAACTAAAGAGCAAACAAACAATGATGAACAACACAATAAATGAAATTAAAAATTCTCTAGAAGGGAGCAATAACAGAATAACTGAGGCAGAAGAACAGATAAGTGACCTAGAAGATAAAATAGTGGAAATAACTACTGCAGAGCAGAATAAAGAAAAAAGAATGAAAAGAATTGAGGACAGTCTCAGAGACCTCTGGGACAACATTAAACACACCAACATTCGAATTATAGGGGT
>NC_041233.1:29464786-29465457 GCF_002837175.3 Physeter macrocephalus | reverse complement strand
AGATTTGATGGAGAAATTAAAACCTTTACAGACAAGCAAAAGCTAAGAGAATTCAGCACCACCAAACCAGCTTTACAACAAATGCTAAAGGAAGTTCTCTATGCAGGAAACACAAGAGAAGGAAAAGACCTACAATAACAAACCCAAAACAATTAAGAAAATGGTAATAGGAACATACATATCGATAATTACCTTTAATATAAATGGATTAAATGCTCCAACCAAAAGACATAGACTGGCTGAATGGATACAAAAACAAGACCCGTATATATGCTGTCTACAAGAGACCCACTTCAGATCTAGGGACACATATAGACTGAAAGTGAGGGGGTGGAAAAAGATATTCCATGCAAATGGAAATCAAAAGAAAGCTGGAGTAGCAATTCTCATACCAGACAAAATAGACTTTGAAACAAAGACTACTACAAGAGACAAAGAAGGACACTACAGAATGATGAAGGGATCAATCCAAGAAGAAGAGGTAAAGATTGTAAAAATTTATGCACCCAACCTAGGAGCACCTCAATACATAAGGCAAATACTAACAGCCATAAAAGGGGAAATTGACAGTAAAACAATCATAGTAGGGGACTTTAACACCCGACTTTCACAAATGGACAGATCATCCAAAATGAAAATAAATAAGGAAACACAAGCTTTAAATGATACAT
>NC_041233.1:29464479-29464736 GCF_002837175.3 Physeter macrocephalus | reverse complement strand
ACAAAACTATCCTATCTTAAGAAAGAAACATCTCAAATAAACAACCTAACCTTACACCTAAAGCAATTAGAGAAAGAAGAACAAAAAAAAAAAAAACGCAAAGTTAGCAGAAGGGAAGAAATCAAAAAGATCAGAGCAGAAATAAATGAAAAAGAAATGAAGGAAACAATAGCAAAGATCAATAAAACTTAAAGCTGGTTATTTGAGAAGATAAACAAAATTGATAAACCATTAGCCAGACTCATCAAGAAAAAAAG
>NC_041233.1:29463409-29463910 GCF_002837175.3 Physeter macrocephalus | reverse complement strand
AAAAACAAAAATAAAGAAATGGGACCTAATGAAACTTAAAAGCTTTTGAACAGCAAAGGAAACCATAAACAAGACCAAAAGACAACCCTCAGAATGGGAGAAAATACTTGCAAATGAAGCAACTGACAAAGGATTAATCTTCAAAATTTACAAGCAGCTCACGCAGCTCAATATCAAAAAAACAACCCAATCCAAAAATGGGCACAAGACATCCCACTCCTGGGCATATACCCTGAGAAAACCATAATTCAAAAAGCGTCATGGACCACAATGTTCATTGCAGCTCTGTTTACAAGAGCCAGGACATGGAAGCAAGCTAAGTGTCCATCGACAGACGAATGGATAACGAAGATGTGGCACATATATACAATGGAATATTACTCAGCCATAAAAAGAAACAAAATTGAGTTATTTGTAGTGAGGTGGATGGACCTAGAGTCTGTCATACAGAGTGAAGTAAGTCAGAAAGAGAAAAACAAATACCACATGCTAACACATATA
>NC_041233.1:29303864-29463317 GCF_002837175.3 Physeter macrocephalus | reverse complement strand
AGCTAGTGGGAAGCAGCCGCATAGCACAGGGAGATCAGCTCAGTGCTTTGTGACCACCTAGAGGGGTGGGATAGGGAGGGTGGGAGGGAGGGAGACGCAAGAGGGAAGAGATATGGAGATATATGTATATGTATAACTGATTCACTTTGTTATAAAGCAGAAACTAACACACCATTGTAAAGCAATTATACTCCAATAAAGATGTTAAAATAAATAAATAAAAAATGAAAGATAGGGACGCTCCAGTTCGTTTTCAAAAATCAACAGGAGGAAATTAAAAAGCTTTCTATATGACAGGAAGACTTTGAATAAAGGTAAAGATGAACAAAAACAGAACAAAGGTGGGGGCAGTCTCTGTGGCACATTTGGGGACCTGAAAACCTGTCACTACTTTTGCCAGTACTGTTTCTTCAATAGTGCCTTGCCCTACTGCTGCCATTAGTGTCAAAAGTGAACAGATAACCAGGAAAGAACTCTGATTATTTAAAATGAAGGCTCACAGTTGTTATAAACATCCCAGAAATTAATACCACAGAAGAGTTTTAGAAAATTGCTTATTTCATTTCTTTCAACCCCAGCTGTGGTTGAAGATTGCTTCATTTTTAATTTTTCTAGCTCATCAGAAAGAACTGGAAGTTCAATATCACAGAATATAGTTATTCATTCATAGATGTTTGTTAGGCAACTGCCAAGTGCTAGGCACTACAGCAGTCTTTTGTGGACATAGAAGTCAACAAAACAGAGAAAGCCACTGCCCTTGTGAGGCTTACATTCCAATAAAGGTAACAGACAATAAATAATATAATATAACATAACATAACATAATATAATATAATAATGAAATACTCGTGGTGGTCAGTGCCATAAAGAAAAATAAAGCAGGACAGGAGAGCAGGGACTGTGTATTATTTTAACCCATCAACCATATGATCATTAAGGGTAAAGTTTGTTTACCTCCGTGCCTATAGGGCCTCAGTCCAGACAGAGATGGTATATAATAATGAAGAGAAAAGCAAATATAGATAAAGAGCAAAGGTAGTTTTAGATTTGTGCTTATTTATGTGGCAGATAACAGGTAAGAGAGAATCAGTAAAGGTTTGGGACTGGTGTGATCAATATGTATCTCCAGGAGGTTTGATTCAACCTCATTATACAGGATGAGTGAGAGTTGGGGGATGGGGAGTGGGGGGTCCACACCAGAAGTGAGGACACTAGCTTTCTTGAGCAACATCATCCAACAGAACTTTCTGCAATGATGGAAATGCTCTATGCCCTGATGTCCAATACGGTAAACACCCGTAGTTCTGAAGCACTTGAAATGAAGTGACTGAGGTGCTAAATGTTTTATTTTAGTAAATGTAAATGTAAATATCCATATGTACCTAGTGGCTGCCACGTTGGACAAGGTGGTTCTAGGACGATCCAAGCAAGATCCTGGGTGCTGATGGTGTGACTAGAATGAGGAGCCAGTAGAGAGGTTAGATTAAGTTTAAGATCTTGGGCAAGTCACTCAACCTCTCTGAGCCTCAGTCTCCTCCTGAGAAAATGGAGCTAATTAGACTTATCTTCCATCTACGAGAACTCACCCAGAACTGTGAGAAAATAAATTTCTGTGGTTTGAGCCATGCAAAAAAAAAAAAAAGAACTCACAAACCACAAAGACTGTCAACTATCAAATGATGCCTTGTGATCAGCCTCTGAGTCTACATTGCACTAGAAGTGTAATTGTACAGTCTTCTTGGGGGGCAATTTGGAGATAGATAGATGATAGATAGATAGATAGATAGATAGATAGATAAATATATTTATTTATCTATCATCTATTTATTTATTTACTTTATATTATCTCTTATATATGCATTAAAAATGTTCATGGCCTTTGATACAGTAAGTTTCCTTACTTAAATATATCCTAAAGAAATAATCAGACACTCAGCCAAATATGCAGGCAGAAAGATGTTTATTGAAGTGTTATATATAGTAGCAAAGTTAGATGGAACCTAAATCTTGAACTATAGATTACCTCAAGAAGTAAAGCCTCATCCATATATTAGAATACATACACTAACAAAATGGTGATGGCAAATAATATTTAATAAGATGCCTGTGGAATATTAGTGCTAATTATATAGCTCTATGTACTGACAAAAGACTGAGAGGAAAGCAATCCAACTACTAGCGGTGCTTATCATTAGGTGATGGGATTACAATTCGTTTTATTTTTTTCTTGTATCTTTTCATATTTTCCAAGCTCTCCATGATGAGCTTGCATTGTTTTCTTTTGTAATGAAGTAGCGGGGGTGGGAAAAGATTTTTAAAAGAGGAAAAGTAACATTAAAAAAAAATTTTTTTTAAAGATTTTTTTGGTGTGGACCATTTTTTTTTTTAAGTCTTTATTGAATTTGTTACAATATTGCTTCTGTTTTAGGTTTTTGGCTATGAGGCACGTGGGATCTTAGCTCCCCACCCAGGGATCAAACCCACACCCCCTGCATTGGAAGGCAAAGTCTTAACCACTGGACCTCCAGGGAAGTCACAGCATTTTATTTTTAAAGGGATATTCTTTTTGAAACAAATAGCACCACCCAGAGCCCCCAAATCTTGACATCATGATGAAGGCAACTTCCCAGAGCTAGAGACAAGGGATATGGGTACCAAAACCTCTGTAGGTTCCAGAGGTCCAGGAATTTATTGTGGCCACTGGCCTGGCATGAGGCACCTCTCTCCCTTCTCCCCCGCTGGGCCAGCAGCTGGGCTTCCAGGCAGGAGGGCTGTCTGCAGGACATGGGGAGGGCCCAAGGGAGGGTGAAAGTGACAGAGGACAAATTGCTTGGCATGTCCATCTCCACCTGCCGCCCCCTCTGACTTCCTGTGTCCCTGTGCCACGCTATCCACATCTCTCTCTGCCTCGTGCCCCTGTGTCTCTGTTCTCTGCACCTTCTAACTCTGCCTCTCTCTGTGTCTGTCTTTAGCCCCCATCCCCAGGCAGCCTCTGCCTCCCCACCCTCCGCCCCCTCCTGCCTAGGGATGCTGCGGAGCTTGGCAGGGTGCTGAAGGTTCTGGGACCTGTTGCAGGCCTGGGAGCTGTTACTATTACTGGGAGCTGCTTCTGTCAAAAGCACGTTCTCACATGTTATGAATCAGAAGAGGGTGTCTTGCTTCGTTCTGCTTGATCTCAACAAATTCTACACATAGTCTCTCCACACTGCTCCCCGCTACCCGCAAGTGCAAGGAGCAAGGCAGGAGGCATTCTGAAGGCTGTCCTAGAACGTGTCAAGTCACTGAGGGGACAGAGTGGGGAGTCACATCTGAATTCTGAGTGGAGAGATCTGCCCTCACCCACCCTCGCCCTCCCCTGCTGAGCGTTCTCTGCTGAAAACATTTCCCCGGGCCGAGAACAGCAGGCCTTGGTCCGGAAGCTGAGCCACTCGTTAAGCACTCCCCAGAAGACCTGATGCTGGGAAGGAAGCTGCCAGGGCACAGGGCATGGCTGGGCTTGGAGGAGGGGGAGGGATCTCACATCTGGGCTGGGCAGCCTCCTCTTCTGCTGATAAAAACTCAATACCATCCACCTAGGGACCCCAAGAGCACGTCTGCAGCTCCCCTGCTCCCCAACGGCCAAGTGGGGTGGTTGAGGGAGGGTGGCCCAGTGGGCAGACCCTTGTCTGGGAGAATGATCCTCAGAGTCAATGAACAGACCGGGTGAAGCAGGCCTCTTAGGTCCCAGGGGTTGTTCAAAGAACTGCTCCCTTGTGAACACAGGGCCATATTCTGTTTTACTGGATTTTATTTTGCTTTTCCTTTGCTGCCCTTCCCCTCACCCCTTACCTTCCCTCCTGCCCATGAACTTGCAGTGACTCTGGACAAAGAGCTCCCCTCTCTTGGTCCTTTAGTGTCCCCACCCGCAGGGTGATGGAATTGGAGCCTCCCTGGCCCCATAGTGAGGGCACGTCCCTGCCCCAGCCCCCAGGCCCTGCATTGTAAATACTGGGCTTCTGCACTTTGTTGGGGGAAATCTGCTGCTAGAGTGTTAGAACTAGACGGTTCTTCAGTCTCCACAGCTTCACCTTGCCCTTCTTCTGAAGAGCCTCCTCTGTGTCTCACCACAGTGCGTCTCGGGGGCAAAGGACCCCACTCTCTAGAAAGAGTTGTCATCTGTTTTAACCTTTGTTACTCCAACTGTGAAATGAAAGCAGCCTGGGCTAGAGGATCAAAGCAGGACTGAAGGTGGAGGGTTTGCCCCAGGGCAGAAAGCCACTGACTGTCAGCCGATTTGAATTAGAAAGTGCTGGGTGACCGACTTCTGGGTTTCCTTTCAAACAACGGAGCTGGTTCTGTGGGCCTGCGAGCTGGTGGCAGTGGGGGTGCACGCTAACTCAGGGAATCCTTTGGGAGGCTGCACAGTGAAATGAAATTGGTCAAATCAGTTTTCAAGTTATTAAGTGGGTACTTTAAACATTTACTTCTCTGAGAATGGAGTACAATAGCAGACACAGAGAAGCTATTTGTTGGATGAATTGAATGAATGAAACAATCAGTGAATCCACAAGCAGTACTAGGCATGGTGCTGTCATATCAAATCATCCAGGATTTGGGACCAATTTTGAGCTGGAAGAAGATCTAGAAGTGGCCCAAGGCACCTTCCCTTTCACAGACCAGCAAACTGTGGCTATGTGAAGTGGAACCTCTGCCCTGGGGGTCACACGCCTAGCGATATCAGCACCAAAATACGTGGCCAGTGTCTTTTCTCTTACCTGCTATCTTCAACAGAGAGCATGTTAACAAGACTCACTGTGTTGAGATTTTCCGAATTTGCCTTGGAATTTCCAGGACAGACACCTAGGAGAAGGTGACAGTCTTATGCCCCAGGGAGTTGGTAGCATCCTGGCACTGGATAGGAAGTTTTTAAGTTGGTCATCTGGAGTCACAAAACCCATCAATGAGGGCTTTGGAACCAGACCCCTGGGGTGAGTCCTGGCATCACCCATTTAGAAACTGTGTGACCTTGGACAGGTTGTGGACTGTCTCTGAGTCTTCAATTTCTTAACTAAAAAATGGAGAAAAATAGTTCACCGAGCTGTTGCGAAGATTCACTGATATAATTTGTAAGACACTCAGAACAGTTCCTGAGTGAGAGGAAGTCCTCAATTACCGTTGACTGCTAGAGTGGTGCTGCTCTAGCCCTTACGTGGAGCTCTGAACATCAGTACACTCAGAATCACCTGGAGAGCATTTCAAAGCAGAGCTCCCTGGGTCTCTGCAAGGGAACAATGGGGTCAAGCATCTGGATTTTTAACAAACACCTGTGTCTAGGTGTCTAGACACCTCATTTTTCACACGAGTCTGATGTAGGCAGCTCTCTGTGCCCACATCTGAAAAAATTAGGTCCACACCTACACTTTGTACTGTGATATGAGTTGCCTTCCCTGCAAGATGGACTGCCAGGAGGGCAGGAATCAGGTACACAGCTACATGGTTTTCACAGCACGTACATTATATGGTCATCAGTCAGTTGAAAGGTAACATTTGGTCCCAAGGACTGCCACTAACTTCAGGGGCCAGAGCCTGTGGAAACCAGGTTTTCAGCTAAGTATATAAAATCCTGAGCTGTTTCTGCATCTTCTTCCAACTGGCTCTTGATGACATTGTCTGTTTCAGTCAACGTGCAATGACTGTTCTCTAGAAGAGATGCCACATAATTCATCTTACAAGTTCAGTCCTAGAAAAATGTCATTCCTCCTGACAAATGCATATGCTTCCTTTTATCCTGCTATGGCAGATTATTTTTCCAAAGATGGTCACAAAAATATCTCCCACTCCACATGCTCTTCGGCAATGTGACCTGCTCCTCCAGCTCAGTCAGGACATGGAGTCCACTTCTTGAATCTGGGCAGGTTCTCTGGCTGCTTTGACCAAGAGAATCTGGTAGAAGTGATGCCGTGCCATTTGGGGCATGGCCCTTAACTGGTCTTGCAGCTTCTTCTTCCTATCTCTGAGAAATCTCAGTTGCCATGTTAAAAGTGTAACTACTCTGAGACCATCATGAGGTGAGAAGCCCAACCCCCTTGGAGAGGCCCTGGAGGATGAGATGCATGGAGAGAGAAGCCAAGGAGCAATGATGCAGCAACACAAGACTAAAGAAGCCATTCTTGGAAGTCAGTCCTACAGTTCCAGCCACCCCACCTGCTGCTGTGCATCTCAGAGATGAACTGCCCAGCGAGATGCTCCCCCAATTCCTAACCCATAAAATTTTGAGCAAAGCAAAATGATTATTTTAGGCCACTAAGTTTTGAGGCAGTTTGTTATGCAACAATGGATACCCAAAACGTATGCTATGAGAAAAGGTAACCATCATGTTTTCCTTTTTTCCTTGGCTGCCAGGAAGCTCAAAGCTAGATTTCTGACTCAACTGTAGCAATCACCCTTAACTTATCCCTACCTCTTGCTTTATGTATATAACATTTGATATTTTAACCCTATGTTAATTAGATTAGATTTGTGTCTTTTATTTTAAAACTCTCCCACATTCTTTTGATAAAGAAATGGGAGGATATTGGGAATTTTATTGCTTCCTCCACCCTTTCTATATATTTAAAACCTCCCATGTGTCAAAGTTCTATTTAATTTCCAGAGCTGGCCCTGGGTAGAGAACTAGTGCTGTTGCCCAGTGGGTCACATTTTCACCTCCGTGATTCCCTGTCTTGCCCCCATCTTTCTCTGGTTCTGGTTTATGATTACCTCTCACTCTCAACATTCAATCAACCAATTTTCAATTTTCATCTTTACAAGTGGTCTCTCAAGAACCAAAGAGCTTGAAATATCTAAAGAAATGGATTTCTTTTGAGGAAGTTCAAGTTGAATAGTCAAAGAGATATTTTTGGTCAAGGTCATGGTTATAGAATAAATAATACCTGAGGACAGTGTCATATGCAAAGTCTCTGTGTGTCCTTGGGCAAATCCCTGAAGCAGAACTGATGATGGCTCTCAAGTACTGAGCAGCTAACACAGCCAGATCCTCTACAGGTCCACAATCCTTTGCATGAAATCTTTAGAGCTATATGCATTTTGGAAATCAAACCATTATAGATTTTAGAAAGGTCATAGATTTAAAAATCTATAACCATTATAGATTTTAGGGTACATATAGCATGTAGCTTACGTTACCTAACACTCCCAGTGGATACTGAGGTATTACCCTGTGATCAAGCGCGTCAAAATTTCTACAGCAAAATACATGAAAAGTCACAATAACAACTCTAAATAGTTTTACTTAAGTTCAGGTCAGATTTTTGTTGCCAAATGAATTCAAGTGAGATCAGATTTTACTGCCAAATGAGTTATGAAAAATGCTTTCAGTTCTCAGAACTTTCTAAGTTTGGCATTGTGGATGGAGTTTGTGGTTTCATACTAAATACTTGCTTGTACTGATCTCACTATCTCATGAAACTGCCAAATGATTAATATTAGTATTATCCCCATTGTATAGATGAGAAAATGGAGACTCAGAGACATTAAGTCATTTGATAGAGGTCAAAGAGCTCATAAATGGCAAGGCTGGGTTTAAGCTCAGATGTGTTGATTTTTAAACCTAGATTCTTAATTATTATCCTATCTTGTCTCCTTTGCTCTGTGGCCCTGGTCACACGAGAAGAAACCTTCCGATAGAGGTCTCTGGGAAGCTAATTTGTTAGGTTGAGGGATTACTAGGGAAGAAGAAGGAAACAGGAAGAGAGAAATTTCCTTTTACAAAGTAAATAGAATATAACCTTTCCTCTCTAACCCCAGTCCTCACTGGAAAAGCTAAGCAACCTGGATCAACATACAAAAGAGGAGAGTCTTCCAGAAATGCTCCAATTCTTTTCCCCAACTTCTTTTGGCTTGTGGACATTGGACTTTTATCCCACTGCTGCCACCACATGTAAAGAAATAGGTATTTGAAAATGGGCTTTGCTTTATAGAAAAATGAAAGTCCCAAATCTTTATTAAAACATAATGCTTAGGAACAGCCCTGGGGGACTTCCCTGGTGGTGCAGTGGTTAAGAATCCGCCTGCCAGTGCAGGGGACACGGGTTTGATCCTTAGTCCGGGAAGATCCCACATGCCGCGGAGCAACTAAGCCCGTGCGCCACCACTACTGAGCCTGCGCTCTAGAGCCCATGAGCCACAACTATTGAGCCCACGTGCCACAACTACTGAAGCCCGCATGCCTAGAGCCGGTGCTCCGCAACAAGAGAAGCCACCACAATGAGAAGCCCACGTACCACAACAAGGAGTAGCCCCCGCTCGCCACAGCTAGAGAAAGCCTGCGTGCAGCAACAAAGACCCAAAGCAGCCAAAAATGAAATAAAATTTTTAAAAATACATTAAAAAAAAAAAAGAGCCTTGCACTTAAGGCCCATAAAGATGTGGCTTCCAATATCAGTAATGTCATTCACTGGCTCTAAGATTTGAGAATGTTTTCTCCTATCTAAAGGGCCTGCCTAGAGAAATCCCTTCTTTACCTCTACCTCTTGGTCCACATGAAAGGTTGGGCCTGGGACAAGCCCTCCAGGCCTTCAGACAGCCTGCAGGAGAGAGGGGATGTGTGTGCTCTGGGCTGAGGGAGCGGAGCCTCACACTTCCCCATGGTCATTCATTCAAAGTAATCCTCTTACGGAAGTACCCTCTCTGGACCTCTCACCCTCGCTCCCACAGTCACAAAACAAGTCTCACCTCCCCGTCCAGTGTCAGGACAGACCTCTTTAGAGGCAACTGAGCTGTGGACACCTTTGTGCTTCAGCCTGTCAAGCAATCCATCCTAATGAGTTTTCACTGTCCAGACTTTATGCCAAAACAGAAAAATCTACCTTTGTCCTTTCATTCACTTGAAACAAAATTGATTGTTCATCAAGCACCAGACACTGTGTTAAGCATGGGGAATTCATTTCTTCATTCATTTAAAGGACATTTATTGAGCATCTTCTATGTGCCAGGCAATGTACATGGCACTCTGAATACAGCTGTCAATGACAGAGAAAACAATCCCTGTCCTCACGGAGCTTAGATCTTAAGTAAGTCAGGCATGGTCTCTGACAACCCAGAGCTCATTGTTTTGTAGAGAAACTCTCAAAATACAGTGTGATGTCTAGTACAATTGATGTAGCACAGGACTCTATAGAAATGTAGACATCCAACCTGGACATGATATAGACACGTTATCTTTCTGGGGGAAATGACAGAGACACTAAATCTGAAGACTGAGTAAGGACTATGGTCAAGAGCAGAGAAGAGTGTTTTAGGCAGAAGCAATGTGTGCAAATAGAAGAAATATCATGGCTCACCAGGGAACAGAGTGTAGCCCTCTGAGGTCAGGGCAGAGGGTTTGAGGTAGAAATTAATGGACTTGTGGCTAGAGAATAAGGAGGAGTACATCCCACATGGCCTTTTCTGACGGCAGTGGAGAACTTGGAGCAGGTTACATGCAGAGGTAGGAGAGAAAGAAACGGGTTCTTTGTTATGATTGTCACAAAGCTTCACTAATGACACATTTGGAGAATGACCTCACCCTCATGTGGAATGGGCAAGGGGGAACCTCCTGACACCTGCCTGGACCCCTGATGCCCTTGGGGATCCTCTGCCTGAATTTGAGGCCCTGAAACAAAGCTGTAGCCCGCAAAGGTGGTGGCTGTGACTGGAGCTGTGGCGTGTGCATTCCTCTAATCATTAAGATGAGTTTCCGAGCTGCTGGGTAGCTAACTCTAGTTGGTGTCAGGGTAATTAACCAACCTGCCTGAACTTTATTCACAGCCTGACAAGGTGCACTCCTGGGACTTGTCACTGTGGTTAGTCGGGGGGCGGGGGACTTGACATAGGCTGATTAGGGAGTGTTTTACACAGCAAGAAGCTCTCTGATCTTCAGCTGAGTGGGGCTCCCCCCTCCTACCTCATATCAGAGATGCCTGCGAGGCTAGAGCATAAAGATCATCCAGTCCAACCCTCTCATTTTCAGATGAGAGAACAGCCGTTCTGAGCATGGCTGTGGTTTTCCCAAGGCTGCACGGCGAGTTTGTCCTGGAGATGAGATTACCACCAGATCCTCATGTTTCCGCTCACAGCCTTTTCTCCGCTGTGTCCTTGCTTTATTTTTTTTTTAAAGCTATTTCTTAAATCACTGCTTCTCAAACCTAATGTACATAGGAATCGCTGGGGAACTTGTGAAAATGCAAATTCTGACTCAGGAGGTCTGGGTGTGGCCGAGGCTCTACACCTCCAACGACCCCCAGATATTGATGCTGCTGGTCCAAGGACCATATTATGAGCATCAAGCTGCCCAAAGACCCTTTCCTAGAGACCACCTGCATTTTCAGTGAAACTGGCATGAGTTACCTGCGCTTATGGCTCACTAGCTCCAATAGGCCCTGAACCCCAAGACCCCTGAAATCAGACTACCTCTGGTTAAAGGGTTCTCATAGGTCCTACAGTCCAGCTCCCGTGCACACCTGAGTCCCCTTGTTCTGGTCAGGGCTTTTCTACGTTTCAACAAATCAACTCAGTTCATTCCACTAAAGCAGGGTTTAAGGGACTGCAGGGAAGCCAGGGCACGAAAGGCATCTCTGCTCACCTGCCCTACTCCCAGCTCTTTAAAGACTTATGTACTCATCAGTTTATTCATCCCAGCAAAAGCAAACAAACAAAATCTGCCACCCAAGTTCTCAAGGCTGTGTGACCTTCAAAACCCAGTGCCCGTCATAGCTGGAAACTTTCCTCTCTACTCCTTGTTCCCTTTCTGAACGAGAGAATCTGATGGGCACAGCTCATCTGTTTGAGTCTCTTTTCTTCTCTGGGCCTCAGAAACACCTGCAACAAAGTGACAGGACTTGACTAGGTGGTCTTCCAGGTACTCCCAGGTGTTGATTCTCTGTGACTCTAAGGTTTTTTGCAACCAGGTACTTTAGGAAAACACCTTTATCCTGCTTGCTGGGGAGGACATTCACTCAAAGGAACTGCATTGGGTACTGTTCTCTCCAACTGGTGAAGTAATGACAACAGGTACCCAAGAAAATGGGAAGTTTTCATATTTCATTTACATGACTGATGCCAGGATACCATTCCCAAGTGGTGACCATCCAGCAAGAATATGAGGAGATACAATTCTCAAGGCTCAATTCTCAGACAGGGGGTCAAAGGGCTTGGGCATTACCTCTGTGGGTAAGTCCTGTCCCCTTTCTAGGCCACTGAGACCATTCTCATCCAAGTCGCATTTTCACAGCTGAGAAAACTAAAGTTCTTCTTAGAGCTGGTCTTCAGTGACTCCATCATAATTCTTATTTTACTTTTAAATTCTAAGTCCTTTCTTAATGGAAAGAAGTTTGAAGAGAAGGCAGATATTGCTACTCCCACCACCTCTGTGCCCATCTCTGGCTCAGGCCCTATTGGGTACCCACAGGCCACAGCTGCCGGGGGATGTTTGAATATGTTACACCGGAAGTGTCATGGCACTCCCCAATGGGGGATTATTTTTCAGGTTGCACTTAAGAAGAAAGGCTTCTTTGTGTCAATACCACAGAGGGTTTAAACCTCCTTTCTTCAGCCCTCTGCCTTCATATTTCCACTGCAGCCCCTCATCCCCAGCACAAAGGAGAGTGACTGTCCTACAGAAAGAACACAGTTACTAGAAAAAAATGACAAAGAACTTTCAGCAGCCAAGGTCACCCAGCCATGACCAAGGCTTTCTGCACTTCAGTTTTTGAAGTCAGAAGAGACGCTCCAGCTCAGACTGTGTTATACGGAACCAGGACACTGTGAGACACCTGAGGAGGATAAAGACAGAGCTAGGATGATGCCTTTAGATAGCTACATTATGGCTTCTTAAACTTCCGATGATTCAGAGTTGAAAATTTGAGGAAAGATAGGGACTTGTTCCTAGATAAAAGCCCACGCATAAACATGGGTAAGGTGTTCCCTGCAATTTCAGAAGCTTTTTACCCACCGTAAGCCAACTCGAGAATCTACCCATGGACCACCATACTTCAGGATGGCCACTTTTTAATCTATAGCCTGCCGTGTTGGACTTGACTTTTAGATGCAGACGCTAGAGCCCAGTCAGCCGCTGTCCCCCAGGGTTATCTCGGGCTGTGCACATGTGACACTCCATTGGATATCCTTGGTCTTCACCATTCAACCAAGCATTGACTAACAGGAGAATGTATGACTGACTGGTGTTAAGAGAGCCAGGCCAAGCAGGGGCTGCTTCACACAAACTGACTTCGCTTTTCAACAAATATCGCCCGGTGGCTGAAACCTGCTTTGGCCAGACGTGTGTGTGAGCATCAGCTTACAGGAAGGAACGGCACTCAGCAGGATCACAAGGAGTGTGAAGGAGGCCAGAGGTAGGTGGGCTGTGGCTTGGCCTGCGACATGGTGACAAAGAGCTGGGAACTTTGATTTGTGTCTCTTTTCTCAGTCCCCATGAGCAGTGGACTGAGAATCTGGAGACCTGGTTCCAAGCCTCATGTGTGACACTCTCTGATGCCCAGAGGTAAGTCTCCTGATGCTGCAGCGTCTCGATTTTCCTGTCCATGAAACAGGGAGCAAGTGGGTTACCCAGTCTCCACCCCTAGCCTGAGCATGTCCTAATTCTATGTGGAGAAGGACAGTACGAGACAAGATAAGAGGTCCCACTCCAGCAGTTTCCTCCTCCGGAGTCTGGTCTGGGACCCTTGATACCCAATACCAATGGTCTCTCTTACCCCCTCCCCTAGGCATGAAAGTCGAAGCTTTGTGGCAGGTAACACAACTTGCCTTGTGTTCTGCACTTGAGTGCTCTTGAGTTTCTGCTCCCCAGAAAGATCAGTTTCTTGCCAATGTCATCACTTTTAGCCAGCAGGGACCTATCAGTGGCTCCATCAGGCGCTGGAGGCCCCAACCCCCCTTGGCTTTAAGTCTGAGCCCTGGGAACACTGGGGAAACTTAATTCTCGAACACCTTCCACTCAAAGAGCCACTGTTCTGCAAAACCAGTGCCGGCCCCTGCATTTCAACAGCTTTCGGGTGGGTTTCCCACCCCAGACGTCGATAGGGCCCAAAACGCCTGTGAATGTGTTGACCTGACTTCAACCGCAGGCTCGGTTTCAAAGGGTTGGCTGAAATCTTAGCCCGCCCTCATTCCGTGTGAGGCTTGCTCCTGGAAGCCTCAGGCTGGATCTCAGTTACTGGGAAGGCTTTCCCTGAATGTGGGTTTTCACCCAGTGGCTCCTGAGGAGCCATTTCTCGTGGCAGGATGCCCACCTCGTAGGGGAAGCAGGCTTGGTTCCGGGAATTTCTTGCCTCATCCCTCCTTCTTTCTGTGCCACAGGTTGATAGGAAAAGGCACCAGACGTGCCATCAGAGGAACTGGGGTGCAGCCCTGCCTACCCTTCCTACTTGCCATGCAACCTTGGACAAGTCCTTTCTCCTCTGTGGGTCTCCGTTTCCCCTCTGGGCTAAGAGTATCTGGTCTGCCTTCCTCACGGGGAGGAATAAAAGGGCTTTGTAAACAGGAAGCACTAGAGTGCTATCAGGGAACACACTCAAGGACTATTTTGGACTTTTTGCTATTTCCCTTCCTGCGCCTGAGAAATTAGCAGGCAGATTGTGAAAAACCAGCCCTGACTTTGTAATTATAAATGTGCACACGTCCCACTGAGCATCATTTTCAAAAGGCATATTAAGCAGCAGAGACCGCAGGGGGGACCCACGTAAACAGGCCTCCTCAGATCCTGGCAGAAAGGGCCCGGAGAACGCAGTGGTCCCCAGCAGCGGCTGGCTGTTCCTGCAATCCCAGCCCCGCCTTGCAGCCCTAGCAGCTGTATGTTTATCTCCCACGAGCAGGGTTCTGGTCCACGGCGAGGGGGTGGGATCCTGGTACTCTGCAGGATCCGTGCTGCTCCAAGTCCACACCATGGCTTCCAGATTCAAATCCCCCAGACTAGAAGCTTTCCAGGAGCTCGCCCTCAGAAAACTCTCCCAAAGCCCCAGTGGCGCCCCTCTGCAGGACTGGTCATTTACCGCTTTGTATCGTAAGTTTGCATGTCCAAGTGTCACTTCTTATACTAGACTGGGAGCTTTCGAGAGCAGGCTGTGTTTTCTTCCTGTTTTCTCCCTCATGGAGCCCAGCATACAGTTGGCATTTGGTACACTTTGAATCGAGGAAGAAAGAGAGGCGGGGCAGAATTAAGGCTGCATTAAGTCTCTCATTTATGTTATCTCACGTGACTGTCATGCCAGCCCATGGGGAATGTTGCCTCTGCTTGGCCAGTTAGGACACTGATGCCCCATGAGTTTACGTCACTGGCTGAAGACCACAGGGCTTGTTGTGATGATGGGATTTGATGCCACATCTACTCAAAGTCCTTGCTGTTCCTTGCACTCTCTCGTCAAGCTGTCCAGAGGCAGGAACGTGGGCTGTGAAGTGTGGGCAGCAAAGAGCCTTAACGAATGAAGCCAAGTGTCAACCAAACCCAGGAGTCCTGCCCTGACACAAGGGCAGGGTCTTCTCAGATATCAAGGCACCATGGCTATGCCAGCTGGACCACCTCTGCTTTTTAGCAAGGATTTCGGGAGCTATCGCCATGTGCTCCCAGAGCCCTAGGACCGCAGGGATGCAGGACATGAGGGCACACTGAGCTTAACTGAGCTGCTGAGGGCCATGCTGGGCAGGCCTCTCCTCCCTCCCATGGTGACATTCCACATGACTAGTTTCACAAGCCAGCTCTCCTGAATGGCTGAGTGGGTGAGAGGGTCTCATCAAAGGTGGGGACACTGCCTAGGATATCCAGGAAGCCGCCGAGAGTCAAGACACAGCACCACCACCTTGCTCCCACGGGAGGAAGGAAAGGAGAATGTAATTCAACTTGGGGGTGGTTAATGGAAGGCTTCCCAGGTGACGGGAGGGTGAAGATTAATTCTGAAGAGGGCATGGATGTTATTCAGGACGGGAAGGGCATTCAAGGCAGAGATGAGGTGAAAGACGGCATCGATCATTCACCGACGACGAACGGTTGGATCTGACTGCGGTAGAAATTGAAGGGAGCAGGGCTGGAGGAGAGGGGAGGGGCAGTGGGTAGCGGAGGCAGGGGAGCAGGCAGAGGCCGACTGTGATGGTCCTTGTGAGCCATGATGAGGAGCTGGATCCCCAAGGCAGGGAGGTGTAAGGAGAGTTTTGAACAAGGAGTGGTGTGCTCAGAGGCAGGTTCTAGAAAGACCACTCTGGGAGTTGGTGGGAGATGCTGGTCCCTGGGAGCCAGTCTTGGTTCTGTGGACAAAGGGTGTCCCTCTAATGAAGTGCTAATTGCAAAATGGTCAGTCACACTTTGGAATGCTCTGGGTCCCCAGACCCCAGGTCCAGCTATGCTCCTATGAGTGTGGATGTTGACCAGGAAGCGGGGCCAGCTCGTTTTCTCAGAAAGCAGCAGTCATTAAAATGCAATCCTAAGACATCAAGGACCCCTCGAGCCCTGTTTATTTTCGTGTGCTGATAAAATCCTCAGAAAGAGAAGCCAAGCCTTTCAAAGCCTGCCTGGATTTTGCTGCAGGTCTGCGAGAAGTCCGATTGGGAAGTGTGGGTGACGATTTCAGAGGGGATGGAGCATGAGCCAGCCTGAGGAAGTGGGCACATGGGGGCGAAGGAGTTCTGAACACAACTGCACGGCTCAGGGTCCCCAGAGCTGCAGCTGCAGCCAGTTCAACTCCACCAGCATGGCAGAGAGTACCTACTGTGTGCAGAGACCTTTCAACGTATGGGTGCGGAGCCAGGGAGCACTGGGGGAGAGGAAAGGGCCATTCTGCAGTGCGTGCCTTTTGGAAGGGATGACCAGCTCATCCTCTTAGTGGGGGTCAAACTGGGCTTCTCTACGTGCATTTATAATAAATTCTGCCCTGAAGTTCCCACTAAAGGAACCTACACATCAGATTCCCATCCCCCTTACCCATTTCTTGCTGGAACAAAAATTCCCAATAATTTAGGAGGCCATGCGGGGTAGGCAGCCTCTGAGATAGCCTCTCTGATCCCCGTTTCATGTATTCACACCTGTGTGTCGTCCCCTCCGCATTGTACCAGGGTTGGTCTATGTGACCAATTGCATCCAACGGAAGTGAAGGCATGTCACTTCCAAAGTAGGTTATAAAAGACACTTGGCATCTCTCTCTGTCTTGGATCACTTGTCCTGGGGGAAGCAGCCACATCACAAGCAGTCCTACAGAGAGCCGACATCAGGAGGAACAGAGCCTGCCAACAAAAGCCACCTGAGAGAGCCCAATCCAGCTTTTAAATGACTGCAGCCTCGGCTGACATTGTGACTGCAATTTCAAGACAGAGTCTAATATTCTCTCTCTAGAGAGAGAAGAGACCTGGGTCTGAGTCCACACCAACCTTATGATCTTGGTCAAGTTACGTAACCTCAGTGATAGTATTTCCATCCCTAACATGGAGGTAATAACAGTACCTACCTCAAAATGCTGTGATGAACAGATCAGTTAACAGGGGTAGTGCAATTAGCCCAGGGCCTAGTATTTACTAAGCGTTCAATAACCAGGACTAAACACGTTCACCGCTTTTCCAGCCCCTCCTCCCAGACTTTCTGTGGCTGCTTCTGCTGGAGACTCTTTCCTCCGTCTCTCCACCTGTCACCCTCACCCATCAGGCTTACTCAGGTGTCTCTTTTGCTCCACCCCCAGTTCCTCTAGGTAGATAATCACTCCCTCTTCGGGGCTCCTACCATGCACTGAAGATTGTCCTGTTTGTTTTTTCTTACATCATATTTTATTGTCATTTTTCTGGGTCTGCAAGAGCATTTATATCCTCAGGGACACTCCCATAGTAGGCATTTGGGAGAAACACATTAACTGAACGGCTTTCTTGGCCTTAGGTAAAACGCCCAGGAGGGAAGGAAAGTTGCTCTTCTGCTGACTTGAATATTCGCTTGCAGCCTACGGCAGCGATAATTAGGGGGATGTCTTTCACTCTCATGTGTTCCTTTTACCACCACAGACAGCTCTTGCTATTTCATCCAGTTCCTTTTCGAATAATATCTTCGATTTGCGTTTATTTTATCTCTTCTCATAATTTCGTCTCCCCTTTCAACCTTATCTTTTAAATGGAGACAGCAAGTGCCTGTATAATTGAGACTGTAAGTGCACACATTCATTAAAGCAGTTGACACAACTTTACTCCTTCAATTTGGGGTCTCAACCTGGCCCGGGTTAATTCGTTCATGTGAAGTCAATCAAAGGTGGAGACTCTTACTCCCAAATCCTTGTACCACCTCCCCCTTACTTGCCCTAGATGCAGAGAACGCCCCGTGGAGGCACCACATCACGTGCGCTCTTCACCTCAAGACAACTCTGTTTCTCAGAGAGGAAGCCGGAGCTCCAAGAGCTGTGGCCTCACATGCAGGACCACATGCTCCCCAGCAAGTGGAATGCCAGGAGTCACCCACCATGGGCTTTGGCCCAGGCACCATCTCTAACTCACTGGGGACACAGGACACATCGCCTGGCCTCCGTCACCCTCCATTTCTTTGTCTGTGTGCTAGGGACAATGACACCACCCTCTTGGGATTTGTTCACCCAGTATTTCTTGGGTGAAGACTCTGGGCCCTGCTCTGTGCAAGGTCCAGCATCTGCCTGGGGCAGAGGGACACTTCCCTGCGCTCCAAGGGCCTCTTAGCCTTGACAGGAGAAGGTCTGTCACCAGACCCTCTGCAAGGAGACAGTGGGGGCATTGACTAGAGGTCCAGAGGACACCAGAGAACAGGGAAGAGGGACAGCCAGCCAAGGCAGGAGCCCTCAGGGAGTGTGTCAGGAGGCGGCGGCACCAGAGCTGAAGGCAGTCTGAAAGGAGGAGGAGGAGGAACAGGAGGCCACGGGAGGCGTCGCGGGAACGGGGCTGAGGAACAGGAAGGTGGATTCACGTGTATGCATCTGTCTGCGTGCGTGCAGGGCAGAGCTAGGGTACAAGACAACCGCAGTGTGCTGTCCCAAGTACATGAAGCAGGAGTGGGGAGGGAGGGAGGGAGCCCGAGAGCCTGGCACCAGCCAGAACACAGGACAAAGATAACACAGATGAAAGTGCTTTGGGAACTCTGATGTGTGGGCCATCGTCTGTTCCAGAACACTTTCCTTTCCAACTGTCCATTCTCACAAAAACATGCTGAAGCCAGCAATTTTTTTTTAAAAAAAGCAGTCATCCTTCCTACAGATTTGCAGAGGATAATGAATTACGTGAATGTTCACAAGTTGTCATATAATCAAATGATTGGTGATTTTCTTTCTAATTTCCCTGTCTTTCCCCGGTTGTGTTTCTACTAATTTCATGTTTCAGGACCATAAACTCCATTTCTCTGTGTTTTTAGGAATAAATCGAGAGGCACCCATTTAATTCCATTATCCAAGAAACAAAATCACTCTCCCTCCGTCCAGTCCTGCAATCCAATCACCTGCACAGGAGATGAGAAAGGAAATCATTCTGTCTTTCTTTTGCTTTTTTTCCTAACTAGTGGTATTTGAGAAAATTGAGTATGTTGTGCTTGATATTCAGGGCCCAGGTCCTCAGTCAGAGCTGGGGATTGAAATGGGAGAATGTTGGTTGGTTATAGAGGCAAGTATTTCACGGCATCCCTCAACCCCTATGAATGTCTCTGTAGATGAAATAATCCATTTTGTTGTGACACTACCTTAAATATTTCCATTCAGGTAAGACTCAGAGCACTGTAAATAGTCCCTTTTTATCACACATGTGAAAATTTCACTTTACTTGTTGGGATTCTGAAAGCAGGATGCCTCACCACAGGAACCCAGTACTGTTGGCTTGAGTCCTGGCTCTGTTTGTGGTATGACCTCCATCATAGACTCCTGGGTCAAGTGGGGACAGCTGGAGGCAGTAGAAAGAGCACTGGACTTGGAAGTGGACAGACTGAACCACAACTCTGCTGTTTACTAGCTGTGACTTTAAGGCAATTTACTGAAATTTTCTGAGCCTTAGTTTTCTCATTTTGTCAAGTAGGGATAATAACCAGCCCACTGGATTACTGCAGTAAGTAAAAGAAAGAGATGGCACACGGAAAGGTCAGAGATAGTGCTCAGCACACGGGGATGCTACATACAGTCGCATGGTTTCTACCCTGCCCAAAGATGCCCAGCCCAGGGGCACGTGAAGCTGACATCCTGCCTCACTTTTTAAACCTGCTGGTCACTCATACAGGGTTCTTAAAAAAAAAATTCATCCACCCAGAGAACTTGTGGATGATTCACCCCCAGAGAGAGAGCTTCTTTGTAATTTACACAAAAGTGCAATGTGGAGAGAGGGGTCCCTGAATACAGGAGGTGGATCTCCACTCCACTCCGTTGGTTTCTGCTCCACCGTCCTCCTGCCAAAAACCGTCCAGCCTCAGCTACAAATCTGTGCAAAAGCAGACTTTGCACCACGTCCTGAAACAGCCCAGCTCATCTTCAGATGTCTCTGTTAAAAAGTATTACCTTAGAGTTTCAGTTTTGCAAGATAAAAAGAGTTCTGGAGGTGGATGGTGGTAATGGTTCCGCAACATTTTAAAATGCTTAAGTTGGTAAATTTTAAATTATGTGTATTTTATCACAATTTAGAATAATAATTTTTAATTTTAAAAATATTCAACTATTTAAAAAGAGTCTAGCTCCATTTGGTGCTGAGAGGCTGATACTTGGCATACCAGGGGAGTGGGGACTTGCCCTCTGATAGTCAGAATTGAGTACCTATGCGGGGAAAAAGTATTTTCTTATGTTTGAGCTGAAATCTGTTTTCATGTAACTTTTCTCCATGGTGGTCTTTGGGGCGCTAAAGAACAAATGAATCAGTTAATATCGTGGGCTCACTGGGCTAATTTAGTGTACTGTTTAGGTTAGGTTAGGCTGTATTATGCTGCAGAAAAAAAATCTTTGGGGCTTAACACAGCAAAAATATATTTCTATCCCACACTGTGAGTCTATGATGTGTGTGTGTGGTGCAGAGGTGGGGGAACCTATGCAAGACCCACACACGGGGAGTTTTCACTCTGTGGACCACTGTTCCCAGTCATGGCCGTGGGAGAGAGCCTGGAGAGCCCTGCACGGGCCTTTCCCTGCTGCAGCCAGCAAGAGGCACCTTTACCTCCAGTGGACTTTTCCTTGGCAAGTCACATGACCTTGCCACTTACTAGGGGTCCAGGAAATGTCGGGGAGCAGATGGCCGCTCCAGGGAGCATTGCCGTCTCTGTGACTCATAACTGTGGGCTGATCTGGCTGGGATCTTAGACAAGGTGCTGTCCTCAGGCTCTGGTGCTGGCCTGGGTCCTGCAGGCGACCCCCCTTCCCATTGCCAGGACTCAGTTTTCCCATCAGAGAACAAAGTTATTAACTACCACCTTGGCTATAGATGGGGGATAGAGCTTGGGTGTTCCACACCCCATGGTTCTCTAACATGTGCCCCCGTGGGCTTGAGGCATTTGAAAGCACAGCTGGGAAAGACCCCAAAGAATATGGGAACGTGTGAAAAACAGAAATCTGTCCAAGAAGCCAGGGCCCTTTTTCAAATGTTTGGCCCTAGATCCCTCTGAAGCAAATTATGAGTATGAAGAGAGACCGCATTTCCATTCCTATTTTACCCCAGCCTGTGATGCCTACAGCCTACAGAATCGCCCCACTTTTAATAGTGCCTGGGGTAGAAGGAAAAGCCTGGTCTGTGGCCACAGAGAGAACTTTTGTCTCCAGGGGTGTCTGACCTGCCTCCACCCTGAGGGTTACTATAACTTTTTAAATTAAGGCAAAGTTTGTAGGGAGTTTGCTCTTTTGATGTGGCAGCTGTAGCTGGAAAACAGGCCTATGTATAAGACTTTACTGCCTGCCGGTGGCCCAGCAGCCTGCCACCCACATATCAGAGCCCACACCCCATAAACAGCCCAGATCATGTTTCTTTAGAACAGGGCGTGTGAGATGGGCCTGGAACCACCATGACATGGAAGGACCATCTGTGCTGACAGTCTCATGGGGCCTGGACCACCCAAGGGTCTCCCCCCAAATGGGGTAGTGTTTTGAGGTGGCAGAGGAGTGGATAAGGTGACCTCTAGAGAACCGTGACTAAGTGTTTATTCTTGACCTTGATGTTCTACAAGACCCAGGCAAGAACCGCGTGAGGGGCATGGAGCCAGAACGATCCTTCAGGATCATCCAATCAGAGCACACGTTTCTGGCCCTGCTCAATGAGGGGAGGGTAGGGGGGCTCCTTCGGGCATCTTTATATCCCAGAATCCCACATGCAGTAGGCTGGTAACTTAGGTGTGAACAGAACTGACGGCTGTATCTTTGGGGAGAGTGATGAATAGAGTGAATTTTGAGCATGTTGTTCTATTATATTCAATACCCATTTAGGAGCCCCTACTACGTACCAGGTATTTGTCCTAGGCACTGACAATTCATCAGTAAATAGTAACCCTGCCCAATTAGAGCTCATATTCTGGCGGATCCGAAGTTTATGGCAGCCAGTGGAATGCAGCCAGGTCACACAGTTAACCAGTGGCAGACCTGAGACAAGAACGGGTTTGCCAGCTCCCATGAGAGCAGTGCTTCTCAAGCTTTCCCATTAAAGAGACCCCCATGGGGTATCTGGAGGCAGAGCCCAAAGCAGCCAAATACAGATGTGACATTTCTTTGACTTTCCAATGCTTTACTTTAAAAAATTCATACAAACGGTGACGTCTATGCCATTTCATATCCATGTTTGTTTTACTATAAAGTAATGGTGTAGGTTACTTAGTATATACATGTATATATATATATATATATATATTTTTTTTTTTTTTTTTTTTTAAGTTTCCACCTTGTTGATCCTGTATCTCTGTATTTCCCTTGGCACACAAACGTACACTCCTGGGGATCCACAGGGAGGGAAGTACATTTCCAGCTCACGTGGACTCTTCTAAATGTCTACAGGCCTTATGACCTGGCTCCTCTTTGCTTTTGTTTTTAAAATGAATTGCATCATAAGCAAAGTTAAAAACAAATGACACACTGGGGAAAAAAGTTTTGCAAATTATATTGCCTTGATCTCCCAAATATACACCCTACAAATCAATGAAGAAAAAAGACCACCAGCTCAATACCATCTATAACCATTTACATAGAAAGATATACAAATGGCTGTTAAACATAGAAGACTGTGCTTAGCCTAATTCATAATAAGTGCAAATTTAAATTATGTTGAGATACTAATTTTTAGCTCTCAGATTGGCAAAAATCCAAATGTTGGCTAACACACTGTATTGGTGAAAGTTGCAGAAATGGTCATGTTCACCCACTCCCGCTGTTGGGATGCAGAATGGCTCAGGCCCTGTGGAGGGCAATTTGGCAATATTATAGAGCAAGCACATTCATGAACAAGATTCTTGTATTAGGTCAACCACTTCCTTCTGAGTACCAGTTATATTTTTAGCACTGGCTAGAAACTTTATGAGAATAATGAGGTATACACACAGAGCCTGACCCCAACGAGCTTGTGACCCTACTTAGAGGCACTGGAGATAGGACATAGTAAAAATAACAATATTTTAACTCTTGTTTATCAAGAACTTCCACATGTAATAGGTCATAGAGCATCACAGAAATCCTGCAAGGTAAGCATTTTTCTTTCTATTTTTCAGTACAGAAAACTGAAGTAGAGCATAATTTGCCCAAGGCCACAATAAGGTAATCCCAGAGCTAAATAATGCCAGAGCTAAAGTAACCCCAGAGCTAGAGGAAGATTCTGGGATCCCCATGTTCTTTCCACTGGGCCAAGTAGCCGGCCCAAAGGACGACACGGCCACCAGCAGTACCCAGTGTGCGAAGCGTCCTGAGAAATGGCAGGGAAGGTGAACCCGCGTAGGGGCATGTTCAGAGATGGCATTTGCATTGCTCTAACCTGAATGTGAGGTTTCTCTCTATTACTTGCTTACGGGTATGACCCTAGATGAGGTGCGAAACCTCTCTGTGGCCTAGAACTTACCTCCATAACGTGCAGGTGATAATAAGATTTTTGTGGGGATTAACTGAGAAAATGTCTTTAAGGTACTTCACCTATTGCCTGCCACGCCGTTTGCACTCAATAAATAGTGGTAACGAAGGAGGAGGAGCTAGTGGTGGTGATTAGAGGCTTCGTGAGCAGGGGCAGACCTGGATGGAATTCAAGTTTGTGGCACACACGTGAGCTTGTGCATCAGGAACGAGAGGCTCTTCTCTGAGCTGAGTCCCTGATGTTGCTCAAACACAACCCAAGAATGAACCATTCTGTCACCCTCAGCAATGTTTTAGGAAGGTCATGGCAGCTGGTCCATGAGATCAAGGAATCACAGTGTTTCCAAGCGGGGAGGACCGAAGCTCTCAGTGCTAGTCTGGTCAGGCCCCTGCTTGTCACAGATGGAGAACGTGAGACTTCGCCCCGAGAGGCATCGTCTCCCCCAGCCAGCCCTCGGCCCCCTTCCTCCAGCTCATCCCAGGGCCCACAGGCCGCAGACGGCCTTGGCCTTGATGCTGGAGGAACAGCTCCGCATTTGGGAAGCTGATTCCCCTTGACCCTCAGGTCTCCTAGAGCCCAGCAGTTGAGCTACTTAGAGGGGAAGTCATATTATTGTTAGGAGAAAGGGGGAAATATCTTTCTTTACGACTTCCCACGGAGGGTTAAGCGCTAATGCGGATTCGAGAGGCTTCTGGTGGAGTCCCCAGAATTGCACTATATCCCTGAACCTCTGCCTCGAGGTGAACTTTTAACTCCCAGGATAATCCCTGAAAGCTCTTTTTCCTCCCTGTCTTGGCTGCCAAATTGACTCCCCAAGTCTGCCCGCCGCGTAAAAACACAATGAAACCTTATACAATCAGGAAGGTATTCAAGGCTCGTAATAAGTAATTGCCCTATGACCAGCAGTTTGGATCCCCCGGTACACCCTCAGTGGGCCTTTGTCTTTAACAGAACAAGTAAAAGGAACAGAGGCAGGGCCTTCCGTGCCAACACCGCAATGGCCTCGTGCAGGCCTGACAAGAGTCCCTGGGAGAGCATCATTCTCAAGCTAACAAACACACATGGGGAACAGCGGCACAGCATCCGCCCCAGAACGCTGCTCTGGGGACACCAACGCACCTTTGGCCAGTGGCAACACCTCCTTCCTGTGTGTTCCTGACCTGTCCTCCTCCTTTGCTGATGGGGGAGCAGGTCCGCAGAAGAATCACCATGGCCCGAGGGGAATTCCGATATTCCATGACTAACTCCTCTTTCCCCTTACACCCCCTTTGATATCTTTTATCTCTGTCCCATTTCTGCCCCCTCCTCTTCTTTCTGCCTGCTTCTTCCTCTCTCTCACCCTCGTTAGACTATAAGCTCTTCCCAGGTGAGGTCCACACCCGATTATACTCGGGACCCTGGCATAGCGCCTGGACACACTAGGAATCCAGTAAATGTCGGTCGGATCAATACATGAAACGAAAAGCACGGTGTTGTTGAAAAATAGGAAACGGAAGTCCACCTTACCAGATGCCGGGATATTCTTTTCGAGATCAATTTCGCTGCGTTTTGCAGATTTCGAGGTCTTTGCCTCTATTCCCCAAGTGGTCGGTGACAATGTCCGCCAGCCTGGCTCTTCCAAGTGGAGTCCTGTGAGACAGAGTGCAAGGCATTTCTGAATCTGCCGTTAACAGCACATAATGATTGTGGGAGGACACATGTTGGCTCTGCCCACCCAGTGCACAGCCCCCTTCTGCTCAGAGCACCTCTGTTCCTCTCTGAGGCTGGCCCCCTGCCCCTCACATGCAGGTCTGGAAGCACCTGACCTCCGGCCAGCGTGGGCCAAGCCCCAGGGCAGCCAATCAGACTCTCTCTCCCAGGCATCTACATCCCCTTGCTAGTGATGAAAGGACAGGAACTGGTGAGCCTTCAGTGGCACTTGGAGGAGACTGGCCTAAAGTCCCTTCCTGCTCCACACTGGAGCGGCCTCATCCCTACTCTTTGCAAGATCTGGTACATCACCATTTCCCTCTATTCTGTCTACTAACCCCTCCCCTTCCAGGAAGTTCCCTCTTATATTTAGGTTGGCTGGGGCGGTTTCTGTTGCTTGGAACCCCAGCACTCTAATCAGGTTTTCTCAACCTCGACACGATGGACATTTGGGACTGGGTACTTCTTTGCTGTAGGCATCTTGTTGGGAGCCAATGTGGCAGATATCCAGTGAACAGTGGGTCACATCGGTATCCTAATGCAGCCTAAGCCTCTACCCTGGGTTTCTCAACCCCAGTACTACTGATATTTTAGACTGGATAGCTCTTTGTTATGGGCACTGTCCTGGGCACTGTAGGATGTTTATCAGCATCCCTGGCCTCTAGCCACCACATGCCAATTGCAGCCCCCTGGTTGTGACACATGTCTCCAAATACAGCAATATTGTCCCTGGGAGGTAAAACCACTGCTGTAAACTGATTTAGTGGTTGAGAACCAGTTCGAGGAGGCACTGAGTCAGAACTCAGAGGGTCTGGGATTTATCTGGCCCTGAGCCCCTTGCACTCTCCTCCTCCCAGGTCCACAGCCCAGCACCAGCATAGCCTTGAAGAAATCCAAAGAGCTGCACAAAAGATGACGTTGGAAGATACGTTACCACCTCACAGTGGGTCTTTACTTGTCAAAGAAGTTAAAACCTGCTCCTTGGCCAGCTGGCTGAATTTGATGATAACTAAAGAAAGTGAATAAATATCCTGACCAGTGGAGTCTGAAGTATCGACATTTCACTTATCATATTGGGTGGCATTCTACAGACAACAGAGAAATTGTTCTTGCAGGGACAGACCTGTCTTTCTTCCATCAAGTGCTCTTTTTGCTATAATGACTAGCATGGCCGGGGTGGGAGGCAAAACAAGGTGAAATTATAAACCTTGGAGATATGAAGGCTCAGAAGCTGCCCTTTCAAACAAAACCAAGCTCCGACCCTTTCTCACACTTCAAATTGAAACCTCTTTGAGCTTTGATAAAACGTCAACTGACATTTTGTTCCTCCCTTCTCGGGCAAGGTCTGCTCACCTCCATGCTTTCTGAGACCACTAGAGCACAGGTCTGCCAAGGACAGCCTGGCCGGTCCAGCTCCAAACAGGTAACACTTAATATGCTGATCTTTGAGCTCCGTGCTTTACCAGCACTGGAGGAACAGCTCAGGCTAATGTGGGGAACAAGATTTAGGGTAAACTGGGAGTCCGGAGGCTGGAGAAGGCTTCCAACTCCACCACTCACATGAAGCTTGGGAACCCTTTTTTCCTGCCTTGGTATCAATTTCCCCACTTACAAACTGCTGTTGTAATAGATTGGTGAGTCACAAGCTTATTTCGGTTTGACTTTGTTAATCTGAACCCACCCCCAAGAATAGACCCTTGGCCACACTCCCATAGACACATCATTTCATAAAATGTATGAAGGTTCTTGGAGTCTTCCACAGCCATGAAGTCCAGGGTGAGGCCATCAGACCAGATGGTCCTTAAGGAGCCAGCCCTTTCCTGACCCTACTTTGCAGTAGCCCAAGCCCATGGTTAGTTTCATGCTAAGACAGACATGAATTCTAAACACATCTGGCTTGGAATCCCAGCTCCATTCTCTCATCAGCTGTGAGATACTGAGCAAGTTTTCTAAACTTTCTGAGTCTATTTTCTTTGTTTACAAAACAGTGAGATACTATCCCCCAGTAGTTAGTTCTAAGCATTAACTATGTATTATATGACACCTAGAAAATGCTCGATTCATTTTTGCTTTCCAGTCCTCTCCCTCTTCCTCCCTTGACCCCTTATTGGTATTAAGTTCCTCTTAAAACAGGAGCAGAAAAGCAGTTCATCAGATTATTTTGGTATCTGGGCAGGTCTGGGGGAAGGCATAATTACGTATCAATTGTTTACAGAGAAAAGAACTCCACAGTGGTCCCCCCAGAGGTGAATTGAGATCGTAGGAAGCAACTCTTTATAGGCTGTGTGGCTTTAGTTAATTGGCTTAACCTCTCTGAGCCTCCCATCTGTAAACAAGGATGAGGATAACACCTCCCTGATTACCACCCACTCCACTCAGAGAATCTCTCCTGGATGCCAGGCACCGTACTGAACACTTCACACAGAGTCCATCATGAACGTCAGGTCTATTGGAAAATGATGTGAAATAACGTACTTGGAAGGGCTTTATAAACAGTGAAACATGAGGCAAACGCTTCATTTCCACCATGATCAGGGAGTCTCAAGAGCTTCTTTTCTATTGTGAAAATAGGAGTGGCTTTTCCAACCAGAAGATCAAGCACATACAGCAGAAAGTGACAAGTGACGTGGAGTTAGGGCCGTCTCAAAAACAAAAGGTGAGCGCCAGTTGTAAGCTTCTTTCCTGGAACCTTGGTGAGAAATACAAGGGGGACAGAAGGCAATGTGACTTCTTCTTCTGTGTGTTTCACATAACATACGTCTCTCCTCACTGAAGCTCCAATTCACCCATTTCTCATTTAGCACTTGATTTATTGGATGCTGCAACAAATGCCAGGTGAAATGGTAAATCTAGTAATAAAATATCTAAATGATTTATAAATATGGTTTAGAGAGGCTTGGGTAGGTAAGGTGGCACACCGCTAGTCTAACGAAATCCCTGTGCTTCAGAAACCCTCCCGCAGACACCTACATCCAACGCACAGAGCTTTTTGTCTCTATTGAGCGGAGCTGACAACTCCAACGTGTGCAAATACAGATTTAACAGGCAAACGTGCAGCCAAGCCCAGGACTGTAAGTGTTTGAAAAGGCAGATCTGTTTGATGAGCAAATAATGCGTCATCAATAAAGACTTGAGATGAAATGAATGAGAACAGCTGTTGCTGAACATCTAGTCTGGGGTAGAGAGGATGCAAACTGAAGGAGGAAAAGACAGTGTGGGTGGGGGTGGGAATGGGATGGGGGAGGCCTCAGCAGCATGTTTTAGAAAGATCATGCTGGTGTTCTTGACCAATGTGGGCCACCTGGACTGAGTGGGGTAGGCTGTACTAGAAGAAGGCCCTACGTGGAGGCACCCGGTGTCTTATCACCAAGGAAAGAAAGATGATCAGGAAATGCCAAGAGAGCAAGGCCAGGCTTTGCAGAAATTAACATCTTAATTCATATAATATGATATCTCTTATATGTGGAATCTTATAAAATGATACAATTGAACTTGCTTACAAAACAGAAATAGACTCACAGACACAGAAAGCAAATTTATGGTTACCAAAGGGGAAAGGGGAGGGGAGGAGTAAATTAGGAGTTTGGGGTTAGCAGGTACACACTACTATATATAAAACAGATAAACAATAAGGTCCTACTGTATAGCACAGGAAACTATATTCAATATCTTGTAATACTCTATAATAGAAAAGAATCAAAAAAGAATATATATATGTATATATAACTGAATCACTTTGCTGTACAGCTGAAACTATGACACACTGTAAATCAACTATGCTTCAAAAAAAAAGTTTTTTTAAATAAAGTATAGGAAAGAGCTGAAAAAAAAATCTTAATTCACAACAGCCAAAAGGTGGAAGCAAGCTAGGTCTCTGTGGATGGATGAATGGATAAACAAACAACAGGTGGTACAGCCATACACTGGACTATTATTCAGCCCTAAAAAGGAAGGAAATTCTGACTCATGCTACAACATGGGTGACCCTTGAAAACAGTGCTAAGTGAAATAAGTCAGTTACAAAAGGCCATTTATTGTATGATTCTACTTATATGAGGTACTTAGAATCATCAAATTCAGAGAGACAGAAAGTAGAATGGTGGTTACCAGGGGCTGGGGGTGGGAGAAATAAGGAGTTATTGTTTAAAGGAGACAGAGTTTCAGCTTGGGAAAATGAAAAATTTCTGTGGATGGATGGTGGTAATGGTTGCACAACACTGGGAATATACTTATGCCACTAAACTGTACAATTTAAATGGTTAAAACGGTAAATTTTATGTTATGCACATTCTCCCACAATAAAAAAATTAACATCTTTTAGTATTTGTCCCGTTCGGACTTGGATTTCAGTTGCCAGCATTTCAAGCTCCACCAATAGATGATGAATAATTTAATGTCAAGAACTGGATCTGACTTATCTATGAATCCCCCACTGCATCTAATACAGTGGTTCTCAAAATGCAGTCTGTGGGCCACTGGGGGTCTCCAGGACCCTTTCAGGATGTCCACAAAGTCAAAAGCTTTTCATAATGTTACTAAGCCATGATTTACTGTTTGCTATGATGGTGTTACAGTTTACACTAATGCTACAAAAGTAATGGTGAGTAAAATTTCTGGTGCTTTCACGAACCAAGGCAGTGGCACCAAACTGGACCAGCAGTCATGTTATTCTGATGCACTCACAATTAAAAAAGAAATTGTGCTTACGAATGTCCTTGATGAAGCAGTACAAATTATTAATATAATTAAAGCTCAACCCTTGAACATACATATTTTTAACATTTTGTGTAACAAAATGGGAAGTCTTTCAAAAGCACATCTGTTACATACTGAAGTACAGTGCCCACATCAAGGAAAAGCACCTGTGTGATGGTTTGTGTGTCAAGCAGAAATAGCTTCTTTTTTTTAATGGAACATCATTCTTACTTGAAAGCACTACTGACAGACAAACAAAGGTTATTCAGATGGGGGTATCTGGCAGACATTTCCTCAAAAATGAATGAAGCAAGCCTGTCACTTCAAGGAAAACAACTGACCATGTGGTTGCCAAATCTAAAATCCAAGCTGTTGAATGAAACTTAGGAATTTGGACAACGCATCTCCACCACTGTGAGCCCGAGCCTTTCCAAATACTTAACGGCTTACCAACATATCATACTCCAAAATCACATGTAGGTAAAAGATCTATTGGAAGCCCAACACAGATCAATGAATTTTAATGTAGCCAGGTACCAAAAGTTCACTAATATGGTTTCAGATTCCACATCACAACTAAACTTTAAGAAACTTCCACTTGTTGAGTTTTGGTGTAGGATCAAAGAAGACTACCCACAATTACCTGAAAAGGCTCTTCTCTTTTCCAACTACAACTCTGAGGCATGATTTTCTCCACATACTTCAACCAAAGCAACATATCACAACAGACAACGCAGAAGCAGATACAAGGATACTTTGTCTTATTGCATGTGGCAGATATTGCATTTTTTATAAATTGAAGGTTTGTGGCAACCCTGCATTGTCAAATGATGGTTAGCATTTTGGGGCAATAAAGTATTTTTAAATTAAGGCATGCAAATTGGTTTTTTAGACATAGTGCTATTGCACACTTAATAGACTACAGAATAATGTAAACATTAACTTTTATGTGTACTGGGAAACCAAAAAATATGTGTGACTCGCTCTATTGCAAAATTTGCTTTATTGCAGTGGTCTGGAACCAAACCCACGATATCTCCAAGGTAAGCCAGTATAAGAATCCAGCTGTCTTCTATTAAGCCAAATATCGAAGAGATTTACAAAGGCAACAATGCCATTCTTTTTTTTTTTTAAGTTTTAAAAAAAATTTATTTATTTTATTTATTTATTTTTGGCTGTGTTGGGTCTTCATTGCTGCGCGTGAGCTTTCTCTAGTTGCAGCAAGCGGGGGCTACTCTTCATTGCGGTGCGCGGGCTTCTCATTGCGGTGGCCTCTCTTTGTTGCAGAGCACAGACTCCAGGTGCGCGGGCGGGCTGCAGCAGTTGTGGCTCGCAGGCTCTAGAGCGCGGGCTCAGTAGCTGTGGCGCACGGGGTTAGTTGCTCCGTGGCATGTGGGACTTCCCGGACCAGGGCTCGAACCCGCGTCTCCTGCATTGGCAGGCGGATTCTTAACCACTGTGCCACCAGCGAAGCCCATCAATGCCATTCTTCTCACTATTTTTTTTTTTTTTTTCTGTTTTGGAAAATAGTTGCTTTTAAGAAAAAATGTTTATGTTAACATGCGATAGATTTTTTTAGTGCTATTGTTAAATGCATTCTTAGGTAAGTATTATTAACATTTCTCAGTATTCATTTTCCATATCAACAGATATAACCTACATAAGCAAAAGCTCTTTGGGTTCCTTGGTAATTTTTAGGAATGAAAATGGATTCTGAGATCCAAAAGTTTGAGATCCTCTGGTCTAACACAAAGTCTTTAATAAACGTCTTAGTAAGAAAGTGAATGAATGTATAAATGAATGAATGAATGAGGATGTTGCTGGCAAAAAAATATGGTTATGAGCGGTGCAAAGGAAAGAGGTGGGTTGATGAGCCTTCCAAAGGGTCAACCAAGGTAGGAGAGTTAGTTGTTCTTGATTTGAGCATTTCACAGGTGGATAAAATTTTCAAACCATTTTGGGAACCCACATAGAATGGCCAACTTTTTATTTGGTCAAGTAAAAACATTTGGAAAAATAACTGCAGTTTACCATCACCATTATTTTGTAAAAGTCAAGGCATTTTAACAGAAAAAAAAAAAAAAGGAAGGATATAATCTTGTTATAAAGGGCAGTCTCTACATTGAATAAATTGAGCTTTTTTGGAAGCTCACCTTCTGGTCCTTGATTTTCCTGCTTTGCTCTGGACCAGTGGACACTTTTCCCTGCACCAGACTTTGTAAGCATCAACCGAGAGCAGGGGTTGGTACAGTTTTTTATCAAGCACCAGACAGGAAAGATTTTAGGTTTTGCAGAGGCCATTACATTCTCTGCTGCTGTTCAACTCTATTGTTACAGCATGAAAGCAGCCACAGACACAGCACATAAATGAATAAGCACGGCCGTGTGCCTACGCAATTTTATTTACAGAACCCATGGTGGCCGGATTTGGCTCACTGGCTGTTGTTTGCTGACCCTGATCTAGAGAGCTGGGTAGAGATGCGTGGGAGACTAGCGCGAGGCCATTCCTGCCTCGTCACCATGGACTTTAGAATTGTCAAGATGACCAGCATTACCATTTCCCTGACCAGCAGACCAGGAAAATCTGCTCAAAAAGCTGGCTGTCCTGCAGGGATACACTGAGCCTGTCCTTTCCTGAGCAGTAGGGGGCGTTGACAAAGTCATCAAACCTCCCCTGGAAGAGCAGTATTGAAGCACAGTGACACAGCCCACCACACTGGCATCCGGGGAGAGTAGCCAGATAAAGAAATGGAAGAAAGGCAGGTGAGATGGCCTGTCCACAGTGACACGGGAAGGGAGGTCAGTGACAGACTGGCACTTGAACCAGAGCTCTCTACCGCATGTCACCATAGTTCTAGCAAGGGACGCTTTCATCTTGCTCCACAGTGTGGGAAACAAACAGAATCTTAGCTTGATTTAGAGGTGTGTTTAAATGCCCTCATCTCCAGAAAACCCCAAATCCTTTCTTTCAGAATAAAGGGATGCAGTTTTAGCAAGGAATCTCCGTTGCCCATCTTCTCCCTTCCAAGATGCCACGACTTGCCAGGCAGCCCTCTGCCAGCCATGGGCACATCCTCCCCCCTCCCAGCTGCCGACCTGCCCATCAGATTAGGGGTGTGCGCATATGGTGGCAAAGGCGGGCAGAATGAGCTCCATCGTTTCTGACATGTGAGCACCAGAGCTGTGAGCATATGGCCTGGAAGGCTCTCCAGGAATTTCACGGGACATTTCATGCAAGTTGAGACTGAGGCATTCAGAAACCTGGATCCAGAGAGAAAAAGAGAAACTGCAGAAAATATTTTCCTCTGAAATATTTACAACAAATGTGACAGAGAAGAGTTAATTTCTGTAATGTACAAAGCTCATTTGAATCATTTAAGAAAAAGGTGAAAACCCCAAAAGAAAATCGGAAAATGACACGAACCAATAATTCAGAAAATAACCACCAATGGCCACTAAACTAAAAATGAAATTTATCTTTACTGGTAATAAACAAATGCAAATTGCAATGTGACACATTTTTACTTATGTTTTAAAAGGATAATACTTAATGCTGGTGTGAGTGCAGGGAGAAGGACAGTCTTTGCATATTGCTGGTGGGCATGTAACCGGGTCGGGGACACACCAGCTGGAAATCAATCTGGTAATACAGGCAGAGAATTATAAACACATTCATAATCTTTAACTCAGCAAGCCCACTTCTATGAATATGCAAAATAAACTAACGTCATCACTTCCCTCTGATGGAATATCTACCTCTATTAGCAGAATCCATACTCCTAATAACTTTTTCTGACAGTTTCACAAGTCATTCATTTTGAACTACAAATTAAAACTTGAATGCCTCCTTTTTTCCCTCCAAAAATGTTGCTATAAACTCATATACTCATGGCTGCCTTCCTAGGCAGGTATAGGTTTGGGATATATTTCCCTGAATAGAACTCGGCATTTATTCCTGGTTGAGTCAGCCCATCACTCAATCATTGGGATCCACACCTGTCATACAAAACAGCCTCAGCTTCTCCCAGCTAAATGTCATCTGTAAATGACAGCCAGCCCTCCTGCTCCCGCATCGCAGTCCACATTCCCAGGAGGTCGTGTGGCAGGACATGGCTGAGGATGGTGCCTGGGGGCAGGCCACTAGACACCTCCTTCCCTGTTGTTTCTGATCCATTACCAGTAGTTGGAGTTGTTCAACCCGTTACAAATCTGCTTTGTTTAACTGGGATTTGGACACAGCCCTCTGTCTTATCCACCCAGTAATCACGAAAGGTAAGGTCAAATGTCTTACAGAAGTCTAGGAGGACAATTGCAAAGGGGACGAGGGGACAGTGCTTCCCTGGGAGAAATCTCCCCAGCTCTGCCTGACTCTGCAACACCAGCTTGTCTGCGTCCCCACCTGCCCAGAAGCCCCATTTCCTCTCTCTCCAGCTATCACCTCCTGGCCTCCCCTCTGGGCCTGGCTCACAGCTCCCTTTGGCGTCACCATAAGTAGCTCACCCTGGCTAGATGAGCAGAACTGTGTCTGGAATGGGCGTTCAGGCTCAGGGATGAGAGACCTCGTGTTATGATTTACTACCCGTACGACGTGTCACTTCACCTTTCTGATCCTGAAGCTCCTCACCTGTAAAATAGACATAATACACCCTGTGCGTCCCACCCCCAAGGGTGCTTGTAGAGCTCAATGAGGCAGTGGACGGCAATACGCCTTGGAAACCAAAGGCCTGCACAGGAAGACGCTAATTTGTCAGGGTGCCACTAGTACTACTAACAAATTGCATTCGTCCTATTTGGTGCAGGGAAAGGGCAAAGCTTCTCTAGAATGCTCTAGGACATGTGAGGGGACATGCTCTAGGACATGTGATGGGATCCGACCAGTGGTGCAGTAGCCGGAGACTTCCTGGGGATTTCCTAAACAAAAGGGGTCAGACACCTGAGAAATGACTGGGCCATGGTTCTGGAATCCTTGAATGTGGGCCCCTCGAGACCCAGCCTAGCCCCCAGTCCCTGTAGATGTCTCAGAAGCCTGAGCCCTAAGGGAGGAGGGGAACGTGTCAGAGGTCACACAGCCAGTAAGCGGAAGGTGAGGCCAGGTCCTCTCACAGCGCCCAATACTGCCCTCCCTGTCACTCGCCTCCTACAATATTCATTTGAAGGACCTGGAAGGAAGTTCTGGGAGATGAAATTAGAAGCCACTAAAATGCTGATTTAAAATATGTGTGTGTGTGTATATATATATATATATATATATATATATATATATGTGTGTGTGTATATATATATAAAATGCAAGGGAACAAAGCCATCCTTGCAGCCTCCACTGGCCACTCATCACTATTCGCCTGGTGGCCTGTCCCAGGAGATGCCATCCTGAAGGCGGTGGAGAAGGGGAGGACTGTGCAGTGCGTTTCCAGTGAACCCAGCAATCTTGAATTTGCCCGGGAGACCTCCAGCCCCGGTCCTATTTCCAGATGAGGAAGCTTCGGGTCGTCCTATTTTCCCCTTTTTCTCTCACACCACAAGGCAGGGACCTTGGACTGTTGTTTTGACTGCTGTGCTTTCTGAACGAATGAACCGGTCCTAAGGGTGAGCTGACTTTCCCAAGAACGCCGGTACCAGGGGCAAGGGCTGGGATGAACTGCTCCCCGCTCCCTCCTGTCTCCTGCGCTCACTTTGTAGAATCACAGGGTACAAACAGACCCAAGGAGAGCACATCCTCCCCCAACAGCCTCTGAACCCTGGCGTTTCCACAGGTACTTTTCTTGGCCGCCACACCCAACATATTCAGCCGCTCATCATTCAACGATGAGGACTGCTTATTTTATACATAGCAGCGAGTTAAGGACTATCACATCTCTGACCTCCAAATCCCTTCTCACCTCCGATTCTGAGGTGGAAGTCCCACTGGACTTGGCAACCTGCCCTTGGCAACCAGGCACAACACGGGACTCCCAGCAGGCACGTTGTTCTGTCTCTTGTCAAGCTCCGATTTTCCAGGGAGGACATTTTGACATGAAATTCCCCCTGGCCTAAGATGCCAAACCGCACACAGGGACAAGGGTGCAGCTGTGTCACGGCTATCGGAGTTTTAGAGAGGAGGAGGTGGGATCCGACAGCCCTGTCACGGGTTCAGCCTGGGAACACAGCATCCCCCAGGACTTGGGAGTGTCAACATAGGTGCACTGAATTCCTCACAATAACACAGCTCACGCCACAGAGGCACCTCCTCCTGTAGCCTGGTTGGGAAGCCAGGTTTAGCTACCAGCATCCTTCAAAGGGAAAGAACTTCAGCAAGCCTTCTTGTCTTAGAAAGGAGGAAACTGATGTCCAGTGATATTAAACAGCACATGCTGGGTCACAGCTGGAGCAATGACAGTGATAAGAACTTAGACCTCTGGGGCATTTGGGCCACTGCTATATCAAATGCCACCAGGACACACACGTTTTAGAGTTCATCTGCTGTATGGTTTCACCCCAAGTTATGTGAGTCACTTCTCTCACATGTGTGGTTGAGAAATCTTGTTCTTCAGTATAGAAAGGATTGAGTCCAAATGGAGACATCCTTAGGATGGAATATTATGTAGCCAGTAAACCTCATATCTTCAGAGCATATTTCAAGGCATGTGGCAATATTCATAATGTAATGTTAAATGAAAGTTGCAGGAGATCGATTATTTATGCACAAAGAACCCTAATATTCTAGCTTTACACTGCAGTATTTCCTCTACAATGGTAGTGATTTTAAGATGCACCACTGACTTAAAAATATTTCAAAAAAGGAAACATTAACTATGAGAAGCACATTGATTTCAGAAACATTAAAGATGAAAAATTCGTATCCAAGAAGAAAGGAAATGTGACATAAATTTAACACACAAATGTCGTGTGTGTGTGTGCACGCACACACACGCGTATTAGACCAAGAGGTGAATTAAACATTAATACTGGTTATCTCTGAGGGGAGATTTTAATTTTTATTTTATCTATTCTTTTCAGTATTTTTCAATTTTGTCTCTAATGTGGAGATACTAATTTTATAATTCTAAAAAATAAACTCTGCATGTAGAACATTAAAAGCAAATGTAAGAAAAACGCATGTTACTTTTTGACTCACTCAAGGACTGCAATTTCCATTCCCCAGTCTCGACACATTTTTAGCCCTTCTTTGTTTTGCTATGTTTCTCCCCTCTGGTTTCTAAGCACAGTTTAACATTCCATCTTCCATGAACCATTAGAAGGCTGCCGTCATGCTCTCCCCATTCAGCTGCATTTTAATGGGATGCCCTCGGTCTTCAGGGAACAACTCTCAGGAAAGTCAGGTACAATCTCTTGGTGCAGGTGCCACAGGCACGTCTAAGATCCCACCCTGCGCTGCAAGCAAAGATCTTTGTAAAAAATGCCTCCTGGGAAAAAATTGTTTAGACTCTAGTGCTAAGAGAATCTTTGCTTTTCCTTTGAGATAATGGTATGCTTCGGTTTTTTTACTCTAAAAATCATGAATATTATCTTAACTGTATATTATTTCCCTTTTTCCCTACCTGCTAAGAAACTCAACTATGGTAACTCTGTTGGTCCCTAGGGTGGGGCTTTGCATGCTTTTTTTCCCCCTTTGGTTCTGATTCTTCAAATAAAATATTTGATTGTACTGTTGGTGTTCTTTTGTAAGAAGTCGCAAATCATTGATGGCAGCAGCATAGAGTAAATAAATACGTGGACTCAGTGAAATCTTTTTCTGAGTTCACCTTTGACTTCTCCCTCCCCTGTACCCACTGTATCCAATCCATCAACAAATCTTGTCAGTGATGCTTCTAAAATATGTCCCACACCTGTCCGCTTCCCCCACCTCCACTACCTTCCTGGCCCAAGGCACTGGTCAGGGACAACAACCTCCTGGCCTTTCTGCATCTTCTCTCATCCCTCCTCTGTTCCATTTACTCCCTCACAGTGTACCTGTGCCCACTGAATAAAAGCTGTCCTCTCCCACTCATCCTCCATCTCATGACCCTATTTTACTTCCCTTACAGCACTTAGGATGCTGGAAATAACCTTCGTGTATTCACTTGTTTGTTTTTATCTCTCCCCTTACCCATCCCCAAAGTGAAAGGCCCATCTTGTTCCCTGCTGCATCGTCAGTGCCTGGGACTGCCTGGCACATTATAAGTCCGCAAAATATGTTGGAAAAATGAAATCCTGGCTCATCTCCAACATGCTCCTAACTGCTGGTGCTTGCACAGGGCCCTAACTCCCCAGGCCGGTGTTTGCATTTTCAAACAGTGAACATATGCCATCCTGTAAGCCCCTTCGGCTCTCAGCATGGGGCTCACCTAACCTGTGAGCCAGCGGTGAGGGGCTGGGCAGCTGCCGAGATCCCATCCACCTCCTGGGAGGTGGGAGGGAAGCAGACTGCAGGGGTGATGAGAACCTGTCCAGGACAATCGTCAGCAAGATCAGGGTCACTGCTGAAAGGTTCAGAGAGTCGTGCAGCCCCGCAAGTTGTCCCAAGGGTTATTCTCTGTCCGTCCCTTTGGATTACTTCATTTGCCAGACATTCAAATACCACATTAAAATTCTTTGCCCTGAAGGAGCAAAGCTTCCCAAAAAGCCCTCACACACTCTAAGAGACTTGTTCCTGGAGATGAATTTTCTCCTAGGCAATAAGAAACCAGGTTCTCCTTTTCTCTGGCTGTGTCCTCCCTACGAATTAGACACATGGATCCAACTGAGGCCAGAGCTCACATTCTCTTTTTACCAAGAAGTCTTGCTGGCTCCACAGGTTGCAGGAACCCCTCTCTGCTCTTCATGCCTTGGCCCCAGGAAGGTCTCACTGGCCCTAGAAAGACATTTATTGGCATGCAGGGTAGAAGCCCCCGCCCCTTTCAGAAGAGACTCTACCCAGTTATTCTAGGCACTGGTGACAATCCCTAATTCCTCTTTCCATCACCTTCTAGTCCGGTCACCAATGTAAATCAAGGCCAAGGAATAGCCCCTGGGAACCTATGGTTTTTAAGCTCAATAAGCAAATCACTCTGGTTTCTCCAGATGGGTAACTTCATTGAGAGTTTGCTGGGGCAGGGATAGGTCTGGGGGGTGCAGGCCCTGGGAAAATGCGCCATCTTCTGTGCTCCAGGAATATCATCACTCAGAGCAAAGCCAGAGCAGCTGGAAGGGGAAGAAAGTGCTAGATGGTAGTCCGGTGAGGGTACAAAGGAGGTGGGGTGGGAGAGGGGCACCTCCTCGTCCTGGTGGGATTGAGGCTTGGAGAATTTGAGTCTCAGAGACTTTGGTTTATGTATCCCAGTCTCACTGGGACCCCCACCCCACACTCCCGCCCTCAGGCCCCAGACACTGCTCAGAGCCCCTGGGAATCTGGGAAGGGGACCCCAATCCAGGCTGATTTGGGGGGACTTCCAAAAACTTCTAGGAGACTAGTCATAAACACCCTTTTTTCCATTTTACAGCTAAGGAAGCTGAGGCAGAGAAGGTTATGCAGCAGCATGTAAAATCAGCCCATCCTCTGGCCCCCATCTGCCACATTCCAAGGCTACACTGAATCTGGGTATAAGATTCCCATTCCCTGCCCGCTTCCTGCAGGGCCCAGGTGAAATCTATGTCATACACATGTATGAAATACTCAAGCCTCTCCCGAGGAGCCTCGTGTCACTTCTAAATCAATTTATTCTAATCTAATCTTCATCTGCCATGGTTTTCTGGGCCAGCGCCATCAAGGAAACTTCTTGGCAGGTGAGAGAGACTGAAAACACAGAACGTTTGTTTTTAGCAGTGCCTCCACAGCCAGCAGTTTCCAATAGGGCGAAGTCCACGCAAACCATGAAATATGACTGGTCCTTGGAAATGACCCCTGATGCACTCTGAGATCAATGCAGGTGGGTGCTAGCCAAGCTGCAAGCATAAAGTTGCCAGGAGCCCCCGAAAACTCTAACAGGCACCGAGGTGAAGTCAGGGAGGTCCAAGAGCCAAGGGAAGGCCGGGAGGAATCCTGGCAGGAAGACAAGTCGCGGCCAGCCATCGTGTTCTTAAGTGGACTTTTAATAGCTTCAGCCATAAAAGGCACAGTTTTCTCCACCTCTGCCTGGGCTTCAACAGTATTCACTTTCCCTCAGCTCCTTTTATTTTGATAGCAACAGTCCAAAATGCAGAAACTGGCCTTCCCTTGCTTTTCCATCAGGCTCAGCTGTGGAACTCCAGAAGAAAACTCCAGAAGAGGGTGGGCACAGGGCCCAGGAAGCCTCAGGAGTCCTTCTGGTAGCTACAGTGCCCAGATTGTAATGTGCCAGGAAGGGACGCATGGAAACCTCTCCTATGGGACGCAAGAGCCTCCAACCTCTGTCTGATGCTTTCCTGCCATATTGAACTGTCAGCTTCCTGCTTGCTGCCAGGCCCTCCCAGCCAGAATTCCCACCAGGCCCCCTTCCCTGGGCAGGGCAGGAAGTGCATCCACAGCTCTGCTCCAGGGGGCCTTGGCCTCCAACCTGAGAGCCTGGCAAAAATAAGCTGGGACTTTTGAGTCCGACTTTCCACCCTCGGTCAGCCCCGCCCAAAAGTGGTGGGGTTTCTCCGATACTTCTCCTGCCCTGAATTCTCTACCTCTGGGCTGTGGAGTGAGGTCTCACCTTGAACCCAACCTGAGGGAGTGGCTGTGTCTCCAGCATTCACTGTTGCAGGCCCAGGGACTGTCACAAACGGTCAGGAACCCGATGCCTCCCATCTGCCTGGGATTTAGCGTTGGAGAGTGCAGGCTTGAACAGAGTGGAGTAAGGCAGAACAGTGTTCAAACTCATCTCTGGCACATCCTAGCCATGTGACATCAGAAAATCAGTCTACCTCTGTGCCTTAGTTTGCCTATCTGGAAAATGAGTATAATAATGATAATTCCTACCCGATAAGTAAATGAGATTGTTCACGTAGAGCATACTGCACACATCCGTATACGGCAGTTGTTGTGGGTATCCCTTCATGGTCCTAGATGTGGTTCTCCTTTTTATAGGCACAAGGAGGACATTTCTGCCTCTTACTGTCAGTGACTGTTGGCCAACTGGCAGTGAGCAGAAGTGTAGTACAGGTAAGAACAGGCTTGCTTTTAACAGTCTCTCTTTTGGTGAGCCCTGAAGGCTCCTGTTGCAATGGCAGCTTCGCTAGATGATGGAGCCTTCACCAGCCTGGGTCTCTGAGAGAATCTGTGGAGCAGAGCCCTCCACCAGCCCCTGCAGTGCCTGACGTGTGAGCCAGAAACAAACCTATATTGTGTTAAGCCACCAAGACTGGTGACCTCAGTATAACTCAGTGCATCCTGACAAATAACACCATCCAACTCTCCCCGCCCCTGCGTCAGCACCAGGCCTAAGGTCTTCATTCTGCATTTCGGACATGGGGTTTGGATTTGGGATGCCCTGCACCTTCTCTCTACCGTTCCTGACAGTGAACCGCAGCCTTCGGCCGCCCCCAACCCCACTGCCTCCCATCCCTCTGGCCCACAGTGCTGAGGACTGTGGCCCAGACCAGGGTGGGGGCAGTAGGAGAAGCCAGGGAGGGAGAGAGCTGTCTGGAGCTCCAGATGGATCTGCCCCCTTGGGGGCCAAGGTGGTCTGCTTTGACTCAAAGCCCAGGGCAGCAGAGGTGCCCCACACAGGCTGGCTGTAGCTGCAGCGCCCCCTGCCCACTCCCGCAGCTCCATGGCCCTAAACTCCTTTCCAAGGAGATTCAGAGAAAGGGTTTCCTCTGACTCAGCCAGATTTTCAGGCTTCTGGAATGAGAATCTGGAAGCTAAAACAGGCAAAAATTTCCATAGGGTTGTAGAAAGTCAGAGCTAGAAGGACCATGCACACCAACTTCATTGCACAGAGCAGGAAACGAGGACCAGTCTTGCACGGCAGTACAGCAAGGCAGTGACAACGGTGAAACAGAATCCTGCTGTCAGCTTAGATACTGAGCACACATGTCATCAAATCTGATTCTTCTCGAATCTAATGTCCCCTGGCCCCAGCTAAGCAGTCTGGCCAAGGAGGCAGCCTCCACCGATCAGGGATGTTCATTCCCAGAGACCAAAGATTCCTCCTAGACAGAGAGAGGACCCAGAGAGGCTGCGTGCGTGGCTGTGCCTGCCTGGGTATCCAGCAGGTGGTGAGATTTCCGTGTGTGCAGAAGGGAGGCCTCCTGGCAGGTACACGGCCCTCACCTCCCATCAGTCTCCACCCAGGCTCTGACCCTGACCCAAGTGCAGAAATGAAAGACCCCAAGGATCCAAGAGTCTGGGGCAGGGAGGGGCCTTGAAGGCTGTGGATGGATGACTACACCCAGGCCCTCTCCCTGAGGGATCATCCGGCCCCTGGTGAGAGCCCCGCTGTGATGCTGGGATGGGTGGCACACCACCTCCTACAGCAATCGTTTTTCACCTCGAACTTTGTCTCAGTACTTGATGGTACGTCTCCTCCTACCCCAGATCTGCCCTGTGGGGTCATGCTGAACCTCCCTATCCCATGGCAGCCCTCTACAATGGGAAGTTCCCCTGTGAATCCTCTTCTCTCTGGTATGGACAGTCCAAGGCAATCGTGGAACTTGCGGTCCTATCCCCTCACCTCCCACCCCCTTACTACTCAAAGTGTGCTCCGGCACGTGGACGTCACCTGAGAAATGCAGAGAATCAGTTCCACCCCAGACCTGTGAGAGTTCCAAATGAGTTGGCACCTGCATTTTAACAAGATCCGCAGCTGCTTCCTGGGCACTTTAAGTTTGGGAAGCTCAGGCCTAGACATACCTCACACTGTCCACATACCTCTTAGAGGAGAGGACTCAGAACTCAGGTGTGTAGGACAGGACTCCCACCTCCCTCCTCCTAAGGCTTCTTTACATCTCGAAGACCCTGATAACACAAAGTATCCTGGGTCCACTCAGACCCCTGAGTCTCCTTCACAGGAACTTCTCCCAAGCCGCATCTCCCAGAGTGGGAAGGAGCTGGTGTGTGCCAATTCAGGGACAGAAACTTCCATTTAGCCAACTTAATCATTGTTCTTTCAGCTGTGTCTGGTCTACTGCTTAATCCACGAGTTTTCAAACCTGCCTGCACATCAGGATCACCTGGTAGGCTTTTAAAAAAATGCTGATGCCAAGACCACATGGCAGAAGAATTGAATAGACTCTCTGGGGAGAGTTCTGGGTGTCTAGCTTTGTTATGCTCCCTAGGAAATTCTAATATGCAGTCAGGATAGAGAGCTACTGGTTTAATACATAGACTAAGGAGTGGATTTTTTTGGTCAACTTGAGGCTCTAGGGTCCATTGGTGTGGGCAGTTCACCTCCCACAGTGACCCTGAGCTCATGGCAATGTATCTGTTAGCTATTGTCACAATACTGTTGTGTAACAAATAATCACAAAGTCAGAGAGGATGCAATAAGAAACACTCATGTAGATGACACATCTGTGGGTCAGCTGAGACAGCTCTGCCTGCCTATGCATTGCCCAATCAAGGCTGTAGTGGCATGGCGGCCCTCTTCAGATTGCAGCTGGGTTGGCTATGCTTCTCTTGGCAAGTGTGTGGGTAGGGTGACTGGTTTGTACTGGTTTTCCCAGGACTTTCTCGATTTTGGGGCTGAAAGTCCCACATCCCAGCATACCTCACAGTCCTGGGAAAACTGGGACCGTTGGACATCCTATCTGTGGTCAGCTTGGGTAGCCCTGCTCTCCATTCTCTCATCCTCCTTAGACCAGCACAATAACTGGGGCAGGTACCTTTCAAGACTTTGGCTGAGACTCAAGACAGCCAGCAGAAACAAGGGAGACTCAGGCCCAGACTGGCATGCTGTCACTTTCCATCATGTGTCAGCTTTGTCCGCCATGTTGGACAGAAGTCTCCAGTCTCAATTAAACTTCCTCCTATTAGATTTAGCCTCACTCCAGACTGTCACCATCTTTCTGAATCTTTATTCAGGCATCTGGTACATTGGCCAAAACGAGTTTCACAGCTGAGCCCAAAGTTAAGGGGCATGAAAAAATACTCTTCCCACGATGAGGCCATGGCAGGCGTCTGGCTGCAGAGAGGGGTGCATAATTGGGGCCAATCATTCCACCTCCCACAGGATTCTGGCTTCCAAATGCAGATGACCTAATTCCTTCCTGGCTACTGACTCTCCCCAGGGAGCCCAGTTCCAGGGCCCATGACCCTCTCAATTCCAGTTTGAATCCAGCTCCTAAAGCACAGATCTGCTCTGGTACCCAATCTTCTGTGTCTTCCACTCTGTCTCCTCCTTCCCCTCCTAACGTTCTTCCTCCTAGTCCATCAAGCATCTGGAACGGGAGGGATGATCTCGCATCAGCCTCATCATCCATCTTGACAAGAAATCTCCTGTGCAAATAAACTTCAGCTTCCCAGGCTCAGTCTCACTTCACCCTGGCAGGATCTCTTAGATACTGATTCACTATCCAATACGTTCCCCAGCCTCCAGCTCTGCATTCTGGGCCATATTTTTTTGCGTATCCATAACCCAGATGTCAGCTAGGGCCTCCGAGCCCTGAATATTGAGGCACGCTGGGTGGAACCCCCAACTCCAGCATCTGTGAGCACACAGATCCCTGCCCTTGGCTTTTTCCGCTCTCTCAACAACTTCATGCAGACATCTGTGAACCAAACCTGGTGCCCACACATACACAACCAATGAGTAAGAAGTCAGTGACTTTGATGAAGCCATCAGGGGGCCGGGTGGCTCACATCACAGACCTCACAACCCACACTGTGCCCTGATGCCTGGCCCCCCACCCGCTCCCTTCCTTCCTCCTTATCCCCCGCCTCTCCACACACAGCCCTGCCCTGTACCTCTTGTTGGGTCCTTCTATCTCCACTGGGACCCATAGGGATCTAAGCTTTTGCCTCAAGAGGAATGTAGGAGAATGTACCCCCCATCTCATTGCATGTTAATCATTTCTGACTCAATTTTAGGTCCCAGGGCTCGTTCTTTCCCCAGCCACCCAGCAAGCGTCTGGGCTCTGATCCCAGTTAAGTGCAGTAGAGCACAAAGAATGAGCAGCGCTTCAAGGGACAAAATTTAAAACACCTTCATTGCTTGAAAAATTATGTGGGCTGACTCACGCCGCATCCTTAAATGTATGACTGCAGGTTCCACAAAATAGGAGAAAAAGAACTACTGACCTTGTACCCAGCCTTGCTCTGCAACCCACCCACAGTCTGGCCCCACTAACTGGTCAGCCATGATGGGACTACAGAGTTCCAGGGGCCAGCATGGAGTTCTGTACCTGCTAATGGGATTCAGCTCCTGGCGCTGACACTTAGAAGTTGACTGTGCCTGGACACCTACCTCCCTTACCTCCTGGGCCCCCTCTTTCTGCTGGGCTGACACCCAGTGAACGGGGATGTTACGGAAAGGGCATCAAAGGAAAGCATCATCGGGGAGGTGCCTCAAATCCAGAAGACACTGCCCCAGAGTGAAGCGCTGTTCTTATTTGTGGAGCTCAGAAAATGTGCTGCTTTTGACACACGTCTCGGTAAGTCTCTAATTAGAAAGGAGATCCACTGTCACGAAAACCACGTCTCATCCCCAAGCCAAATGGAACGGGTTTCTGCATGGGTCCCACCAGTGGAATATGACCTCCGGAGGCCCGGCTTTGCCACTCGCTCCCCTAGCTCCCTTTCTCAGTGAGTGAAGGGGGACTGGCGGCTGCAGGCAACAGATCAAGAGGGCTGAAGCAGCTGAGCTTGGGTTAGGTGCAGGGGCTTGGGCTCAGCAGACACAGCCAAATGCACAGCCCAGCTGCCACCGCCCCATGCTGGGGCCCTACGCTGGGCCAGTCCCTCGCAGCCAGGCTGGCAGGCTCCCCTCTGCAGCTGCGAGGCTGCCTGGACCCCGCCTGCCACCTCCAGCTTGTTTTCCCTCCCCTCCCCGACCGTCTATTGCTTTGCCTCTCTGCCTGTATCTCCTCACTGTTTTATTTTGTTCATTTTCTCTCTCTGTCTCTCTTTGTCTCTCTATGTCTGTCTGTCTGTCTCTGCCTCATCCTATGTCTCTTTTTGGCATCCTATTTTTCTCTTCTTCTTTGTTTCTTAGCCTCTCTCCATCTCTCTATCGATCCCTCTGTCTCTGGAGTAAAGGGTCAGGGAGAGGAGATGGGGCAGGGCTCAAGAGGAATCCCAGACAAAATTGAGCAGGGATCTCATTCCCTCCCATTCAAAACTCAGGCAGGAGTGGGGTTGGGGTCCCGGGATCAGATTGAACTTGAGTTGGGAGGAATATGGGGCCTTGGGTCTTTTAGACATCCTCACAGGATGAGGCCAGGGCCCTGCGCCGTCTTCCAGGGTGGCAAGGGAAGCCCAGCACTCACTTCTCACTGACGTCACAAGGATCTTCCCTGCAGCAAATGTTCTTGGGGCTGGGGCTGGGGAAAAGGAGGACTGAGGCAGGCAGGCTGCTCTGATGGAGCTCCATGCACGCAGGTAAAGGGTTAAATAAGCTACTACACAATTCTGCACCCTGTAGCCAAGGGGCACCCAGAGGGGAGGACCGTGGGTCCAGCAACTCTGCTCACTGGAGGAGAGGCAAAGGTGGAGCTGCGCCTGGAGTAACTTAAGAGCTTCCTGAGCTAAGGACGAGGGAGGATGTTCTAGAGAGTGTGTCTGGGAGCAAAGGGCATGCTCCAGCCTAAGCGCAGGAGGAGCGCGGGGATACGGGGAAGGCGACACTGCACTGGGAAGGGGATTAAAGTCCATCCTGCATTAAAAGTTTCCTGAACCAGCGGCATGGATGGTCCTTCGATGCTCGAAGGCTTTGTCCTTCTGTGAAACTGGGAAGATGACCCTTCCCTCTCCCCTGCCTTCTGTGGAGAAGGGGCACTGGAGGAAGAGGTCATGCGGACAGTGCTGTCTGTCGGCCCAGCAGAAGGGGGAAGGCGTCTGCCTGGCTCTCAGTGCTGGGAAAGGGCGTCATGATGAGCTAGTTGTACTCATAAGGGAGGCTGTGGTGGACCACACGCTGGGGCTGAGTTTCTAAGAGCAGAACCTTCTTTCATGTAATTTCTTCTGTAATGGGGCAGAGGCGGTAGCGGCTGTGAGGCCAGGGGACAGAATATCAGTGGAGGATGAAATAAAGTGGTGCCTTTGGCAGTTGGAGTTGACGCTCACTTTGGGGTCATTAGGCCACCCTGCCACGCCTTTCCCGGCTCAGTCACACCCTCAGAGTGCTGTGAGACTGAAGACATCCAGCTGTCACTGTGCAAGTGGGGAAACCGAGGGCAAGGTGGGGAAGGTGCTCGCCGAAGGTCACGGCATCTGCTGGAACTGAGTCAGGGCTCCTGGCTCTGCAACGCCCGTGTGCACCCATCCACTCCAGGGGGAGTGCCAATCCTGGCTTCCCTGGGGCGTTGGAGGTGTGTGGCCCGCAGGTGGATCCTGAGCATGAGCTGGTGACCTGAACGTCATCCATGCACAGGAGAGGCTGGGAAATCCAATCGCAGGAGAAGAGCAGCTTCTGAAGGCCACCTCTCGTGCCCACGGCAGGCCCCCTTTGCTACCACTCTCACTGCCACTTTGGTCTCTGAGGATAGTCAACATGTCTGCATCCCCGATGAGGAAACTGAGGCTCAAGGAGGGCAGGGGTCCTGATTAAATGCTGAGGCCCAAACCAGAGTCTCCAAGCTCTAAAGCTGATGCCTTTTCTCCATCCTGTCAGACGTACGTAGATACTTGCACTTGAACACTGCCACATGATGTGGGCGTGTTTGGTGTGTATGTATGTGTAGTATATGCACACACACATAGGCACACACAGGCACATGCAACATACACGTACACAATTTTTTTTTTAATCTGTACTGCCTCTTCTTGCCCTGTGCTGCATGGAAAATTAGTATATTGCTGCAGTCACTAATCCCTTTCATCTGGATCCAAGCAAATGACAGGATCAGTCTCCATCACTGCCATGGCTAAACCCCAGGGCTCTCCCTGGTGCCTTGAATAAGAGTCAAGATGACCCATTTTCCCCAGCTATCCCCTGTCTCCAGGCTGCTTTGTCTGGGAAACTGTCAGCCTGGTAAATATCACGGGCTTAGCAGGCTGGTTCCAGCTTCCAAGCCTGCCCTCCTTTTGGCTGCCCAGCCTGGCTTATGGGACCAAGCCCCGGGGTCCTGCTCCAAATGCCAGGGTTCAGCTGCCCATACACAGACAGGACCTGTCTGTGCAGCATGCCAGCATCCACAGAGCTGCTGTGCCCAAGCACAGACCAAGGGCACTCACTGCCTCAACCAGCATTTCCTGGGTGCCTGGTCTGCATCAGGCACACGATGAGCCCAGGCTAGAGGCTTACAAAGATGCAAGCTCTGCCCTTGTGAAGATTCCAATTTGGAAGGGAGCTGGTCATGCAAACAAACTCAGAAATAAATAGCAGAACAAGCCAAGTTTTCTCTGAGCTCAGAGAAGGGAACAATTACTTCTGCTGGGAGGATCAAGGAAGGCTTTTAAGAAATCTCTAGAGTTGAGACTAGAATGCAAATTAGAATACACCACATTGAAAAGTGAGGAAGGGCCCTCCAGGTGGCAGGGACAGCATGAGCAAAGACAATGGAAACAAGAGTGGCAGGAAAGTCAGCTGGAGCCAGACCCCGACTGACCTTGGATCCCAGAGCAGGGGACACCTTTGTCCTTCAGGCCAGGGTCAGAGGAAGCAAAGCAGAGTTTTAAGAGAACGCACTGCAAGATCCAGACAGCCTATCAAGAGGCCTTGCCCTCACTTTGGACCATCGTGCCACCCCATACCTGAGACTTTTCCACCTCCCAGTGATCTCACTCCCTACTGATGGGTGCCCTGCCCCTCTCTTCTCTCTTCCTGGGATTTTCCTTCCCATCGAGTGTAGAACATCTTCTCCAGACAGCAAACACCACTCAGTGTGAATGTTGGTAACTGCAACCTTCCTTGCAGGGCCAGTTGCTGGAGGCAGGAGGGAGGGAAGGATGTTCAGAATCCACAAAGGCTGCCGCCGCCAGGGGTACAAAGCCAGCCTTGCAGGGAAACAGACCCTAAGGCTGACCTTTGACTTTGCCCTCAAACCTCTAGGAGCCAAGGTTGATGGAGGGCTCTCTGCCTGCCTCTGTGTTACTGGGGCCCTCTGGAGCAGGGACCAGCTATACCTAAGAGCCCAGATTATTCAGGGGATGGGCAGCCACCTCTGAGCCTGGAGCCAGAGTAGTCTCAAAGCAGGTGACAGTAAAAGCTGTTGCTTTCTTCAAGGCCTCCTCACCAGGGTAGACACGGGGACGTGGAAGTACAAATGGGAACAGGCTGGGAAGGCGGCCACAGATAGAGCCTCAGTGCCTCCCTGGCTCTGTGATCCTCACACACAAACAAAGCCCTAGAGGTGCTCTGGGTCAGGGCTTCCCACTCCCAGTTAGGTGGGTGGCCATGGGCCCCACTCATCTCCCTGGTTCTGGGGGCCACAGGGAGCCAGGATGAGCTGCAGGTGCCCTGGAGGAGGAATCAGTTGATCTCTTACATTGATGTGATGGGGAGATGTACTTTTAGTATAATAAACCACAGCCACCCAAAGGTATAGTGTGACAAGTTTGGATAAATGCAACCTCTAGCACAATTAGGATTCAGAGCATTTCCATCACCCCCTAAAGCTTCCTCCTCCCCCTTTGCAGTTGATCTCTCTCTACACCTCCAGCTCCAGGCAACCATGTTCTGCTTTCTGTCATTATAGATTAGACTTTTCTAGAGTTTCATATAAATGGCAAAATATGCTATAGTTTCTGTCCTTTCGTATCTGGCTTCTTTCGCTCAGTATTCTGTTTCTGAGATCCATCCTTTTTGCCTGTATCAGTTACTCACTCCTTTTCATTGAGAGACACTTGGGTTGTTTATAGTCTTTTTGGCTTTTTTGAATCAAGCAGCTATGAACATTCATGAACAAAATTTTGTGCAAACACATTTTTATTCCTCTTGGGTAAATACTTAGGAGTGGATTTCTGGAGCATATGGTAACTGCCATGCTGTTTTCCAAGTGACTGTGACATTTTACATACCCACCAGCAGCGTAGGAGAGTTCCCTTTCCTCCACATTCTTGCCAACACTTGTTATGATCAGTCTTTTTAGTTCTAGCCATTCTATTGGGTGTATTTCACCGTAGGTTTGAATTTGCATTTCCCTGATAACTAGTTATGTTAAGTGTCTTCTCACATCCTGATTTGAGTCCGGAGTCTGCCACTTGCCAACTCCACCCTTGCATAAGGCACTGCATTCACCTCTCTGGATCTTAATTTCTGAGTCTGGAAAAGCTGAGTACCATTCCTGCCCTGCCCCCATCCCCAGGCCTTTGTAAAGATGGCATCAGATAATGTCCCTGTATACCAAAGTGCACTGCAATATTTGCAAGTTGTAAAGCTCTAAGTTGCCACTTCTCATAGCCCTCAGCTCATTGGTCTTTCATTTTACCTTCATCGTTTCATTTCAGCAGCCTCCTTACTAGCTCTCCTGACTCTAGTCTTCCCTCCATCTCATCCTCCACATGGCAGCCAGGTGGTTCATCTAAAGCACCACCAGAACCTGACCTTTTGTGTTTAAAACCCTTCCCAGGTCCTGCCATAGGATCCATTTCATTCTTTCAATTAATAATAACCTTGATCAAAACCTGTTACATGCCAGGCACTGCTTCAGTGCTGGGATTAAGGGCTAAACAGAGCAGACAGTCCCTGACCTTACAGAAGGAAAACCCATTTTCCTTATTTTGTAAAGGCAACAGAGGCCCAGAGAGATGAATAGACTACCCAGAGTCACACAGCAAGCTAGCAACAGAGCAGAGATCTTTCTTTCACTTCCAGCAGCCTCCCTCTCCTCGGGTTGTTTTCTCAGAGCCTCATTGCCCAGAGCTAAGGGGAGGCAGCCTGCAGGGGACACCATAGACATCCAACCCCCTCCTTGTGGGGAGCCCAGGAGAAAGCTCCACTGGGGCCCTGAGCCCAGCTGCCCCTTTCTTCAGGAGCCTTGTCTTGAATAACTGCTTCTTGTCAGAGCCCAGACCTGTGACTTGTTGGTAAATGGTGCAGTTCGCTCCCGCCTCCCTTTCCCAAGGCACCTCTTGATTTCCAGCTTATGAGACGCTCTGTCTGCTAAGAGGAGGAGCAGAGCGGCAATCTTGTTAGGTTGCTTGTGGCTGTCAATCTCCCTTTAAATGGTAAAGCCTTGCACCGTGACATTTAAAGAGGGCTCTGCTGAAAATCCCAGCCTGCGTCCCACCCCCTACAAGCTCCCTCGGTTATTTCAGACCCGATGCCACAGAATGTCAGGGTTAAGAGTAAGACCAAAGGAGACGCCTGAGTTCAAGAAAGGGCAACAGACTCACCAAAGTTCACACATCGAGCAAAGAGGAGAGAGGCAACTAGGGACCCAGATCTTCTACCTTCCAGCTCAGTATCTTTCCTGTATCCCATCGTGGCTCTCAAGAGAAATACTGGCGGCATTCTCACGGCCCTCCCCCGCACAGGACCCCAGATCCCTGCCCACAACCTGCCCCTGGGCTGGGAAGGAACCTCCCCCAGCTGCTTCCCCCCCACCCCCTTTCTCCCCTTCCTTGCCGGGCATGTATCAATAAGCATGCCGCAACAGATCATAGACACCACTCTGGCTGGATTAAGCAGAGAGGGATTTAATACAGGGATTGGTGCTTACAACATCCTGGAAGGGCTGGAGGAAAGGCTGCAGGCTCAGCTCCCAGGAATGAGTCTCAGACGCCACCACTGAACAGGCTTTGACAGAGGAGCTGCTCCCCACTCCATAATCAAAAAGCTGGAGGCCCCAGCTGCTGTCTCAATGAGCCACACTCTCTCTGCTGTGACCTGGAAATCACAGGCCACTGTCCCACATGTCTGCTCCAGGACTGCACTGCCTCAGAGTCCAAGGCTGGGGGTGCCTGGGACAGAGGTACATGAGCCCATCTGTGACATCTGTCCCAGGAGCTCACGGCGGCTTCCTCTAGAAAAGGCTCATCCCTTTTGTTACGTTAAACACATCTCTTTGATCTACCTAGGTTCAAGCTATGGTGCCGGGCTTTCTTTTATTTATTCTCAGGCTGTATCTTGGGCTGTAGACTTGTAAAAGGAGATGAGGTACAGGGCAGAGCTTAGGAGAGAGCTTAGGACAGAGCCGAAAACCTAGATTCACGCCTGAGCCCCTCAGGGAAGTGCAGCCTCGTGGTGGAGAGCGCAGGCGCTGGAGACTCTTGCTTGGTGTATACCCTGGTTGCACCCCCATACCCTTGTCATCCCAGGTAAGTCACTGGCCCTTCCCTTCATCTCGATTTCCATGTCTGTCATGGGGTGATAATAACAGCACGCATAAAGTCCTCAGAACAATGTCCGGCACTGAGAGAGCAATTGATATGGATGGATTTTGTCTCCCCAAAACCCATATGTCGAAGCCCTAACCCCTAATGCGACTGTATTTGGAGATGGGGCCTTTAGGAAGTAATTAAGGTAAAATAAGGTCATAAGTGTGGGGCGCTGGTCCATAGGATGAGTGTCCTTGTAAGAGGAGACACCAGAGCTCTCACATTCATGTTCATGCTCACCATCTCTCTCTCTCTCCCTCCTCCCCGCAACAAGCACACACAGAAGAAAGGCCGTGTGAGGACACAGTGAGAAGGTGGCTGTCTGCAAGCCAAGAAGAGTCCTCACCAGAAACTGACCATGTTGGTACCTTGATCTTGGACTTCTAGGCTCCAGACAATGAGAAAGTAATTTTCTGTTGTTTAAACCACCCAGCCTGTGGAATTTTGTTATGGCAGCTGCAGCAGTGTAATACAGCTATTAATCAATGTGAATTATCATTGTTATTCCTAATTGTCCAGCTCTGCAAAGTAACACAGATAATTTGAAGTCTCTAAGCCTCAGTTACCTACCCTAGATCAGGGTTTCTCAACCCTGGTACTATTAACATTTGGGGCTGAATAACTCTTTGCTCTGGGGCCTGTTCTGAGCATCACAGGACATTTAGCAGCGTCCTCGGCCTCTACACACTAGACACCAGTAACACCCTCCCCCACCCAGGTTGTGATGGTCACAAATGCCTCCGTACATCAGCTTACATCCTCTGGAGGTCAAAATCACCCCTGACTGAGAACCGCTGCTCCAGAGATGAACAGTTTTATTTGTTCAGAGCTCTGTCACGTAGATTAAACAAGGCAAGAGATGTGACTAGCTGTATGTGAACTAGAGGTCACCTCACCCCTAGAGTAGTAAATAAAGTTAGCTCAAACCTTACCTCATATCCTGCGGGAGGTTCAACGTCCTCCCCAAGATTTCAGAAAATTCTTGGGAGTCGACATTCAGTTTCCTGCTCCAGTTTTCTGTTTCTGAAATATTACTGACGTTGCTACTTTTGTCTTTGCATTTCGGGTGGCCCCTAATGAGAAAGATGGACCCTTTTCCTTAATTTCCTCTAAATACCACTCAAAGAAGGCAGTTGAGCACATCAGTGCTGTTCCTGGAGGTTCATGGTAACCACAGCCCAGTTTCACAGATGACTGGGGTTTGCGTGTTAGCCGTCCCCAAATCGACCCACCGTGCAGAAGTTCTCATGCCCACTCTGTCACTCATCTCTATCCCCTGGAGTCTTCTCCCAGGTTTCCCTTCTCAGGCTCCTCCAGCACTTCTGCATTTAGCACTCTTGCTAGCTGCCCAGGCCCGAGGGCCAGCCCCTACAGCCAGAATCACCACCACCTTCTGTTCTCTACAGAGCACGAAGCTGCTGCGGAAAGCATCCTCGCCACCTTCACCAAAACCATCACACCCCCTACGAACACGAAGAGATGCTGGCTAAAATATAACACAAGCAAATTTACAACCACACCGATGAACTCGAATGCAAGAAGGGAAAATCCTCCCATGCCAGAAACAAAAGAAAATTCAAAGCCAGAGCAGTGAGCAGGAGCTAACACGAAACAGCCCGCAGGGGTGTAAGAACTGGATGGAATTGCTCATGTTTTAGTACCCAGGAGGGATCAGGAGGTGATGCACCCTGTGCACAAAAGAGGCTAGGAATGATCTTTGTGCTTAGAGCCAGGAGCCTGGGAGAGCCGTCCCTTCAGTAAAACGGAAACAAGAAAACCACCACCCATCCGCTCACAAAAGTGGGCCCACCTCCCCAGGCCATGAATGAGAAAGGAGACACCTGAGGCAAGTCAGAACTCTAAACCTACTCCATGTGCAATGTAGGGTCCCAAAGCTGCACCACTCACCAGGTACAAGACCCTGAGGAAAATATTTACAGCAAAGCTTGCCCAGGCCCAGGGAAATCCCTAGGCTGAGGTGGAGGCAACCGTGAAACCAGAAATTCCCATATGGGAAACAGCACTTTCTGGAGATGAGCTTGGAGTAAAACACAGCAAAGCAGGTGAGGAAAGTGGAGCCCATGACCAGCATCTCCCACCTGGTCAAGCAGGAGTAATAGGAGGAGTAAAGAGGATGGGGAGAGACAGTATTTGAGGAGACAGCCGATGGTCCTTGAGAATTGAAGATATCTATTAGGTCTTAGGTCAGAAATGTAGAGTAAGTTCCAAGCAGGATAAATATGAACACATACTCACGTATGAAGAAAAGGGTCAACACATCTGAAGCTGATAAACCAAGCAATTGATGTACTGTAGAAGGATATTATGTAAAGTATAAAAGAACTAATAATAATAATAATAGTAATATACCCAAAGAGAAATGGGAGAAAGTGAAGTAGAGGAAGAAAACTAACTTGCTTGTTTTTTATGGTGGGAAAACCGCTTAAGTTATAATTCGAGAAGTAAGACATAAAAAAATATTGTGTATAGTTACAAAGTAACCACTGAAGGAAATAAAAATACTCCACAAACCTTCCAAATTATTAGAGGGAAAACTAATACACAAAGTAAACCATGGAAATACATACCATGAAGTAAAAGACTTTTAAAGGAAGCATTAAAATCAGAAAGCATGATATAAAATGACAGAACTGAGACCAAATGTACCCTATAATATCATTAAATATAATGGGATAAGCTCATCTATTATTTATTTTTAAAACACTCATTTTGGGGTCAAAGAGTGAAACAACAAATATAAGCTTGTTGAAGATACCTCTGATTCCCCAACTGAAATCTTCTCAGCATCTCCCCTGATTTCAGCCATGCCAGGGTAGACAGCTCTATGCGGCTTGGGCTGACTTCAAGCTGACAGAATCTGGATGTCGCAGGCATGTGCATCTTTTCCCTCTGACCCTGGGCTCCTCCAGTGTAAGTGGGAGCTCTTTGGGTCTACACATATGTGAAGCTTGAAAGTGCAGGAAAATCAACACCTTCAGGGAAACACCTACTCAATTTTAAATGAAGCCCATTTGTGAAAAGGTGTTCAGCCCCATTAAGCCATCAGGGAAACGAAAAGTAAGCCCCAAGATGTGATATCATTTTATACTCATTTTAGGGGCAAAAATCATAGTCCATCAGTGTAAAGTGATGGAGAGAATATAGAGCAACAAAGCCTTTTATATGTTACTAATGGATATGTACATTTGTAGAATCATATTAGAAAACAACTTGACGTTATCTTATAAAATTGAATATTCCCATAGCAAGTCCATGCCTAGGTGTATTCCCAAGGCAACGATCTTCATAATAGCAAAACCATGGAAACAGTCAAGTTATCCATAGATGGGATAATGGCTAAGTAAGTTGTGTCATATTTACACAATGAAATAGTATATAGCAGCCAAAATGAATGAACCACAGCCACATGCAGCAATATGGCCATATCTACAAAATAGCATATCAAGAAAAGTAGGTACCAGAGGTGATATACTGCCTGATACTCTTTTTATAAAGTTATTAAAAGCAAATACTAAACAATATAAGTTTTAGAAGAATATAGATACAACAGAACTACATTGAAATAGGTCTGGACAGTTAAATTATACTTAATGGTGAAAGACTGGATGCTTTTCCTTAAAATCAGGGACAAGGATTCTCCTTTCAACACTTCATTCAACATTGTACTGGAGGTTCCAGCCAGAGCAATTAAGCAAGAAAAAGAAATAAATGACACCATATTGGAAAGGAAAAAGTAAAATAATTTCTATTGGCCTACGACATGATCTTGTATTTAGAAAGTCATAAGGAATTCACTAAAAACCTATTCGAATTAATAAATGGGTTCAGAAATGTTGCAGGATACATGACCAATATAAAAATCTATTATATTTCTATAAACTAGCAACAAACGATACAAAAATGAAATTAGGAAAATAATTCCATTTGCAAGACCATCAAAAAGAACAAAATACTTAAGAATAAATTAAACAGAAGACTGTAAGACTTGTACACTGAAACTTGAAAATACTGTTGAAAGAAATTAAAGATCTAAATAAATGGAGAGATATTTTATGTTCACGGATTGTAAGATTTAATATAGATAAGATGGCAATATTCCCCAAACTGATCTACAGAATCAACACAATCCTTATAAAAATCCTAGCTTTTTTTTGGTAAGGGACTAAGAATAGTCAAAAGCAATCTTGATCAACCATTTATTTCTGGACTCTCAATTCTGTTCCACTGATCAAGATTGCTTTGACTATTTTCAGTCTCTTGCATTTCCATATGAATTTTAAGATCAACTTTTCAACTGATTCCCAACAAGGTTATCAAGACAGTAAAGTGGGAAAAAAATAGTCTTTTCAACAAATGGCACTGGGACAATTGGATACGCAAATGTAAAAGAATGAAATTAAGCCCCTTGCTGACACCATACACAAACGTTAACTCAAAATGGATCACAGACCTGAACGTAAGAGTTAAAACTATTAACCTCTTAGAATAAAACTTAGGAGTAAATCTTTATGATCTTGGGTTAGGCAATGGTTTCTTAGATATAATATCAAAAGCACAAGCAACAAAAGAAAAAACAGATAAGCTTTTGTGATACCAATGATAACATCAAGAAAGTAAAAAGACAACCCACGGGATGGTAAGAAATATTTTCAAATCATATGCTTGATAAAGGACTTGTATCCAGAAAACAAAGAGCTCTCACAACTCAACAATTAAAAAATAACAATAACCCAACTAAAATTGGGCAAAGGGTCTTAATAGACTTTTCTCTAAAGAAGATACACAAATGACCAATAAGCACATGATGCTCAATATCATTAGTCGTTAAGGAAATGAAAATCAAAAGCACAATAAAATACTTTACATCCACTAAGATGGCTAAAACATAATAGATAGAGAATAAGTTCTGACAAGATTATGGAAAAATCAGAACTCTCATACATTGCTAAAGGGAATGTAAAACAGCGCTGCCACTTGAGGACACAGTTTGGCAGTTCCTCAAAATGTTCAACATTGGGTTACTGTATGACCCAGCAATTCCCCTCTTAGACGTATACTCAAGCAAAATGAAAACATGCCTCCACAAAAATTTGTATATGAATGTCCATGACAGCATTATTCATAGATGCAAAAAATGAAAGCAACTCAAATGTCCATCAACTCATGAATGAATAAAATTTTATATATCTACACAATGGAGTATTATCCATCCATAAGAGGAAATGAACTTCTGATACATGCTACAATCTGACTGAACCTTCAAAACATCATGCTAAGTCAAAGAAGCCAGTTATAATAGGGCACATTTTGTATTATTCCCTTTACATGAAATGTTCAAAATAGGCAAATCCTTAGAGACAGAAAGTAGACTAGTTGTTGCCAACTAGTGAAAGGAGGGGAGAACTGGGAGTGACTGATAATGGGTATGGGTGTTCTTTCTGGGGTGACAAAAATTTTCTAAAATTAGATTTGAGTATGGTTGCACAATCCTGAATATACAAAGAGTATTGATTTGTACACTTTAAACTGGTGAATTTTATGGTATGTGAATTATATCTCAATAAAGCTTTAAAAAAAAAAACAAAACAGGTGGGAAAGCAAGAAAACATCTGCACAAGATTTATAATGATGGATAACTGAGGTGAAAAGAAGAAGGAGGATGTCTATGACAGGACCGCAAAAGTGGATACAAGTTATAAAATTCTAGTTTTTCACTGTGTAATAGATCCACAGATCTTTATTATTAAAAGCAAACAAACAAATATCCAACAAATAAATACAGAATAGAAGAGAGCTACGCATGGACCAATAATGGAGTGTGTAATAAACCAAGGAGGTGATTGATCCACTTCTGAACACCTATGGTCCAAGCAAAAAAATTAAAATGAATATCTAGGAAATAGCAATAATATACACACTGCCAATCATTACCCATGGGTACAGCTCAAACAGTGCCCATAAGAAACTTTACAGCCTTATTGAAGTTATTTTACTAAATAAGAACAAATGAAAATAAGTCAATGTAAAAGTTATGCAAAGAACAAAATATTGGGCATGAGAAAAGCCGAAGGAAGAAATTAGTAAAAATAAAAGCACAAATTAATCAATTATAAAATAAGACACAGAGTAAATAGCACAGACAAAAGTAGGCCCTTAAAAAACCAAAATCTAGTTTTTTAAAAAAGAAAAGCTAGCCAGACTAATAAGGGGAAAAAAGGAGTGAAATCACAAATACACAAAAGTAGAAATGAAAATGGCGACATAACCACAGGTACAAAGAAAAGTAAACAAACCATAGAGATTAATGTAAACCCTGGTCCCTCTTTGTCTTTAATAATTTCCAATGCTCTGGAGCCTCCTTTATCTGATATTAATATATCAATAGCTAGTCCTGCTTTTTAAAATTACAGTTTGTATGGCATAACTTTTCAATTCTTTATTTCCAGGCTATCAGTGTTTTTGTATTTGTGGTCAGTTTCTTCTAGGCAGGATATTATTTGATCATGTTTTTTAATCCACTTGCCAATCTCTGTCTTTAATTGGTATATTTAGACATTTATATTATAAAGTAATTATTAATACATTACAGTCCAAGTCTGCTATTTTATTAACTTCTTTCCTGTTTCTCATGTCTCTGTATTACTTTTATCACCTTCTTGTAGATTATTTAAACATTTTTTAAATTCCATCTTGATTTATTTATAATTTTTTTTAGTGTCACTTTGTGTAGTTATTTTAGTGGCTGCTCAAGGGATTACAATATACATGTATAGCTTATCACATACTACTTGGAATGAACTTACAATTAGGCCTCCTTACCATCCCCACTTTTAAATATATTTTTGTATTTCTTCTGCATACATTGATCCCCATATCAGATGCTATCATATTTTTTGCTTCAAATGTCAAACATGACTTAAGAAACTCATGAGAAGTAGTATAGCCTATTTTTACCTATCCAATGTTCTTGTTTCTTTTCTGAAGTTCCAAAACTTCCATTCTTACTTCCTTTCTGTTTAGAAAAATTCCTCTAGTCATTCTTTATGGGTAGGCTTGCTAGCAAAAATTCTTAGTTTTCCTACATCTGAGAATCTTTATTCGCCCCTTCATTTCTAAAGGATACTTTCTGTAGATATAGAAGTTGCTGATGACCCTTCTTTTCTTTCAATACTTGAAAAATGCTGTGCTCTTCTGGCATCCATGATTCAGATGAGAAATTCTCTGCTGTTCATATTGGTGTTCTCTTATACATTGTTTCTCTCTGGATATTTCTGAGATTTTGTTTCTTTGTCTTTAGTTTTCAGAAGTTTAATTATCATGTATCTTGTTATATATTTCTTTCAGCTTCTATTTGGGATCCACTCTGCTTCTTGAATCTATACATTTCTGTTTTTCACCAAATTTAGGAAGTATTTGGCTCTTCACTTCTTTGAGTTTGGTTGTTGTTTTTTTTTTTTTTTTTTTCAGGTCTTATCTCTCTCTCTTTTCTGGGACTCCAATGAAACAAATATTAGTTCTTCTGTTATTGTCACCCAAGTCCCTCAGACAGACCGTTACTTTTTTTCTCCAGTCTGTTTTCTCTCTGTTGATTAGATTGGGTAAATTCTATTGATCTGTTCTCAAGTTCTCTGATTCTATCTTGTGTCATCTCCACTCTACTACTGAGCCCAACTAGTGAGTTTTTACTTGTTATTGTATTTTTCACTTCTATAATTTCCACTTAATTCATTTTTATATGTTCTACTTCTTTAATGTGATTTTCTATTTTTTCATTTGCTTTAAGAGAATTCTTTTTTTTTAACATCTTTATTGGAGTATAATTGCTTTACAATGGTGTGTTAGTTTCTGCTTTATAACAAAGTGAATCAGTTATACCTATACACATGTTCCCATATCTCTTCCCTCTTGCATCTCCCTCCCTCCCATCCTCCCTATCCCACCCCTCTAGGTGGTCACAAAGCACCGAGCTGATCTAGAGCTGATCTCCCTGTGCTATGAGGCTGCTTCCCATTAGCTATCTATTCTACGTTTGGTAGTGTATATATGTCCATGCCACTCTCTCACTTTGTCCCAGCCTACCCTTCCCCCTCCCCACATCCTCAAGTCCATTCTCTAGTAGGTCTGTGTCTCCATTCCCGTCTTATCCCTAGGTTCTTCATGACCTTTTTTTTTTTCTTACATTCCATATATATGTATTAGCATACAGTATAAGAGAATTCTTAATTGCTTGTTGAAGCATGTTTATGACGCTGCTTCAAAATCCTTGTCAGATAATTCCAACACCTGGTCATCTTGGTGTTGATGGTCTATTCTCATTCATAGTGTGGTTTTCCTGGTTCTTGGTATATGAATGATCTTTTCATCGTATCCTGAATATTTTGGACATTATGTTATGAGTCTCTTTATCCTATTAATCTTCTCTGTTCAGCAGGCAATTCCTCTGTTAAGGTGCAGCAGAGGGATGGGTGGGTGTCTAGTTCAGCTTCCTCCTGTGCCCCACAGTCACCAGGGAGCAGGAAAGCGCAGGGCTGACTCACACTGTGTTGTTGCTGCAGGCTGGGGGAGGAACCTTAGTTACCCCCACCGGCTGGGCCCTCCCGACACGATGACATCAGGGAGGGGAGGGTGAGAATGGAAGTGCCACGTAGCCCCGCCTACCACTACCTCATTCTCCCTAATGATGCTGAGTGGCCATGGAGGCTCACCTCCTCACTGGACCCCACTGACACCCTCCTGGTGGGAGTTTCAGAGCACTGACTGCTTCTACCAGGCAGGGGATAGAAGACCAGCTCCCTGCTCTGCCCGGCCAGCACGGGAGCATGGGAGTCTCACCTGGTTCTATCGGGGAGAAGTGGAAGATTACCTGTCTACTTGGCACCACGAGGAGGAGGGATCGCGTGCCATCTGCTTCAGTGAAGTGGAGGGGATGCGTGGGTGTGTGTGGAAGTTCAATTCCTGGCTCAGCCCTGCAAAAACCACAGCTGTGGGTGGGTAAGGTTTTTTCATTGGTGTTTAGCTGGAATAAGACAAGTATTGCCAAAAGGGTTTTCTGTTGTTAGGTCATCCTTATCCCAGTCCTTTGGCTAGGGATAACAGGTTTTCTTGGAGCTTTTTTTTTTTGGCCTGTGTGTTGGTGGTTCAGGGTTGGAGGCTTCTGTGGCACCCTGACGGCGATACATGAGAGGCAACAAGGAAACCGAAGGAACTCTCTGCCATGTTGTTCCTCAAGTCCCAAGGATCCATCTTCCTTCCACCTTCCAGAGTCTTTCTGTGCTTCTTTGCTATGTTAGGGCAACAGTATTTTAGTTGTAAGAGGGAGGACCTGGGAAGAACAGAACTACCCTATCTTGACAGAACTGGAATTAAGGGATTTTTTTTTTAATGTGGACTTTGTTTTGAAGAATAATCTACTTATGGAAAAAGGTACAAATCATAACTGTCCAGCTGGATGATATTTTCACACTGAACACATCTGGGTAACTAACAGCCAGTTCAAAAAACAGAGATGACCGCGCCCTCCAAAGTTCATTTTCTGTCCCTATTAATCACTACTCTTCCCCAAAGCTAACTTCTCTCTTGACTTCTCATAGATTAGTTTTGCCTGATAGTTCTCATCCTTTCTTCTAATAAGCAATAGAATAGTGACTGATTATTTATTTCAGTCCAGGGTGAAGGCTGGATATCAGCTCTGATGTGGCTCAGTCTGCCTCTAGTCTGCCCTTGCTTCTTGGGAATAGTTAGCTCTCTGTATGAGAGGCTTTTCTCCCTGACACCAAATACGTGTTGTCTTTTCCAACAACAGTTCTCTGATTCTCCAACACCAACTGGGTATCCAATGGCTCAACTCAATTCTGACGCTATCTGGACTTAGCGCAGGCCCCAGAGGTCAAGGGTTCAGTTGCACAGACTGCCCTCACTACAGAAGCCAGTAGCAAGTCCCAGTACTTCTGACCAAATGCCTACAAGTGTGGGGATTTCCACAACCTACTCCTTAAGGTTCAATAATTCTCTTGAACAACTTACCGAACTCAGGAAAATGCTTTACTTACATTTTCCTGTTTATTATAAAGGATATATCTCAGGAACAGCCAAATGGAAGAGATGCATAGGGCAGAGTATGGGGGCGAGGGCAGTGGTGGGGAGCTTCCGTGTCCTCCCCAGGCATGTCACCCTCTCAGCTCCTCAATATGTGCCACCTGACCGGATAGAGGTCTGCGGGTGGGTGGAGCTGAAAGTTCCAACCCTCTAATCAAGGCTTGATCTTTCTTGACCAACCCCTATTCTGAAGCTTTATAGGGGTTCTCAGCCACCAGTCATCTCTTTAGGGTACAAAAGACACTAATATCACTCAGGAAGTTCCAAGGGTATTAGGAGCTCTGTGTCAGGAACCGGGGACAAAAACAAAATATATATATATTTTTTAACACACCACACCATGGTTCCCAACTAAAAGCTGCCTGATGGATCTCAAACGCTCATCTTTGTGTTGCAAGACTGGCAAAGCTCTGCTGCTCTGTATAGCCTTTCTACTTAGGTTCTTAACCTAGTTTTTACTAGCTTCAACCTCCTCCAAAGTCTCTGTCAAAATTCCTTTGCTTTCAGCAGCATCCCTCTACCTAGATTACCAGCCTAGATTACCAGCCTCCTGTCCATACCCAGAATTAGCAAATGCCCCTGCTGTAAAAAGGATGAAAAGAGTCAGCTCACTTTTCCAAAACCATCCCTTCTCCAGAGCTTCGGCTTCTCTACTTTTGTTGCCTCAATGTCCTCTGACACCTTTCAAACAAATTATGTCCATATTTTTCAGCCATTATTGATGTTCTTGGTGAGACTGTAGTTTGCCACAAGTTATTTCATCCCACGTGGAAGATAATCCCCTTGCTATTTCAACTGCTCCAAAATTCTTCATTCATTAGAATAAGACATAACTAAAGCGGCACAAAACAAATACCAGGTAAAACTTATTTATGAATTTTGATGTAAAACTACTACTAATATTTTCAAATAAAATCTAGCAGCACATTAAAAGTATAACACAACATGGCAAAACAAGAATAATGGTAGGAATGCAAAGGTGGTTCAAATTTACCGTAATAATAAGCAAGTTAAGGGAGAGGAAGAAAACATGTTTATCCATAGAGATGAAATAATAATGATTATTACAAAGGCAGCATCCAAGCATGAAAAAACTCAGTAAAATAGGAATACTTTAACACTTCCTTTGTATAATAAGCCAAAAGTCAGCACTGTACTTAATGTATAAAGTTGTGAAAAAGAAATATTCCCAGGATCATGATATTATGTACTATTCTACCAGAAGTAATTAAGCATTGAAATTTTATTAGAGAAATATATGATATAAAAATCAGAAAGAAGAGGTTTAAAAATTAGCCTTTTTGTAGATGTTATAATTTTTTATCTGGAGATCTCAAAAGAATGAACTGAAAAACTATTAGAAAGAATAAGAGAATCTGCAAAATGGCTGGTTACAAAGTTAATGTCAAATTACTAGATTTCCTATATATAATCAACAAACACTTAGAAAATATAATGGGATAATAGATCCCATTTACCAAACAGGAAAAATGAACATATAAAGGAATAAACATAACAAGAAATTTTGAAGATCCATATAAAGGAAGCTTTAAAATAGCAAAAGACATGAAAGAACGCTTAGCAAATGGGAATATATAACTTTCTGGTTCTTCAAAAATGCAGTATTGTAAACATGTCAATCCTCCTATAACCTATAAATTTAACACAACTCTAATAAAAATGACCGTGTGATTTTTCTCCTGACTAGACAGTGTGACTTTTATTTTGAATTTTTAATTTTTGAAACAATCTCAAATTTTCAAAAAGTGAAAAGTGCCCTGCAAAGAACTCTTATCTTAACCATTTGAAAATAAACTGCTGAACTTATGACCTACCACTCTTGAATACTTTGGTGTGTTTTGTGTGTATGTATTCTTGTAAAAACCACAATAGTGTCACTCTAATCAGGAAAGGAACATTTTTCATTACTACCATCAAACCCTCAGATCCCATTCAAGCTTTACCACTTGTCTCAATAATATTCTTTACAGCAAAAGGATATAGTTCAGAATAGCATGTTGCATTTAATTGTCATGTTTTGTTAGTCTCTTTCAATATAGCATTGTTCCTTAGTCTTTCCCTGATTTGATGATCTTAAAGTCTAAAAGATTACAGGCCATTAATTTTTTTAGAATATTTCTCAACTTTGGTTTGGCTGCTTTTCCTCAAAATTAGATTTATATTATGCATCTTTTATATGAATGCTCCAGATGTAATGCTGTTTTCTTATTGCATCTTAGCACATGGCATTTAATTTCAATTTGTCCCCTTATTGAAGATATTCACTTTGATCACTTGATTAAGGTGGTGTCTCAAGGCTTTCCCACCATGAAACTACCTTTTTCCTCTTTGTAATTAATACATATTTTGAGGGAAGATACTTTGAAACTATATAAATATTTCATTCCTCATCAAAGCTTATATTTATTCAAGCATTTATATCAGTATAGATTCCTATTTTATTTAATGCGTTATAATCTGTAACTGTCGTTATTTATTTTGGCCTTTGGGAGTCCCTTCAAGCTGGCCTCTGTGTCCTTTAGAAAAGCCCCCATTATTCTTTGAATCCTTTCTTATTTTCTGGCACAAGATGCTCTGATCCTTCAATCAATCACTTCTCCAAGGATCCTAATTCCTTTAGTGGAGAATGGTGTGGTAGGCAGAATACAGTGCCTAAAGATGTCCACATCCTAATCCCCAGAGCCTGCGACTATGTTACCTTACATGGCAAAGAGACTTTGCAGATGTGATTAAGGATAATGAAATGGGGAGTTTATTCTGGACTATCCAGGCAGGCCCTAATTGTCATCATAAGAACCCTTATAAGTGAAAGAAGAAAGCAGGAAATTCAGAGTCAGAGAAAGAGAAGTGAAAATGAAAGCGGAGGTCAGGGTGATGTGATTGCTGGCATGAAAGATGGAAGGGGCCATGAGCCAAGGAAGGCAGGCAGCCTCTGGAAGCAGGACAAGCAAGGAAACGGATTCTTCCCTAGAGCTTCCAGAGTGAACTGATGTCTTCTAGCCCTGCCGACATCTTGGTTTTTAGTTCTATGGGAACTATTGCAGATTTCTAACCTCCATAATCGTAAAATGATAAACAACAGTTTAAAGCCACTAAGTGTGAGGTAATTTGTTATAGCAGCAGTAGGGCACTAATACAAATGGATGTACTCGTGGCTATTGGAGTGTCATTGCTCCCAGACCCTTTCAGTAAACAGAGCTAGAATACAGTCCCTACACACACATTTTCATTTATGTTTATTTCTATAGATCGAGATCTAAAAAACCATGAATTCACAGCGATACCTTCATTTCTGTCCAACACCACAAGATCCTTTCTAGTTTTCTCCCTTTCTGTATTTGCAACTCCCTGCTCCAATAGACAGAAGCCTGGCTTCCGTTATCCTAACAATTTCACTTCTTTGACCAATCCTCCTGTGTGTAACCAATCTCTTACTTTGGCCACCACCTCCTCCCTGCATGAGCACCTTCCTCGCCCAGCTTGGGCAGTGATTCCCCATGGCAGGCCAGCCTCCTGTATGGATGTCCTCCTCACATTCCTTGAGCTAAACAATATGATTTGAAAATATATGGAAAAATAAACTTTCAAGAAGAACCACAAAAATTATGAAACTAGGAGTGCTAAGAAGGAACTAATCTAATTATACCATAAAGCTAGGATGATTAAGTATTAGATATTGGTACATTAACAAAGAGACAGATCAATGAAAAAGAATAAAAATTCCAATTTTTAGAAAGCTCCCAAATAGTTGTTTAGTATATAGTAAATGTGACATTCTAAATCAGCAGGAAAAAGAGTAATACAATAAATAATTTTGGGACAATTGACTAAATATAAGAAAACATAAAGTTTCTGGATCTCTACTTCTTAACCCAAAGCAAATTCCAGATAGATTTAATTTAAGCTTGAAAATAAAACCATGAAAATTGTATATAAACATTATATTGTTGATAAAACACAAGTGATCTAGATATAGACACAGTATAAAAAGAGATAGAGATATATCTAGCTAGCTTTAGACTTATAGAACATATGGAAAAGAACTAACATTCTTAATATGTAAAGGTTACTTGCAAATTAATAAGAAAAAGGCCAACTGCCAAGAGTAATATGAATGGCTTATGATCACATGGAAAAAATATGTAAAGCTACTTATAATTAAGTAAATAAAAATTTAAATCATGAATAAAATTTTTCACCTACCAGCATAGAAAAAAATTTTAATTTTAATAATACACAATGTTAGCAAGAATGTGAGTATAAACTGATACAGGGGTAATTTGACAATTTCTGTTTAAATATATATATACATATCACTCCAGCAATGCTACTTTTAGGAATTTAACCTACTGATATACATTGTGCAATGATGAATATACAAGAATATCCACTGCCCTATTGTTTATAAGAAAAAAAAACATAGTGAACAATCTAAATACCCACCAAAATCTGACTACTAAATATACTGTGATATAACTGTAAAATCTAATACTATGTACATGTAATGCTATGCAATGATACAGGCTCAGTGCCTTGGGAAGTCTTCCAAAGGCAAAAGAAAATGTCTGAGACCTGGGGGAAAGAAAAAGGTTTTTTAACTGTATAAAGAAAACTGTAAACTCAAAATTAAAGGTTCAGTTGTTTATGAAACATGGTAACAAACAAATCAAGTTTAACTCCACTCATATATAAATGTAATGACATTTAAATCAAAGAACAAAATGAATTATTCATCTATTGATTGACTTCTCACTCCTCAGGGGCAGAGGTTTGAGTTTACCACACTCCTCAGATCAGGGCAGACTCTCCCCATTTGCCTGGCCATTGAGCTTCTCTTGTTTTGTTTTCCATCCATAATGGGTTCCCTTCCCATTATCTTTTCCACAGTAGGAGTACTTCTAACATGTCTGATGTATCACTCTCCAGTAGGTAGTGAATTTTGTGATTTTATGTGTTTTAACTGTACATAAAAGTTAGCATGTTAGATACCTCATTCCTCTTTAATTTTTATTCACTCAACGCTATATTTTTAGGATCTATCCATGTTGCTCTACGTACATTTGGTTCATTGTTTCTAACAGCTGCATAGCATTTCTTAGTAAATCTATTCATTTCCCTGGTGGTGGATCCCTAAAGAGCCTCCACCACCCCACTCCCACAAACATACAGCAATGAACAGCTTCTAGGATGAGTGGGAGCACTGGAGAGGATTCTAGATTGTGAAGTATCTGAACATTGAATTTCCCTCCTACCAGACTGCTCTCCAGTCACATTTCCCAGACCCGTGGATTAGAGGTCCCAGTTTCCTGTATCTTTGGTCAAACTTAATGATGGCCAACTTTTGACTTTTTGGCCAGCTCATGTGGATGAAGTCATACCATGTTCTAATGTGCATTGTGCTGTTAGGAGTGATACACACTTCTTTGTCTCCTGGATTTCTCTTCTATGAGTAGAATTGTCTACTCATAGTCTGTGCCCATTTATTCTTCTTGGATTTCCTATCTTTTTTGCAATGATATACAAGGATTTTCTTGTACAGCCTTGATATTGATTACTTGTCAGGTGTTGTTAATTTTGTCTATGGTGACCTTTATTGAACAGAAATCCTTAATTTTGATCTTGTCACACCCGTGTATTTTTTTCCCTTGTGGTTGTGATTTTCTGGTCTTGTTTAATACATCCTTCCCCATCTCAAAATATATAAAGATATTTGTCTATATTTTTATTCATATTTTATCTTTCACATTAAGGTCTTTAAATCTATTTTGAATTCACCTTTGTTTATGTTGTGAGATAGAAATTCAATTTTATTTTTATCCACATAATAAATAATTTTTCCCACAGTCACCTAATAAACAAAAATCTTTCCCCTAATTTGTAGGCACCTTTATCATGTACCATTTCCACATACATGGGTCTGTTTCTGAGCTCTGGGTTCTGTTCCAATGCTTTGTGATTATTGTCACTAATATACCTTCTTTCCACTTGTTACTACAGCATTGTGACATGCCTAATCTATGGTAGGGGAAATCCCTTCTCTTTGATTTTTAGTGTTCAAAATTGACTTAGTTCTTTGTATACCTATACTCTTAACACATAAATTTTTGAAGAAGGTTATCAGTTCCTTAAAATCTGTGATGAGTATTTTTATTTGGAATTGTATTGAATGTACAGATTTATTTGAAGAACACTGGCATAATTATAAAGCTGTCCAATCTATGAATAGGGTTCACATATATAATTGTGCATGTTTTCATTTACACCTTCTAATAGAATTTTTACATTGTTTTCTCCATTAAGCCCTTGTACAACATTTGAGGCCAAAGTCTAAATATTTTATAGTTATTATTGTTATAGTGAAAATTATAATATTTTATAACCAGTGATTGTAGGAGAACATTATTTATTAGAGTAAGTTGTGCTATTTATTTTTGTAAGCACATGTATAGACTGTCTGAAAGTATATCTAAGAAGTTTATTGGCATTGTTGCCTGTGGGGAGAAAGGTCTGGGGATTGGGTATAAAAGGGAGACCTACTTTTAATCGTATATACTTTGGGACTATTTGAATTACTCTTTCAATGAGAGATTAGAATATATATTATTAACATATTAGTGTATATATTAAGTATAATGAATGTGTGTGTACTGTATCTATCTCTCTATGTATGTGATATATCTATATCAGTATCAAGAGGGAGAGAGAAAGAGATAGGGATCCACAATGGGTGAAAGTGAAAGTCTGCATATACCCCATAAGTTTTCCCCCTCGGTGCAAAATTCATCACCAGCTACACGAAGATATAGAACTGTGTGCTGTCTGTCATTCGCTTGAATTCGAGAAGCCTGCATCTTATTGTAATCTGAGCGACCCCTTTTGCTACCTACTTCATTTTTTTCCCAATATTTCTGCATCTGGCAAAACAACTGAGAAAATGTATGTGAATAGGAATTACCCTCAAATCTTTTGTCTTAGCAACCGCCAAAGAATTATTTGCATACTTTCCTTCTCTTATTGTCTCCATGTCAGAGATGAATAGTTTTTTAAAATAAAATTTATATCATACATGCACTTAAGAATTGTCAATCCATCTCACCTGTTAGAGTTTCACACTGGAGAATCTAGAGTTCCAGTTCATATATGCTGAGTGATATATATGGTACAAGCGACGAGGGAATGAACTGAGACAAGGTTAGAAAGTGCTCATGGGTCATCTATTCTTTTGGAAATGAGTAATGGAATATCAGTGCTCTTGACTAGTTAAGAAAAGGACTGAACAGACATGACACCATAAAGCTTCTAGAGGAGAACATAGACAAAACATTCTTAGACATAAATCGTAGCAATATTTTCTTGGATCAGTCTCCCAAGGCAAAAGAAATAAAAGCAAAAATAAACAAATGGGACCTAATCAAACTTAAAAGCTTTTGCACAGCAAAGGAAATCATCAACAAAATGAAACGACAACCTACGGAATAGGGGAAAATATTTGCAAACGATGCTACCGATGATAACTCAGATGTTGATAACATTTGATAACTCAGATGAAATGAGCCAACTCCTTGAAAGACATAAATTACCAAAACCCACACTAAGAGAAATAGATTACCTGGATAGTCCTATATCTATTTAAAAATTTTAATCTTTCTAAAAAAGAAAGCTCCAAAGGGTTTCACGATGCGTGCTTCCAAACCATTAAGGAAAATATAATATTAATTATCCAGAACCTTTTCCAAAAATAAAAGCAGATTATACATTACATGAAAAGAAAGCTACAGACCCATCAATATGTTAGATGAACATAAGTGGAAAAGCCTCAACAAAATATTAGCAAATTGATTCCAATAATGTATAAAAAGAAGTATACACCACTACCAAGTGGGACTTATTCAAGATATGCAAGGCTGATTCAACATTTGAAAATCAATCATGTACTCCACTACATCAACAGGCTAAAGAAAAAAATTCATATCATACCAATTGATGCCAAAACATTTTGCAAAATTCAACACCCATTCATGATTTAAGAAAAAAAAAAAAAAAACTCTCAGCCAACTAGGAACATTGGCAAAATTTCACAACTTAATAAAGAACATCTACAAAAAACCTATAGCAAACATCACACTTTATGGTGAGAAACTAGATGCTTTCTCCCTTAAATTTGGAACAAGCAAGAATGTCCTTTCTCAGCACTCCTATTCAACAATGTACTGGAAGTTCTCGCTGGTTCAATAAGACAAGGAAAAAAAATGTATGTATTGAAAAGGAAGAAATCAAGTTGTCTTTATTACCAGATGACATGATTGTCTAGGTAGAAAACCCCAATGGATCTACCAAAAAACTCCTGGAAAAAATAAGTGGTAAAGAAAAGTCACAGGACTCAAGGTCAATGGACCAAGTCAATTGCTCTTGTATACCAGTACTGAGTGACTGGAATTGAAAATTTTAAAAACACAGCAGGCTCAAGAATCTCTTTGCATTTTTTAGTTTTAATACTCCATAATGCTATATTTTAAATATCCCATCACTGTATATTCTACTTGTTTGATTTTTTTTGCATCCCAGAAATCAGATAAAGTTGTCTTATAGCCTTTGAGATGCAAATAAATTTGGCTGAAACTCCTTTCCACATATAGGTTCCCTGCATCCTTCTTGATATCTCTAGGAATTCCAAAGAAGGGGTGTACTAATCTTGACTCTTTGGATTGCATGTGAAAGAAACATAACTCAAACAAAGATCAAATACTATGGGGCTTAGGAAAGGACCTTTGGATTTAGCAAGGGCACTGGTGACCTTGACAAACTGGTGCAAAAGGCTGAATGAAATCCTCCAGGACTCAGTCTCTTCTCTTTTGTTTTCAGTCTACTCTCACTACCTTAGAAATCTCAGAGATGGAATTGAAGCAAGCCTCATCTCAGGGTTTTAAAACCCTCATCTCAGGGTTTTAAATTCCATCTATAGGTTGATGATTCCCCAATTCAAACCTACACCCTGTAATTTTCTCCTGAATTCCAGACCTCCATACCCACTGCCTCCTTGATATTCCATAATAATAATCTATAATCCTATAATCATGTTACCCCCCTTCCAAGTAGCCTACCCAGGAAATAGGAAGCAATAGCTTCCTAACTGGTCCACCTGCTTCTACCCTTATGTCCCTCACAATCTATTATCATGCTAGCATCCAGGCAGATCCAGAACTGCAAGAGCAGCTCCTTCCTTTGCTCAGACCCCTGCAGTGGTTCCTCATTTCACTCAGAACAAAGTCTTAATAAAAGCACAAAAGATGATGTAGGGACACCATCCACCTGCAACCTCTGTTGCTGCCCTGACCTCGTCTATTACCTTCTACATAGTAGTTGCTCACTAACTATTTCTTCGAAGAATGATTCAATGGTTAGGCAGGCAAAAGCAATCACTGCTCTCCATGGGTGGCTGATAATTTTGCTAGTCACATCTATCTGGAAGATTTTGCTTTCCTTAATAGGTTGTGTAGGGATATTCTTACAACCTCACCCAGAGAGAAAAACATCTCCTTCCTTTGGTACACATACATGTACACACACACACACACACACACACACACACACACACACAAACGCAGACATGACTGAGATTAAGAAAGAAGGGCTTGGGATGACAGCATATCACAGTAATACAGGAAAAAACTGAAGCAAATACTAGATTTATCTTTTAAAGGAGCTCGTGATCATTTCTGGCGATGTATTGGTAGGCTGGTCTCCTTTCCCCTTTATTTTCTTTCTCTTTTCCTCTTTCCCCACAATGAAAACGCCTAATCTTTTTTGGCCATGCAGTGGTTTAGCTTCTCTCTGTTTCTTCCTCTCTTTCCAACTCATACCCTTAGAGTTTCACCTTCTTCAGTCAAGCAAGTTACTACTGTTTTATTAAACCAAGAGAGTCTTCTCCATGAGAGGAATTCCTGCATCAGGTGTTAAGATGATAACCATTCTTTTCACCCCATCACACTTTCTCTTCATTTCTAAAGCCAATGAGTCTATATGCCACTTCTAGTATCCTGTGGGTTTTTCCACTAATTTTTAAATTGATATATAATTAACATATAACATTATATTAGTTTCAGGTCTACAACATAATTATCCGATGTTTATATATATTGCAAAATGATCAACACAAGAAATCTAGTTAACATCTGACACCATACATAGTTACAAAGTTTATTTTCTTGTGCTGAGAACTTTTAAGATCTACTCTCCTAGGAACTTTCAAACATGCAATACAGCATTATTAACTATCGCCCTGTGTGTTCTAAAGGGAAGAATTAGATAACATTTTCCCCTAAAGACATGTTAAATGTTCATTTTGTGGCTTCCCCTTTGCTTTATGCCTTAGTTTTGCCTGTTTCTATATTTGTTCACTTAAAACCACAGGCGTGTTATTTCATTAAAAGTCAGTTTTTCTGGGGATTTTCCTTGACTGACATCTGTAGAATTACTTTTGATAAAAATGAACTTTGCCATCTAAAATGGTTCTCACAGGTTAAGACTCCCACATATCTGTCTTTTAGAAGGATACCTATACCTTTAAAAAGAAAAACGTCATCATTAGGTACCTTAACTGTTATTTCTTCGTGGTATGAAACTAGGCAGTTTGCTTTACTTTTCCAAGTTCCAGGAGCCAGTTACCTCTCAGAAGTGTTATGAAGTAGTTAGAAAAAGCCTCTGGTAAAAGGTATTAAAAGACCAACTAATACTATTGGTCATTTGTCTGAGCTTGGAGCTTCAAAAAAACATATTTGAAAGAACTATGTGATGTAGTAAGATGTCCTTCGGTGCTGTTTATCACAGGAATCAGTGATTGTTTAAAACATTTAACTTGCTCTAAGCGGTTTATACCAAGAATGGACTTAAATGTTATTTCTATTAGTCAGACCCATGCTTTACCCGTTAAGCTTATAAATGTCCACCTTTATGTTTTCTGTCTCATTTAAGAGACAGTACACTTCTAAAAATAATACCTATAGTTTAGGATAAATTTTTGGCCAGCCAGTTTTTGGTAAAAGGCAAGTATGTTATACTAGAACCTACTTCAAGAAATGTCTTTTTATAAAGGAAAGGTCTTTTTCGACTGTGAAGAAAAGTACCTGAAGTCAGAGATACACAGTTGCTGGTCATTTTGATTGGAAGGTTCCAGATATTAGATTAATTTTATCTTTATAAAACCATGTATTTTCACAAACAGTCTTACTACCTGAAAATAATAAAACCCCTGCACCTATACAGTGCAGAGTCTGGAAATAAAATTTCAACTCACCTATATATCATAAATCTGTAATAATTCACAGTCACCATCAAATGTTAGAATCATTAGGTTGACTTGCATACTTGTCACTCATTCTGGCCACATATCATGGAGAGTTTAAAAGATTTTACTTGTTGTTGTCTCTAATGCAGTTGTGTTGTCTTTGTTGTTTTTAATAATGATGTTAAGTGAGTTTGGTTCATGCACATGCCATGTTAATAATCATACTTTTAAAAGAAGAAATCCATGTATTCCAAAATCCAGGAGTCCAAACAAAAAAGCCCCACTCCCATGCAAAATATCTACAGAAATAAAAGAAGTAAGAGTTCAGCATTTCAGGGTTGCCTTGTTGAACCAGCAAGAACATCTGGCTATATGCTTCCAAGATTGGAAGTGTTTCTCTTTATTGTACTCTCAGTTGATACCGAGAAACTTAGCTAAGACTTCCAACTTTTTAAGATAATTTAAATGTAACATTCAACCGTTAACCAGCAACTTAATGTCATGTGATGTGCGGTTTGGATATTGTATGAACAGCTAAGTAGTTACCCATTCTAGTGCCAAAGATCACTCGTTGCTAATTTTGTTCTGTACAGTTGATAATAAAACTTTATGGTAGAGACAGGCTCTGCTCAGGTCCTTGTCTCCAGGAAGATTTCTGTCAGTTCCGAATACAGTTTAGAAGATTCAAAAAAAATAAAAATAAAAATAAAAAAAATAAAATGAGTGACTTTGCAATTCTGTCTTCCCTTCCAGGTGGGGTGTCTGGGGTGGCAATCCACACAGGTAACCATCACAGGAACTGATCTACAGATAACTGAGTATCCACAACAGCTTTTCTCTTGCCTGTTGCAGCCTCAGATGTCCAGGGAACCCCTTTATGTGCAAATTCTCTACGTAGACAGTGTGCAGGAGAAGGGAGGGGCGTGGGCCGTGGATCCAGATGCCTAGGCTTGAGTCCTGGCTCTGCTGTTTACTATCTGTGTCAGATGTTGAGCAAGCTCGTTAACTTCACTGGCCACAGTGTGGTCATCTTTGAAGAGGAGGTAGCAACAGTGCCTACATCATAGAATTGCTGTAAAGACCCACTGAAATAACAGATGCAAACACTTAGAAGAGTGCCTGGTACACAGTGAATACCCAAAAAACAGTAACCATGGTGACCTGTATCAGTTCCTCGGACAGGGTTGGGATAATCATAGAGACTCATCATATTTGGCAAAGGTGAGACATCAGCCCCAGGTTCTCCCACACTAGCTTTGTGCTTTTCTCAATGCCAAGTAGCATATGTAGCTGAAACGCCCTGCCATGTCGTGTTGATTTATCTCTGACACCTCTATATGATCTTGGATAAGCTGCTTTCCTCCTCTGGGCTTCAGTTCCTCCATCTACAAGATGAGCAGTTGGGACTAGATTAGCTCCAAGGGTCCTACTAGTTTTGACCTTAGGTATGTACAACCTGAAAGAAAACAAAATTGGTCTGTGCAATATCTCTATAGAAGATGTCTCCATGCACAGCCTCGGGGCTGACTGAATGGCTCTAACACAGGGATTTTGTAGGGCTGAGAAGACTCTTCTGGAAGAGTTGGCATTGAACGCAATAGTGCATGTTGCAAAGTGTGGTACAGCCTGGTGCTTCTCAATGTAATGTACACCCGACTCACCTGGGGATCCCAGGTAAGGACTTAGTGTTACCAGGACTTGGCAGCTGAGCCTGAACTGGGAGAGAAGGGGTGTGCTCTAAGGGGCTCCCTGGACTCCTGGACTTCAGAGTCCCTTCTCATAAGGCCCAGGAACTGGACACTCCTCGTAAACCCTGCAGCTCGGGACCCTACTTCAAGACCAGCGAGGTCCATGCAGCAAACAAGGCTGAGAGCTGGAAAGGGTGTGCAGAGCCCAGCACCTCCACCCAAAGGCTTGCTGTTAGGAGGGGCCTGGGCACAGTGGGTGTGCACACAGAGAGTGGTGCATCAGCTGTGCACTGGCTGCTCTCTCCACCAGGAACGCTCTCCCCGGGGGGCGTCTGAACTTGTCTCCAGAAGTCACTTAATTCTAAGGTCAACCTCCAGGTGCTCTGTGACCTCCCTTGACTCCTCAGGTGAAAGCGGCTCCCGCTGTATCTGTCTCTTTTCCTGTCTTTATAGAACTTTCCGCAAACCAAATCATCGTGGTATCTACTTGTCTACTGGGTGGTTGGTTGGTTGCCTGCCCCCACTAACGTGTGAGCCCCATGCCATCATCAAATCCCTGAAACTTGGGACAGGGCTCCCCCAGCAAGGAGACACTCCATCCATTCTTGTTGAATTAATTTTCTCAACAGTCATTTACTGAGTACCTGCTAGATACAACACAAAAGCCAAGAGCTGGATGAGGAGCAAAGGATTCATAGGAGCCCACTGCTCCCCTTTGCGGGTCACAGTCCAGTGGCAGGGAGGGTCTCATGCAAACGTCATAAATAGGATGCAGATTCAGCTAGCCTGGGTCAGATCTCTGGGATGTGCCTGGTGCTGTCACATTGTCACACTGACCCTCTTGTGTCCTCCCCATTGTACAAAGAAGGACAGAATCTGAAGCTTGGTGCTTTGCTCAAGGTCATACAGCCAGTAAGTGTCCACACACACACACACACACACACACACACACACACACACACACACAGACACAATTTGAACCAGATCCCTCTCATCCCAAGCCCAGGGTTTCTTCCACCAGGCCAAGCTGCCTGGTGACCAACTGCCACTAAGATAGTGTGATGAGCCTGAGGAAAACAGACAAAGTTTCACCTGAGCTGAGAGGCCATCCTGGGCCACGAGTGATGGGTCTGAGGGGCCACCAGGGGCTCCATCCAGGGTCCAGTAAGACCCATCCAAGTTCAGTGGTTCTGTGCATCATGCTAACCCCAGACATCCCTGGACCCTAATACATGTGTCCAGAAGACATGAGCTGGGAGGGTGTCTACTGCACTAGTCCAGGCGAATGAGGATGAGGGCCTTCGCTAAGGACGAGGGGAGAGAGAAGGGATGGAGGGAGGCGGTGGCAGAGGTGATGCAGCAAGACACAGACGTGGGGATGGAAACTCAAGGAAGGACTTCCCAGAGGAGCTGGACAGGGTACTTCTTCAGCCCCAGTGGCCCCGTTGAGGTCCTACACTGCACTGAAAACCTTCCCTCTTCAGGTGGTCCAGAGGCCCCTGGACTCCTCAACCAGCAGCCACGGCTTTCCCAGCTCTCTCTCCAGGAGTGGGGTCTAGCAGGGTGGGAGGCCTCAACACAGTGCGAGGAAATGGCCAAGGCTGATGGCTGCCAGTGCTCAGACGATGGGGCCGTGAAGGTAACACTTCCTCCCCTACACTGGCTTTTCAAGAAGAACAGAGGTGATACTGTGCCACATTTCATGAAATGGAAAATGTTTGCCTGAATTCACGGAGACCTGCTTGTATGAGTCACAGTTGCTGGGAGATCTCGGATACTTTCTACTCTGTCAATCCTACTGCAACTCAGGTTCATTTATGCAGGATCTTGCCCATTGCATAGGCCGGGTCAGTGCAGTGTGATCACTGAGCTACGTCAGGTCACCGGCAAGGTGCAAAGAGCACTGAGCAGGGTTCAGGAGACCGATCGAGACTCTGAGGCCAGCAATTTCAGGGTTGAAGGAAACCTAGATCATTTAGTCCATCAATATCCCTGTCAAGTGGTCATCCAGCATCAGCTTACATGCCTCCAGGGACAAGGAGCTCACTACCTCTCAAGCACCTGGTTTCCTTCATTACACAGTTAAAACTTGGACGTTTTTTCTCATGTCAAGCAGAAACCCATCTTTATTGAGGTTCTATCCATCCATCCCAGCACTACCCTTTGGTAAACTACTTCTTCATCAGAGTCACATGTGGAAATGTGGAGGCAGCTCTCCGCTCCCACCCACCCCACACCTCTGCTCGCAGGCCAGAGCCCAGTTCCTGCAGCCACCATCCTAGGACAGACAGGGCAGACTCCTCACCTGCAGAGGTAACTGACCCACTCACCACTGCTTTCCTTACAGTGGGCTGTGATGGCCACCTAGCAGGGGTATGGTGAGGGTCCAGTGAGACAGCAAGTCCACAAGACCTTCACAGCCAGGGAACCCCCATCAGACGCATGCCCCCGAGCAGCGTGGGACTGCCCAACTTACGCAGAGGGAGGGGTGAGAAGTCATTGCTACATCACTGATCCCGCCAGGGCAGGTTGAAGGCAGTTAAAAGCCCTGTGTCCTGAAAAGATTATGGTTCTCCCATACGTAACGTAACATGAAGTTAGTTCTAATCTGTGAAGTATATGCAAGGATGTCCAACAGTGTTATGATTTTTAATTTAAAGCCTACTTCAGTGTTTTTTGTGAAATTAACAAACATCAAATTCTTCCCAAAATGGCTTCATATTTTTCTGAATTTGTTTGTTTGGGTTTTGGTGCCCCTGCTTTGCTGAGGCCCTGTTAAGTTCTAAGTCAAAGAGTTTAAAACATAGAATCAAAATGTGCACAATGTATCTTAGAATTTAGCGCTCAGAACAGGAGTTCTCATCAGGATTCTTGGGCCTGGGTGAGTTTCACAGGGTCTATGAAGCTACTGAAATCAGATGCAAAATTCTGAGTTTATTTCTGGGAGAAAATTCTTCAGCTTCCATCAGATTATTGAAGGGTCTCTAACATCAAAAAGCCCAGGACCACTGACAGAGATTCACGGAATTGAAGGCACTCCTACAGAGACCTGAGTCTCCCAAAAACTAGTGATAGAAATTAGTGCAACCACTTTCGAAAACTGTCTATCAATAGCTCCTAAAGCTGGGCATACATAGATGTGATGTTTCCACTCCAAGGTTTATAGCCATCAGAAATGTGTACATAGGCACAAAACCAACATGTACAAGAATATCCATAGCAGCTTTATTCATGAAAGCCCACAACTTGAAACTGGCCAAATGCTCATCTATGATGAATGGATGGATTCATGAACTGCAGTATCTCCATGCAATGGAATATCATGCACTAGTGAAAACAATCAGCAATTGCATACATGATATTGATAAATATCATGCATAATACTGAGTGAAAGGAGCCAGACACAAAAGTGCATATGATTCCATTCCCATAAAATACCAAAGAGGCAGCACTAGTCCATATTGTTAGAAGTCAAGGTAGTGGTCACTGAGGGGGAAGGAGGTACAGGGGGGCTTTTGTTTCTTAATCTGGGGGCTGGTTACATGGCTGTGTTCAGTTTGAGAAAATTCATCGAGCTGTGTCCTTACACCTTATATGCACACACTTCAACGCATAGTTGAAAGAGATTGTGATATCTGCGATGAAATCCAAACTCATCAAAATGGCATTTGAGACCTTCCCCAAACTAACCTCAACTTTCAAGCTGAGGGCCTCCCAGCCCGCACTGCCTGGGGATGAAATGAGCTGGCTAAGGGCCTGTCTTCACCCTCTGACTGGAGCCGGGTGAATGTGAAGAGCCCCTCTTCTCCCTCTGACATGCCCAGAGCCTGTCCCCAGAAGGTGCCCGGCCACATCTGCTGGAAAAAATGTGTTGCTAATGTTATCCCTTCTTGAGGACATGGGAGAAGCAGAACCTGGGAGTCCCGGGCTGGCCCCTCCACCCCAGCTGGGGGTCACTGGGCCTTTGACCTCCTCGGATTACAGACAAGGACTCAAATGAAATCACAGCTGGAAAAACACTTTGTGCACCGACTGTAAACCAGCCTCCCGTGTGCGGGATTATTGGTATTGGTATTGTTGTGGCTAATGATAATAATAATAATAATTATTATTATAATAAATTAAAACAGCATATTTTGTTCCCCTAACTTTGAAAACTATTTGGAGCCCAGGAGGAATAGCATGCAGACGACTTTCATTTTTTTCCAATTTGGCTTGAGAAAAATTCAGCATGAAGAGATAGATTGGTCTGGGCAGTGGTGTAGACATCACCCCCCAAAAAACAGAGTGGGGACTGAGGGGAGGGCTGGGATCCCTGCTTGGTTTTCAGTCATCCTGCTGCTGCGGGCCCAGAAGCCAGCACCTGATTTCCAAGGGCTGCAAAACCTGCTCGCTCATTAGCACAGGCATCCAAGTCTGGCTCCAAGGCTCAGAGTGGACTATTGTTCTCTGCTCTCCGTGCAAGAGGTAGAGGAGACTGGTCATTACTGGGCTCAGAAACTGGCCCTGAGTGGCCTCCGACGGATGGGCAGTAAGCTCATGGTCCCTGGGGCGCTGTGGTGACTCTTGGCTGTTCAAGAGCCATTTGTTTTGGTGATGGACGTCAGTGGGAGGGGACAGGCCTCAGGCTGCCCTGTATGAAGGCCTGGAAGTTGCTTGTCTCAGAAGACAGATCCCAGGCCCTGCTTTCCCTCTTGAATGAGCCAGAGGTGGCTCCGAGTGTGGGGGAAGGGAGGAGGTGATGGGAGGAGAGAGGGACAAATGGGAGGCCCAGACTCAGCCTCAGACCCTGGCACAGGCCAAGAGGCTCAGAATCCAGCAGGTTTACTCAGGGTGCCAGGGCCCCACTGATGCCGTGAGTCTGATCAGAGCAGTGAGCACTGCACTCAGGCCCAGGCACCAGGAGGGCTTCCTGGGGTCGGCTCAGGGGTGGGATGAGGTTATCAGTGCTAGGAGACAGGGAGGAAAAGAGGGAGGGAAGAAAAGAAGGAAGGAGGAAGAAAAGAGGAGGAAAGGAAGGCAGAAGGGACGGAAAGAAGGGGGAGAAGAAAAGGGAAGAGGGGAGAGGAGGGACGAGGAGGCTGGACCTTCAGTCTTGTGGACTCTATGACTTGAGACAGCTCACTTACTCCCCCTGACCTTCTTTTATTTTTTTTCATCTTTAAAATGAGAGCTGGAGTTTACTGAGTCAGATACTGCCCTACATGGTCTATGAATTACCTCATTTAATGCCATAAACTGGATGCCAGTCATTCCTATTGGACAGGGGAGGAAACTAAGGCACAGCAAGGTGAAGTGATGTGCTCAGGGCCTGGCAGTTAGTAACTTACAGGGCTGGGATCCAGCCTGGGCCCAGGCACCCTGGTCCCAGAAACCCCATCTTCACCACCACACCACACCCTCTGTCAGCACAGGGCTGGGGAGCAGCTTCCCGCCTCTGCCCAGTTCTCCTCCACGGTGTTTCTGCCACAGAGCACAAGACCAAGGCCCTCTGCCTGGAGCGCCTTCCTGTGGTGCCCACCCCTCCACCTCCTCCTCCAGGACCCAGCTCACCTGACGTCCCCTCTGCAAAGCCTTCCTTGACATCCCAGGCTCAGCCTTGTGTGCCCACGTGGCCCTTCCTCACCTTCTAACAGTGCCCGCACACTGCAGGACGGTCATTTGCACATCTGGTCCCCCCACTGGATTAGGAGATGCCGGAGCAATGGATCCTGTCTTGTCCTCTTTAATATCCCCAGTACTAGCACAGCAGTGAATTAATGACTACACGCCCAAGGTCACAGAGCTAGGATAAGAGCCCCAGGCCTGCAGATGGCCAGTGTCCATCAGTCTGCTCCTCCCTGCCCTCTCCTCTAGAAGCAACAGCAGATTCCAGAAGTGAAAAGGAAGCAGTAGGTCATCGTGTTCAATGCCTCGGGTTTGCAGATGGAGACACTAAGGCCCAGACAGGGCAAGAGCCATGCCCGAGCCCTCCCGACGGCCTGCCCATCCTTCTGCAATCTTGTGGAGCCAGATCCCAATGCTGCCTGCAGGGGACTAAGGAAGTGCCTGTGTTTGGCTACAGCTGTGTGGTTTTACAGAGGATGCGGCTAGAAGCTGGCCGCTGTGGCCCCCACTCAGAAGGCTCTTTGCCCACGGGTAGCTTCGCATGAGAGTGTGTTATCAAAGCATTTGACCTGGACTGAACCAGTGGCCAATTACAATTTCCCATGGTGGGCTGGGCTTACTCAAGGCAGACAGGCTGCTGGGAAAACAACAGCGCATGGGCATGCGATCCAATGACTACACCTATTTGTGCCTGGCACGTGTCCAGGGATCCATTAGCTGTGTTACTCGCTGGCTCTCCTTCAACTCTGACAATAACTCTGGGAGGTACACATTATTATCCCAGTTTTAAAGATGAGAACAAATACAATTCAGAGTGGGTCAGTAAGCTACCCGAAGTTACACAGCTGGTCACTGGATAAGGAGGGATGTAAAACCAGGCCTGTCGATTGCAAACTCATACTCTTCCCACTTGACAGAAATCCCCACGTTCTGTAAGAGAGACACTGGCCCCCTTCATCTGAGCTTTATAGATCATATTGCCACGAAGAATGCCATGAGCTTCCTTGTACTATCATAAGGGTCTCTACTCACTGCACAGATGAGAAAACTGAGGCACAACAGAATGGGAGACAACGCCTTCTGGAGCCAGCAGTCAAAGCTGAGACCCCCGACAGGCTGAACAGTGTGCCCCCAACGCTCACCACCCGCTCCTGCCCGCAGCAGTATCAGTAACGCGTACCTCCAGTCCATGTAGAACCAAGGCAGTGACCTGCCAAGCCCATTCCTGGGGAATCCTCTCCCTCAGGAACTGTTTGCCAAGGCCTCCCCTTCCTCAGGGCACACAATCTCTGATGGGTCCCTACCTCTGTTTCTTCCCTCACCCTCGCCTCCCAGAAAACAGGGCTCAGAGCTCTGTAACTGTAGCTCCTGTTTGTGTAACTCTTCATAGGTGCAAACCACTTGCACACACATTCTCATTTAACTCTCAAAGAGCCAAGGTGACAGGAGAAGCCATAACTCCATTTCACAGTTGAGGCTGCCAAGACCAGAGAGGTTAAGTCATGTGCACAGCTGGGAAGTGATAAGTGAAGCTGGGCTTCTCTAAAGCCATTCACATCCTTCTCCCATTTCAATCCACTGCCCTGCCCACCTCTTTGGGGGTTCCTCCCTGGATCATACGGCCCCCTCTGACCTTCCTTCTCAGGGAGAAGAACCATGCCAACATACTTCTTCTATCCCACCCTACACAGTTACCCCTGCCAGCAGCCATGGCCCATGAGCCTATGGAATATGAGTTGCCCTTTCCAAGCAGGGACCTCCCTGAGAGATATGGGTGTTCCCACAATAAGCCCTGGTGCCAGCCCCGTAGCCCACTGTAGGAACGACGGGCCGGACGTTGGGTACCGTCCCAGACCCTCTGCGCCTTATTGTACTGAGAATGTCACAGGCTTCACAACAACCTTCCTCTGTTTGGAAAAGAGCCTCTCCTCGGAGTCACCTGTGAACTGGCTCTTCTATCAGCCGGGAAAATACTCCTGGCCAGCCACGGCAAGGCACAAGTGGGGGCTGAAGAGGAGTGAACCCCCATCAGAAGCCCTCCCTTCATCTCCGAGGGGCGCAGTGTCAGCTACCACGCTCAGCGATCATTTGTCCAACTGAAAGCTCTGTTCACCAAGGCCCAGTAAGGATCTGGATGCCTAGGGGAAAACCCAGCCTGGATGGAGGAAACGCTGTGTCAGAGAGTCACAGAACCAGTAAGCATGGAACGGCAAGTCAGGTGCGAGGTCCCCCGTCAGCAACACCAAGAGTGCATGCAGTGGAAATATCCAGTCCTCCAGTGTTAGGTAAAGGGAAATGCAGATTCTGTGGACAATTGGTTTAGGGAAACCCTGAGCTGAATAAAGCTAAACAGGTGACTGCAGAACTTTTCAGAGCCTTTAAAATGCTAATATGCCTCACAGCTCTCCAAGACAAGGATAATGTGCAATATTTTCTGAACGTGCAGTTCTCCAGAAGATTTCAAAAGAACAATGTGGAATTCCCTTTAGAAAACACTATGCTGTGGGGCCTCTGAGGAGGAATAAGGCAGGACTAGCTACGTGGGAAGGTGGCCTTTAAAGTCTCTACTTAATTGATGGTGCTGGGACAGGTGACTAAGAGGAGGTCATACATGACCAAATGGTGGTTCGGTGTTTGCAAAAATGCAGCACAGAAAATGCGCAGGCTGCGTTCAGGCAGTAAGGGTTCCTCCGAACATATCCTCCTACAAGCTAGCATCCCCAGAGCAGCCCCACTTATTATTTGGTTTGCACACCTGGCTTCCCAGTAAGATTTTACTTGACCAAAGGGTTCTGCGGCAGAAGGGGACATCTGTTGTTTTTCCTGCCCAACATCCATTCTCCCTGCTTCTGGTAACAGAACTTCCATTTTCTTTGGGGAACGCACCCTCTTCTGCTCCCAGCACATGTGGTTCGGGGGTATTCCAAGCCCCAAGCTTCTGGCGCTGCCAGTCAACGTGTTACATCTCTTAACACCAGCCGACACCCACCTCTGTGACTGGCTTACAGGTGGGCAGATGATCAGTGGTCCAATGAGACCCAAGCCAGGACTTCTGCTGGGATTATTAGGAAAGAGGTTCGCTTACTGCCCGGGTTCCTAAACTGGGAGCTGCTGGAGGCCGTCTCTGCCACCTCTTAGGGAGAGCTTGTCTGAAAATGAAACCATCATAAAGGAAAACAGAGCCTAGAGATGGAGTGAAACGGATTTCTATCAACATCCTATGGGTCCCTGCTCCCAGCCACACCTGAAGTTTGACTGTACCTCTGGGGCCTGGACTTTTTAGTTACAGGCAATAATAAATTATCTTGTTTCTGAAGCCAATTTGAATTAGGATTCTGTCACTTGCAATTCACAGAATTAACAATAGTTGAAACCTGTACAGATTCTTTTGCTATTAAACAAATTATTCTTCATGCATGTTTTTCACTTAGTCATTCAGAAGAAGATATATTAGGCATATATCACGTACATGTAAGCTGTACAGGTAAGGCTGCCATGTACAGCCCTTCAGCTTGTGCACTACACAACTCCTCACGTGGTTCCCTTTCACATAGCAGCACCCTGGGGTGACACAGTGCAGCAAACTAGGGTCTGCGGGATACAAGAAGATATACATCAGCCCACAACCCAGAAGGGTCCATGTCTCACTCATACCCACTGTCCCTGCCACTCTCTGAATGACAACAATCTTCCTCCTCTCCGTGTAGAATCCTTCCCACCCTTCAAAGCCCAACACGACTGCCACCTCCTCCAAGAAGCCTTGCCCGATTGCCTCACTGATCACAAAGTGGTGACTACGGAGGAAAACAGAGGGGAGGAAAAGTACATCAAGAATGAAGAAATGGCCTGGGAAGCTGAAATCCGAGCCCAGCTAATGCAGCCTATTTTTCTTAGTACTTTCTCACAGCGGAGTGTGGAGGTAGGAGGAACAGGTTCTGAGCTCTCTCACGGGATGATTTGCAGAGTGCCTCCCCACACCTCAGAGCGCTGCGTTGAGTTAGGGAAGGACAGCTGTGCTCTCGTCTACACCTCCAGAGTGACAGGGAGGCCTCTCTGTCACCTGTGCCACCAAAACCCAGGCACTCATCAACTCTGGTGGCAGTGCCTGTACTCGCCACCCAGACAGGAGCTAATTCCCCAGGGCACCAGGCTGCATTCTTCTCATTTCTGCCTGTTTTTCCCATGGTTGGGGGAGGGACGTGACCTGTGGGGGGCAGAGATGTCACATCTGGCTTGTCATTCTCCCCCAGGTTTCAGGACAGAGGGACTCCCCCAGTCACCCAAACTGCATTCCCCTTGGGACCCCTCCCTCCCATCCAGGCTCACCAGCTTGCTTCTGGGCAAGACAGAAAACACCATTCCAGTCCCTGGGATTTGTTCCTTTCCTTCCCCCTCCATCGGGACACAGCATGCCTCCAGTCCAGGTGTGTTCCAGAGCCTTCCAGACTCCCTGATGTCTGCATTTACATGGAATCCAATCTTCCACACCCCCTCCCTCCCAGCCCAGCCCTTTCTTCAAACCCCTAACCTAGGTAAACAGCGAATAACCCTCATTAACATTTCGTAGATGTTGTATTATGCTTTTTTCCCTTGTATAAAACATGATACAAAAGACATTCTAAAAAGAAACAAAATGCCCTTCTTGTGTGTTATTTACAGCAGGGCCGCTTCTAATCTAATCATCTTTCTTCTCTCCCCCTCCACCCAATACTCTCCCCTCCCAGGGCACTGCAACTTTGAAGGCGTGTTATTAAAATGAACATGTTGTTCCTGCAGCCCAGCTCCCTCCCTTTCAGGCCTGGCATAAATAATTTATCTGAAAGCTGATTTGGTTGGCTACGCTTCTGTAATTGAAGGCCGTCCCCCACAGTTTACTGGCGAGCGCTGGGACCAGCCACTCAGAGCTCGGGCCCCAGATGGAGCAATTCAAAGGCCCACCGTGGGCCCCTTCAAAGCCTGGGGAGGCCCTGCTCATTGATGCTGGATCCCGCCCCGCCTCCCTCTGCAGCCCACTGAGCCCCAGCAGCCCTCAATCTGTCAGGAGGTCAGGCTGCCAGGCTCTTCTCCAGCCGAGCATGCTCAGCTGGCCACAGACTGCCCTGCGTCGTGGACTCCCGTGGCCCACAGTGTAGCCCTGCCTCTGCATCATCCAGCCTGCCGGGCACCCTCGGTGGCCAGCATGTGCCACGAGTGAGCCCTGGGGCGCAGGACTGGCCTGGAGACGCTAAGGAGAAGCAAAGGAAAAGCAATCTAGACTTTGAACTCATGGCCTCGAGTCTTAAGTGGGCCCCGCGCTGCCAGGCAATGCCCCAGTGTTTCCCTCCTGGCTCACGGAGCATCTCCTCTGCAAACTGCCAGCAACCCCTCCACCCCTTCACTCAGGGGAGGGCTGTGCTGATCTTAGGAACTGGCACACCAGCCTACAGCATCCTGCCCTGTGCCTGCCTGCCTGTGCTCCCAGCTAGGACAGCTCCTCCATTTGCCCACCCAGCCCCACCCATCTTGCGTTTCTCAAGGACGACATTCCAGCAAGCCTCCCCTCGCTAGCCTGTGTCATCGATTTTCCCCTCTCTCCTTGAATTCCTATCAGGTGGAAAGATGCACATAACAAGGTGGTTAAGGTACAGCCTCAGAGTCATATTGCCAAGGTTCAAATCCTAGCTCTGCCACTAAGCTGTCATGTGACCTTAGGCAAGTTACTTAACCTCTCTGTACCTCGGTTTCCTCATCAGCAAATTGATGAGAAAAAATAGTAACTACCTCACGGTGTTGGTGGTGGATTAAGTGAGTTAATATGTACAAGGTACTTAAGGCAATGTTTGTCCATAGAAAGTGGTCCATAAATGTTTACCATCCACATTATGTCAAAAATAAAACTGCTCTTTACCCCACCTTCCCCTCCAGCTATCACCCCAACTTTCCTGCTATCCATTCATAGCAAAACTCCTAGAAAGAGACATCTGTATGCCTGTCCCCAGCTGCGCTCCCCTCAATCCCTCTTGAAGCCACTCTGATCAGGCTTCCCACCTCCCCCACAGCTCCAGAGCAGTCCTCCTCACATCCTGGTGACCTTCACCTTGCTCAATGAACCCCAAGCTCACGTGCAAGTCTCCTCCGTTCAGACCTGCAGCAGTTACCTGACACAGGGGGGTCAGCCTCCTCCTCAAACCTCTAAATGTCAGATGCCACAAGGGCTCAGTGCTGTGACTTCACTGCCTGGGTCAGCGCTGTCCAGTGGAAATACAGTACAAGCCACAGACGCGATTTGAAATTGTCTAGTAGCTACGCTAAAGGAGTAACAAGGAACAGGTGAGATTAATAGTGATAATAGACTTCATCTAATCCAATATAGTCAAAATATTGTCAGCTCCACATGTTAGCAATCTAGTTATTATCAATGAGATATTGTACATTTTTTGTTCTAAGTCTTCCAAATCTGGTGTGTATGTAACCTTTTCAGCACATCTCCATTAGGACCAACTACGTTTCATGGGCTCAAAGGTCAGGTGTGGCTAGGAGCCACCATACTGGACAGTGCAGCCCTAGGGCATCTGCTCCATCTTCATAGCATGAATGCCATTGGTATGACCAGGACTCAGGGATTTTTTTTTCACCAGTCTGGACCTCACCCTCAAGCTCCAGATTCTTGGATCCACTTGGGTGCCTCAAAGACATTTCAAACACAAAGGATCCCCCATAGAACTCTTCGAAAGACTTTAGAACCTCCCTGACTCCTCTGATTCTCTCAAAGCCCACATTCCATCCAAATCCTGCGGGCTCCACCTTAAAAACAGACCTGAAATCTATGCCTTGATGCCTTCCCTCCTCCTCTCCTTTGTCCACGCTCCTACCATCGTTCCCAGGTTTACTGCAATAGCCTCCAGCCTCATGCCCCAGCTTTCTTCTCAGCCTGTGGTCCATCCCCCACCCTGAGCCAGAGGATCATTTTAGAGAAGTCAGATGCTGTGCTTCCTCCACCCAGACCCCCAGTGGCTTCCTCAGCTCTCTCAGACCAAGAACCAAAGACTCGCCTGGCTCCCTCCCGTACCCTTTTCCATTCCTTGGACATGGACAGGCCAGACTCACTCCCAACCCAAGGTCATTGCACCTGTCCTTTTATCTGCCTCTAATGCTTTCCTCCCAGACATCTGCAGGGCTTCCTCCCTCCCCGCCTTCATGTTGTTGCTCAAATATCATTTTCATCCAGTGTCCTTCCCTGTCCACGCTACAGAAAATCACAAACCCAGCCCCACACGGTATTCCCTACTCCCCTTCTCTGCTTTCTTTTTCTTGACGGCATTTAATACCAGCTTATATACTGGAGGTTTGTTTGTTGGCTCTCCCCCTATTAAAACATAAGCCCAGGGGAGGCAGGTCTATTTTGTCCCTGCTGTTTTCTCTTGCACCAGAAGAGTCATTGGCACATAGAGTGTGCTTGATAAATTTTGTTGAATAAATATATGAGTGAATGTTTGGAATAGTAAAGGAAGGAGGGAAGAGGAGTCAGAGGCCTTTTTACCACTGGAAAAAAGATCACAGCTATCTTTGCTCTACCTGTAGGGTGCACCTTCCCCCAAATGTCTTGGGAGCTCAATCAGCATCTTCAGTAAGATAACCAATGAATACTCCTGCTGAGGTGTCAATCCCTGCCCTGCCCAGTCGACTCCACCTCATGGAATAATGGTGATCATTGTAACCACCAGCACCGAGATGCTTACTGAGGGCTAAGGACCTTCCATGCTTTAACTCATCTGAGTCTTTACAACAAATCTCTACCATGACCTAAGCCAGTAGCGGGGAGAATCTGAACCACCCCCCAATCCCATCCTCCCCCAGAGAGAGGGGTCTGGAGTCATCCTGGGCTCCCCAACACTGGCCTTCTGCCCAGTCTTTGTCCTGTTCCTTGGTTTGCAGCCCTTGGACCAGCCACGTAGAGGGAACAGTAAATGCTAGTTCTCCTTGCTCCTCCCCAGCCCTCCCCAGAATCCCATCCAGCTCGCCTGGAACCCCACTTAGTCTTTGCTACACCTTGCCCTTCCCTGGAGAGCTGACCCTATCCTTGGCCCTCTGGTTGCTGTTTGGAATCTTGTTTGAACTTAAAGAAAGCCCCAGCCCTCTCAATTTCATTTCAGAATCAGGACCCGGTTTCCAATCGTGATGCCATTCATTACACGTGAAGCTGCCACCTACATCTCCCTGCAAGGAAGGACTCTGTTCCAGCTGCTGGGAGTGCAGCCCTCAGCTGTCAGCCCCCTCAGGGCTGCCTGAGCTTCAGAGAGCTGCCTTGCCCAAGGTCACGACCTTTCTGCGATGCCCTGTACCAATGACTGATAGAGGTAAGGTGCAGAAAGCCGGCTGTTTGAGCCCACGCGGATGACTCTGGTGGGCATCTGAGCTCAGATGATTCTGGGACTGTCAGGACTGTCACCAAGTCTGCATCACAGCTCAACTTCTCCCCTGCCCTGGCCTGCCACCTGCTTTCCCTCCCACAGGAATCTGTCACAAGTGCCCCCGAGATGCATTCCGCACAGTAAATCCCTTCTCGGAGACTGCTTCCTGGGGAACCCAACCTACGTCACCCACCCCCCACCAGATCCAATTCACAAATTCTCCTGGACAAAGCAAAGGGGCAGTGGGCCTTTCTCCCTGGCCCCAGCACACGGGCCAGCCAGGCCCTGACACCCACACAGCTGACTCCTGGCTCTGACCTCCTCCTTTTACCAGAGGCCCACATACGCTGAAGGCTTTGGAAGCAATGATCAGTAAAGACTCTTAAAACCTACCACCTTGGCTTTTCTCATTATCAACTAAATTTCAGGGACCATGATGCCCAAGGCCTATGGACACTGAGGGTCCAGAGATAAGAGGTCCCCTGTCACTGTGCCCCAAGAACAAGTGGCCCAAGCCCCAGGCAGCCCCTCTTCCTAACGCAGAGACTGTTGCTGCCTTTTGCCTTGACGAAGGATATCATCTGACCCACAGAAGTGCAGGAGGCCAGACTGCAGCATGGCCAAGGAGGACCTGGAGACGGCAATGAATTTACATTTCTAATGAGTGCTCCCCTCCTGCTGAAGGAGAAGCTTACACTGGGATTGCCAGTAAAAGGGTCTGCTAAGACCATTCTGAGTGAGTAATTGCATCTGGGAATCTGTCCAGTCTTCTAGACTTTCTCAGGAGACAGCACAAGCTTGTGTTGAAGAAAGAACTAAAGACAGAAGAAGTTAGACAGGGCCCTTGCTGGGCAGATGGTGACTTTCTGCCAGCCTTTCAGTCCACAGAGAGGACTTCCATGAGACCAAAGGGCCACAGTCTAGGGGCAACGGGCAGCTAGGCCAGGGAGGGGAGGCCTCAGTGAGTTAACTCACAGATATTCACTGGGCGTCTACCCTGGGCCAGCAGCTGCTCATGGGGGAACTGCCGGGGGGAGTGGGGATAAAGGTACCTCTGCAAAGAGCAGGGCAGGAGGCTGGGATTCCAGAAACCATGGGCAATTCCCAGAGTGGAGGTGAGCACAACCTATAAAACACAAAGAGCAAGAGAGCTGGGGCCGGGATGCTGAGTGAGGCAGGCCTGCTGTTCTTGAAAGCCAGGCCCCTGGGGACCCTATGCCCAGTGATACAAGGCCCCTGTCACTCAGGACCAAGAACAACTGAATACAAGCCCTGGGCGGCCCCGGACAGGACAGATACTCTGGGCTTTGGCTATCAAATGAGGAGTGACACAGAGTCCTCAGGAGTACTACGGCACCCTCAGGGTGCCACCTTAGGGAATCCCTGTGCGATCTTTCCCCCTCATCCACCCTCTACACATAGTAGCCCATTTTAAAAAATGAAAGCATCCAGTAGGCTATATGACCCAATAATTGGCTTGATTCATGGACCAGGAACCCCTCAAAAGCAAAGAAGTGTCTCCCCCTTTGTAGCACCAGCAACTAGCAGGGTTCTCTCGCAGTTGAACAAGCATAGCCGGGCTTGCATTCACCTACTTGTTCCCGAGTTCTCCTGAGACACAATGTTGGACTGGTGGGCACTCGTATATTCTATGCACAGATGCTGGAATAGCGCTATTTCAAACAGCTTAATGATAGTTGTACATGTGCCCTGACAAGGCTGCATGAATAACTAAAATGTCACATGTCTTTGTTTTAGCTGCTATTCTATCAACTCTGTAGGTCTCATAAGCATGAGCCACATGCCAGTTAGAATATCTGATGGTTAAGTATAAATGTCTTTGTTTCATAAAAATGAAATAATGAGTTCATTATTACTTAAACTCTCTCTCAAAGAAAAAATCTTTTAAAAACTTAAGATCCATGAGTAGTAGGAGGGAGGGTTGTTAAAGGGGGCCCTTCCTAAAGATTATTTCCTTGCATTTGAATAGAACAAATCCAAGGGCAGAGTTCCCTAGGTCTGAACTGGAATTCCCCTCTGGAGCCCAAACCCCAGAGAGCCCTGGACATCTCTCTATTTGTCAAAGCTGCAGACAGAGACACACGTCAAGCCTGGAGGAGGGAGGATCTCAAGAGTGATGGTGTCCACAGGGGCTTCTGAGATAAGATGAGGAGTCGTTATGGTTTCCAAAGGGAGGAAGCCCAGCTACAATCTCCCTGGCACCAAGAATTGGAGAGGTCAGCAGCCAAGGGCCCAGGGAGACAGCTGCTCTCTGAAGACCCTTCCCTAATGATCTGTGCCTCAGCTACAAAAAAATACAACCACAAATCCTGTGTCTCTAACACAGTTCCAATTCCAGGAAATTTCATTCTCTTTAATCAATGAAAGTATATATGCTACACATACATACATGTATGCATTTGATACACATATATGCATATATGTGTGCATATATGGGTACCATCCTCTTTCACCAAGGGAAGTCTATTATATACCTACAAATGTATACATACATATACAGGGATATACTTGTATATACAGACACATATATACATGTGTGTGCATAAAATATGACTTATACCTGTCTTTTCACCAAACAAATAAATAAGTAAACATGAATTGATCCATCGGGAAAATCCAGTTGTCAGGATCCTTGATCAGCTTTTACGTGGGAAAATATCACCTGTCATTTTGTGGGAGGGGTGTTGTCTAGAGCTGAGCAGAGGACGGACGTGGGTCATTGGAGGCAGGGCAAGGATGAATCAAGGCTGTTCTACTTTCCCCAGGACTCTGCTCTGTTGCCGGGTATGTGTGTGGGTGAGGGTGGGGAGAGGAGGTGCGGGTCCCAAGACCTGGGTCCCTCAGGGAACTGTGGCGCTCCGGGAAAAGCCTCAGTCCTGCGAATCACTGCCATGTGGTGCCTGTGGGATCAGACCACCTGCCTTCTAGGCCCATCTCCTCACTCACTAGCTGTGTACCTAGGTCTCAGTTTCCCCATCTGTCCATTGAGGACAGTCACACTGACCTCGTGGAATGGTCAGGTGAAGTCAGTATGAAAATGACCAAAATGCAAGACAATCAGTGGTGATGATCAGATGACGTCTAGCGGGAGGCATTGACCCACAGAACACAGTTGGTCAGTGAAGGAGCTACAACTGAAATCTGCCCTTGGATTCTCAGACCAGAGCTCTTTTAAATGTACCAGGGATTTCAAAGTGGGATCCACAAATATACCATTAGAGGTTTCTCGGTGGTATGCGAAATTTTTTTAATTTGATGTTTTCATTTCAAAAATGGAACAGTGTTAGTGTGACCTTATTGGGGTTGATGTGGATGATCATGTAACCAAATAAAGCCTCAGGAATTCAGAGCTCAAGTTTACATTTGGGTTTACGGTCACGTTTTTGCAAAATGAAGGCCAAATAACTTCATGGGCTGCCGTGCAAACAAAGGTTTAGAGATTGTTCAAATAGAGACAAGTAGAGGGAGGATTGAGTCATCAAACAGTAGAGGGGACGCTGACAGGCCACGTGCAATCAGCTCTGTGCTGAAGGGGGCAGAATCATAGTCACCACTTTGCAAGCAGATGCTGGAGCGAAAGCCATCTTAGTTTATAATGACCTGCAAGACAGCACCAGCAGTAAAGGTACAACTGAAAGTGTCTTGCTAAATGGGATATATTTAATATTTTTAAGTTGTTATATTTTCGGGTGCTCTATTAAATTGATGGGACCACCAAAATCCTAGGTCTGTGGTTAAAAGTTTCTCCACTGTAACATATGAGAAATAATAATATTGATAAAATTTCTAAATTAAAATACTAATAATATTGACAATCACTCTAATGATAGCCCAGAATGTTCAAACATCAACACAATCTAGTTGATAACAAGCAGAACTTAAAATGGGAAGACATCCTCCTTCTATTATTAAACCCAACATTGGTTATTTTACTCTCAGCAAAACATCATCTGTCACATTAAATTAATGCCATTAATTTGAATTTTAATAGTTTTGTGGTTTTGTTTGCATTAAATTTGTAATTGTGTTTTGGTATTATAGCTGTGTAAGAGCTAAAAGCATAAGGAATTTATACTTACTTTCATGTTTGTATATATTTAACTAACAATATGATCAAAATAATTTTAGTCAACAGTGGGGGTCTGTGATAATGTTTTCCCTTTAAAATGCATATATTAGTCAATTTTAAGAATTACTGAGCCTGCACCATAGCACACTGCTAAATGCACAAGAACGATTTAATTTAAAAAGTCACAGGTGAGTGACTTCCCTGGTAGCTCAGTGGTTAGGAATCCACCTGCCAATGCAGGGGACATGTGTTCGAGCCCTGGTCCGGGAAGCTCCCACATGCCACGGAGCAACTAAGCCTGTGCACCACAACTACTGAGCCTGCGCTCTAGAGCCCATGCGCCACAACTACTGAGCCCACGTGCCACAACTACTGAAGTCCACGCGCCTAGAGCCCGTGCTCCACAACAAGAGAAGCCAGCACAGTGAGAAGCCCACGCACTGCAATGAAGAGTAGCCCCCGCTCGCCACAACCAGAGAAAAGCCCGCGCGCAGCATCGAAAACCCAACACAGCCAAAAATGAATCAATCAATCAATAAATTTATTTAAAAAAAAAAAAGCCCTGGGTGAGATTGGATTTGGCCCAATGCATTGTGGGACGGGGGTGTGGGGCAAAAATTCCTCAGGAATTTAGTCGTGAGCTTTTCAAAGAGCTAAGCCAGTTAGTCCTCATCTCAGATGGCTCAAGGATCCTAACAGGCTACTGATATCTTTTTGGCCTCTTTCTGCTGTTCCTTTCCTAAACAGTTCGGAGCAATTCCATGCAATTTGGTGATCAGCTGGAGAGAGCCCAGAAACTCGTTATCTGAATCATATATGACAGACTTTGCATACATGCACTTTGCTGGAGGAGAAGGTCCACAGCACTCGCCAGTGTCAGGTCCACACTTTCAAGATCCTTGGAGGTTGGTGACCAACCCCAAACACAGAGCACAGCGGCTGGGCTCCCCTGGCCTGAGTCCACCACTGACCTTTCTTCATTACCCTCCTTTCCCACATGAAAGCTGAGGAAACAGAGGTTTGGAAAGCCTGGGTTGCTTACCTGAGACCCAAAGCTGACTGAGTGTGAGCGGGGACTTGAACTTGTGTCCCTATGATTCCAGAGCCTGGGCTCCTAGCTCCTTGGCTTCACTGCCTCCCTCTCTCCCAGTGGCTGTAGGTGAAAGTAGAAAAAAGTAGAGATTGGGGCCCTTGCGCTCAGGAAGGATCTAATCTCATGCACATACAGTACTTGCTCATCTATGTAAAGGGTGGGAAGAGCAGTCCTTCAGCCGAAACCCCAAAGCCAGGGGCCGGTGACAAATACCCCCATATTCCAAATGGTAGTTGCCAGAGTCCCACCCCCATGTTTGTTGAGAAGTGTCTACCATGTTTTCCTCCTCACTTCCTCAGCCCACATACAGCCTATTTAAGGGAAGAAAGGGAACTTGTGGGAGCATGTGAGGGCAATTCTATGTTAGGTAAGGTGCCACGACATTACTGCTCCCCGCACCTCCGTAGCTTTCAGCAGGGGCTCTGGAGAACCTCTTGTAGAGATGAGGAGACACAAGTGCATTCCCCAGTTGGAGGCCCACGGCGCTGAGGAAACCCCAGCCCCACCCCCGGGGAACAGATACTTCCCAGAGAGTTTATCGCACGGCCCCCATGGCTGGCGTGGAGGGCACCTCTCTGAGCAGGGACTGAGCCTGTCCTGCTGAGAGCGCTCAGGACAAGAGCTTGTCTGGAGGACGGTAAGGTCAAGGGCAAGCTACGCAGACTGCAGGCCCCCCTTGGCTTGTGGAAAGAGAATGTGAGTTTCTCCAGGACCAAGAGGAGGCCACAGAAGGTAACCCGGTTCTAACACGGTGATGGGGACCACCCCCAGAGACGGCAGAGGACCACCAAGAGAACACCTGCACCCCACAAAATACCCAGCATTGACAGACACCTTGAAAGCCAGGCAAGAATTTAGGCAGCCCTGGCCATCTGAAAAGATAGGGCCCCCTCTCCTCCATTCCCCCCTCATTTTGCCTGGGCCTTGGAGAAACCAGAAGCAGAAAGATGGATGTAATCGTTTCCTAGAGCTTCCATAAAAAAATACCACAAACTTGGTGGCTTTAAAAAAAAAGAAATCAATTGTCTCACAGCTCTGAAGGCTGGAAGTATGAGATCAAGGCAACAGCAGGGCTGTGTTCCCTCTGATGGCTCTCAGGGATAATCCTCCCTTGGCTCTTCCAGCTTCTGGTGGTGAATGGCAATCCTTGGTGCTCTTTGCCTTGTAAACACATCACTCCAGTCACACAGTCAATCTTCTCCCTGTGTGCCTTCAGGTCATCTTCCCTCTGTGTATATGTTTCTGAGCCCAACTTTCCCCATTTTATAAGGAAACAAGTCATATTGAATTAGGGCCCATCCTAATGACCTCATTTTAACTTGCTTACCTCTGTAAAGACTGCATTTTCAAACAAGGTCACACTTTCAGGGAGTAGTTATTAGGGTTTCAACATATCATTTGGGGGGGCCAGCAGGGGGAGGCTACAATTCAACCCATAACAGCAAACAAGGAAGAAGAAAGAAAGAATGGACAACCCATCCTCAGGCCACTGCAGGGCCCCACCCATCCAAATGGTCAGGCCTGAGCTGCAGGGAGAGAGAAACTATGAGCTGGATGGAGAGGGAGGCTATGCATGGGCTGGGCTGGACCTTTTTAATATGTGAGAGTAAAATTTGTTCTGTGCCTGAAAATGATTGGGATGGTCCAGTATGTGGCTGCCATATCATCAAGGGGATGTAAAGGAGATCCAGCCTGGCATGCTGGAAAGCACTGAAGGGAGAAAAATAAAGCCATTTTCTGTTCGTACCCCATCGAGTTCAGCCCATTCAATATATGGTTATACATACAAGAGGCAACTAGGGACCAAGGCAGCACAATATAACATCAAGTGAATTAAATCAAGTGTGGATTAAAAAATGCACAGAGAGAAAGTACTAAGATAAGGAAGAAAGACTCGGTGTGGGTCCTTGCAAGAGACAGGTCTGGATGAGCCTTCAAAGATGGGGTAGGGGCTTCCCTGGTGGCGCAGTGGTTGAGAGTCCACCTGCCGATGCAGGGGACACGGGTTCGTGCCCCGGTCCGGGAAGATCCCACATGCCGCGGAGCGGCTGGGCCCGTAAGCCATGGCCGCTGAGCCTGCGCGTCTGGAGCCTGTGCTCCGCAACGGGAGAGGCCACAGCAGTGAGAGGCCTGCATACCCCCAAAAAAATAAAAATAAAAAAAGATGGGGTAGATTCTGCCCAGTGGACAGAGAGACAGGTGAGGGCAGGACCCGCGTAAGCAGAGGCCCAGGAGCCAGCCCCTGTGCCAGAGGCTGGAGAAGGCCTGGATTCCATCCCAGGAAGGTCTACGACCCTCTTAAAGAACTTTTATGTCCCCCATCCTGGGCGGCGGATGCAGATTTTATGTGTGTCTGCAGCAGGCTAAAACTGTCTTCAAACACAAAATTATAACGATCAGATGTCTGTCTCGGGGATGGGAGCATTTCCTTGAGCTGAAAGAGCACACAGACAGTGCCAGAAGTGGATTATAAATAACTCACTACCACTTCGTTCTTTCCGACCACCGAGGCTCCCGGCCCTGAGCCTCTTTCTCCACTTGGCAAGAACCCAGATTGGTTTTAATTAACAGTTTTGCTTTCTCAGCTGCATGCATCCAGGTTTTTTCAGATCGAAAAGATGTGCTTCTGCCTCCTCTTGTCTCCTGGCTTTCGAGGAAAGCAGAGGCTCTTTGGGGGTCTTAGAATGTTGGAGAGAATAGAAGGGTACCACTCACCAAGCCGGAAGAACTGATCTAGCCTCTTTTTTCAACCCAATGTCTGTTCTCCCTTTTAAGCCTGCTAGAAAGATTCAGCCAAATGGGCCATGTCCTTTTCACACTCACTGTCCTTGAAGGTGCCACCCTCCACAGTTGGCTCTAGCTTTTCTGCAAGACCCTTCTCCCACCCAGGTCCCCACCTCCAAGTCTAAGTCTCCTTCCAAGCCCAGGACTCACACAGCCAGAAGCTGCCTCCCTGGACCCAAGACCCCATCTCCTGTGCAGACCCAGCATCTTTATCTGTTGTCCTTCCTAGGGAGTCTTTTCTACTGGCCATCAGAGCCTTGTTTCCCAAAAGGGGTACTGCTGCAGACACAGAATGCCCTTTGCATTGCAGAGGGGAGGGGGCAGTTAGGAGGAAGTGAAGTAGAGAGCCCAGATTGTACAGCCCCCTTGGGAGAGTAACGAAGCACAGTGCATATTGAAGCCTCTAAAGATTCTTGCATAGGAAACACACTTAACCCCATTTGAGTCAGTATTTCCCAGGCTCTTTTTTTTTTAAATTAATTTATTAATTTATTTATTTTTGGCTGCATTGGGTCTCCACTGCTGAGCGCTGGCTTTCTCTAGTTGAGGCGAGCGGGGGCTCCTCTTGTTGCAGAGCACGGGCTCTAGGTACATGGGCTTCAGTAATTGTGGCACATGGGCTCAGCAGATGTGGCTCGCAGGCTCTAGAGCGCAGGCTCAGTAGTTGTGGTGCACAGGCTTAGTTGCTCCGCGGCATGTGGGATCTTCCTGGACCAGGGATCGAACCCGTGTCCCCTGCATTGGCAGGAAGACTCTTAACCACTGTGCCACCAGGGAAGTCCCTTCCCAGGCTCTCTGATCATGGAAACCTCTGTTCCCATAACGTCTACCAAAGGCCCCCAGGTGTGGCATGTGGTATGTCACGGACCCCACTTTCAGAAGAGCCACATGAGAGTCTGTGGTACAGCACAGCCCACCTTCCCCTGGCAGGTCCCTGAAGGCAGTGGGGTCCAGGGGGATGAATCCATGCCCCGTGTCTGAATGGCCTTTCTCCTGACACCGTGCCCTGCACCCATGCAGCAAGAGGACACAGGGAGATGTTAGCTTGGGTGCTGAAGTAGAAAGAAGGCATGGGCTCCCCTTTTGCCTTTTAAGCCCACTCCGCAGTACCTTGTCAGGTGTCCCCTCTCTTCTCCACAATCAGAAGGACACTGAACTTCGCCAAAAGGTGGCCAGTTTTTAGTAACCACATAAAACCTCTCAGATGATGAGGTGTAGTGGGAAAACCATGGGCTCTGGGACCAGACAGACCAGACCCTACTCTTCTCATTTGGACAAACTACTTCACCCCTCTGAGCCTCAGTTTCCTGATCTGTAAAAGAACCGCTGTCACACCAGCTGCACCAGGTCAGCATGAGGTCTACCAAGATACTCTACAGGTGGGAATGGGCACCAAGTCTGGCACAGGGGGGAGGTGGGGCCCACAACATGCTGTGCTTCTGGATCTGGATTCTATTGGCAGACTTCCTTTTGCTGACACACAGGGTGTACATTTGGGTCTTCAATACTCCCCTTAGAGTCTCACTTAAATTAGTAACAAATTTGGTGGCTCCAGAGCTGATTTGGGGCCAGGGTGACGTTGTGGGAAGCTCCTTCTGTTTGCCAGGCCCGCTGGAATGGAACAGATCAGAGGTGGCATGGGAACACATCTGAGCCCTGGACGAGGGGGCCATGGCCCTGGGATGGAGATCTGGAGAAGACGTCGGTTCGGCAGCTCTGTCTCCACGGGCCCGGCACGGTTCCTCCCTTGGTCCTCTGCCTCTGTCTACATACGCAGTGTTCCCCAGGTAGAAGCTCTTTCACCTAAGCCCTGGAGGTCTGTCTAACTGCCTCGGGGAGAGGATGGAGCTGGAGGAAACAGAGACTGGACATCCTTTTCTAGCGTGGAACTCCAGAGAGCCATCCCATCAGAAACCAGAAAGACTAATGGTCTCTGATAAAGGCTGTGGAGGATACCCAGTGAATCAGAGCCAGAGTTCCCAGATCCCATGCCTGGGTCTCCCCGGACACAGAGGGGAAGGGGAAAACTGTAGGGAGTGATATCAAAAGCGTCATCACTAGGTCCCAGAGAGATGAGCCCTACACACCCCCATTCCCCCACCAGGAAGGCAGCAAAATTCCCACATCGATTCATGGGATCAAGAAGACGAAAGCCTGGGCCCCATGGCCAGAAAGACCTGGGGAGGAGGAAAGGTTCTGGAAAATAAATGGCTATAGGATATGTCTAGGCAGATGGGGCGTCAGGCAGCCTCACAGGTTTTCATGCCCCAGTGGGTATCAGAAAGAGCACATTGGTTCTGTGAGTGCCCAAGCCTGGTGAGAAAGCGGCAGAGGACACTGCCAGGCTGCAGGCAGCTTACAGACCGTGCAGCCACATCTCAGCACCACCTACGGGGAACACACCTGAGGCCCCGTTGCCTGAAGGACACGTCCGGGAAGCCAGGTGTCCCACCCGCCCCCATCACCTTCATAGGCTCCCAGGACTCACACATCCCAAAGGAAGGAAAGGGCCAGAAATGCACAGGGCCCTGTGGGTATCCCCTTGGTGGAATGGGAACCAGACAAAGAAAGTGAATTGTTACAGGAAATTTGAGGAAATTCCATTTCTGGCACACCTGAGCATTTGACTGACGTTCCCAGCCACTGAACCTACTCCGGTTTCAGAACCATCCCCCCATGACCATCAAAGACACACAGATCCAGAAGGGGATGTGCCGGGGACTAGCTGGGAGCACGGAGCACTCTCTCCGTCACTGTCTACCTCCTGGGGGCCTGGAGAAGAGCAGCGGCCGGTTTCTTCAGGGCCTTGCACTGCAGCCTCACTCCACCTTCTGACTCCCTGAGCCTTCTTGGGTCACAGGTCCTTGGTGTTGTGGATGAAACGAGATGCTGTGTAATGCTAAGTCCTTAGTACGGTGCCTGGTGCAGATTAAGAGGCCCTTGGTCAGCGGTGCCTATTGTTCTTATGATCACAGAAAATACCCCTGTGCCTCTCCCTCTCCTTGGCATTTTGCTCACCTCCCCACCCCACCCTCCTAAAATAGGCCACCACTAGTCAGTTCAATCTGTGCTTGGCAGGTGATTGCTAACGTTCTTCTTCTCTCCTGGCTGTCATTTTCCACTGAGGACAAGTCATGGCCATCACAGGCCCCATCCACAGCGCCTGTCGGCAGGGAGGGAGAGGGGACCTGAGCGGATGTGGAAGCGAGCCCCAGTTGGCCCATTTGGGGGCAGAACCGGTTGCCTCTGGTCCCTCACCGTCACCTGTTGGAGGATGGGACCCGGAAGGACCCCCGGATAGAAAGGTGCTCACACTGGTTCTACAGATGGAAAGGCAGCCAGGAGGACGCAGGGCGTGTCCCTGGCCACACTCGGGGCAAAAGCAGAGCTCGGGCTGGAAGCCAGAGCTGCAGGCCCAGCCCACCGCCTTTCACCCGGGCTCACGGAGGAGAAGGAGGGAAGGACTGCTGACGCCTCACATCTAATGACGGCATCACTCACTTCCTTGGATCGAGTCCCAAAGGGGTGGTCTTGGGAAGTCAGCAGGTGGCAAAGCAGCCAGCTAAGCCCCCTGCCTGCCCTCCAGAGACCAGCACCGAGCTAATGGGCTCAAGTCTGCCTCCTTCCCCATGCCCTGCCAAGCAACAGCCCAGACCCTGCAGCTGCCTGGCAGCTTCTACGACCCGGAGGCCCCATCAGTGGGCAGGTGGGAGAGACACTCTCCCCACCTGCTCTGCAGGCCCTGCCATGGAAATTCCACCTGGGAGGGATGTCACCCGTTTTCATTAACACTGCCAGTGGGCCTGCCCTGTGCCAGCCACGGAAGGGCTAAGAGGGAAGGAGAGGGGGCCCTGCTTGGGAGACCCCCACCAGGAGCCCCCGTTTCTGTAGATGGCTGCACCTCCGCCACGCCCTTTCTCATTCTCCTCTTTGCTTTCCCATCCTGTCCCCACACTGGTCCTAACCATCTGACTGCTTCAGTATCCTGCCGCCATCTGCACACTCAGGGCCACAGTATCTTGTGCCTGCAGGTGACAGCCCACCTCGCCCTCCTCTCTACTCATCCTGGCCCGCACACACCTTCCTTTGCCGGGTGGCCAGAAGTCTGACATCCAGGTGATGTCTCCCCTTACACGATCATAGGCACTCCAAGGAGCCCTAGCCACCAACCACCGTGGCAGTGATGGAGCCCAGGTCAGCTTATTCCAGACCTGAGAGGGGCCACATTCTCCTCCAACCCTCTGCTCCATTCCCCACCCCCAAAGGGTGTTACTAATTTGGTTTCAGCTCATCAAGCTCAGGGCTCTGGCCTTCGCCTCCTCCCTCTAATAGTTTTGCTGCCTGTGACAGATCATGCTCAGGCCTCCTGTGAGCCTGAGGATCCAGTAAGAGGTAGGATGCAGAAGAGCGTAACTACAGGGCATCAAGGCATTGCCTTACAGGTGATAGGTAGACCTTGGACCACTGACATCAGCCTAAGGTATAAAAGGCAGTGACATGCAAGGGAGCACCAACAACAGTGAGAAGGAGTCAAGTACAACCAGACTCAACAACCTAGAAACATCTCACAATATTGAGACAGAAGCCAGACACAAAGGAGCACCGCGATCCCTGGGATGCTGGCCGCAGTCTGTTTCCGTGCTGTTTCGCGTTCTGGATCTCGGTCCCGGTTACACACGTGCATTCACTCTGTGAAATTCCATCGAGGTGGACATTTGCTATTCATGACCTGTTCTGGAAGTATACTGTACTTGAGCAATGAGTCTATAGAAAAGGCAGTGAACCTGCAGTTCTGGGCTCCTAGGGCCTGGCAGATCCCCTACTTTGTGCAGGATGTGCTGAGTTCTGTACTTTGGGCACACTTCCAAAGTGAGGATGCACAGGGACCCATGCTCACCTCTGCAGCCTGCTCTGGGTCCAGCCTCGGCACTGCTTGCTTGCTGTTCAGCAGCAAACCCGGGCGAGAGCATCCAGGAACCGAGCCCAAGTGATTCTCACCAATCTTTCAATCTAGACCCGGCAGCCTGGCTTAGATCACCAGCAGGCCAACCTCCGAATCTCAAAGGCAGGACCGTTTCCTGTGTATGAGGACAAAAGTCATGCCACTCAGTGCCCCTCTAACTATCAAACCAATTAACTATATTAATCACTCAGCATCTCATGCCCACTCTTGTATAAAATACGATCTGTACAAACTCCTTCCCTATTACAGGTGGGGAAACTAAGGCAAAGAGGGAGCAAGGAGCTTGCCCAAGGTCATCCTGTAACTGTTCCGCAGGTATGTCCAGGGTCCTCGTCAAGGGCTCAGACTGGGCCTCTCACCCCAGCAGCCGCCACGTGCCCCGCATATGATTGCCCTTCAGTGATTGGGAGTGGGGTTAGTTAGAGGCTTCCTTCTTTTAAAAGAAGACTTCTTAGAGGGCGAGGCTTAAGCCACAAAGGGAACCTCACTGGGTGTATTCCAGGCATCGGGGAGATAGTGGTGGGGTAAGGGCATTACCTGGGCATCTAAGGGGGCCCACAGCAGGCTGGCAGCCTTCATCCCTCTCTGCAAGAGGCAGGCACAGACATGATCAGCCCCAGACTATGATTTGCAAGGTTGTTCAACACTGTAGGCTGCTGTCCGAGGGAAGGAAAGGCAGTCCCTCCCCAGCCTGTGCTCCAGGCCCCAGGGGCCCTGGAGAGGACGCTCCTGCAGCAACCACCCAGAGGCTGGTCGGTGCATTTCTTGGGATAAATGTAGCCTGAATGGAGGTGGTGAGGGGAAGAAAAGGAGAGAAACTTTGCTTGCTGCCCTTCCAAAGCAAATGAGAACCAATGCCCTCCCTCCTCTGCTTCTCCATTCTCACTTCTGCTCATCCATTCACCCCTCACCCACTCTTGGCTCCATCCTTTAGGCCACACTCATCCATTATTAGTCCTTCATTCACTCATTCAGTCACTGGTTCATTCACTCCTTCATTTCTTCTTTCACTCCTTGATCGCCCTCTCCTCATTCTCCCCTCCCTTCCTTCAGTCGTGCCCTTGACCCATCTCTTCCTCCCCTCCCTCTTCTTCATATCCTATGATGGGCATTACTACATTCAGATATGCCCAGCTCTCCCACTTCCAGGCAGGCAGTGGACTTTCACTTGCTGGGTCCCTTATGGTAGAAGATCAGCTCCGGCCGATGGGTTACCAGTGGTGTTGACATACATCTCCTCTGAACTAGAGCCTTTAGTTGCCAGTGGGAGGCCCCCCCCAGGGTATCTTTTTAACTCTGTCCCAGTGACCAACAACATTCCAGACAGTGGCTTCTCCAAAGAGCCTGGGTTCAGAGTGTGGAGTGCATGGATACTTGCTAGTATCCATGTCTGGGATACTAGAACTGGGCCATTCCTGCCCAATGTGGGATTCCACTGATGGGCACCTTTGGGTTTGGGGCTCCCCATCGGCTCCAGACTTTCTCAGTCCTGCCCTGTAGTCAGGCTCTTCCCGCCCAATCTTTCCTTACCTCTCCTTTCACAGGTCTCAGACCTGCATCATAGTTGCCGGTTCTCTCCACTTTCTCCTGCCCCCTCCACCTTCACCTTTCATAGGCACGACCCTCAGTAAAGTCCTATCCAGTCCCATCCTGGAGTTCCAACCGAAACAGGCACCCAAGCTCACAAAGGACACGTAGCGCAAGCGAGAACTAACCTTCACTCTTTGTCACTGCGGCATGATGTAGCCTTACTCACTCCTCGTTCTCTCCTCCAGCCACTCAGCCTACATGCCTCAGCTGGCGTTTCCTAGCTCCACCCAACCCCCCGCCCCTTCCCCGTTCACTGACTCCCCTCTCACATCCACATGCACCTGTCATGGGTGCAGCTCTGGCTCTTGGTGTGGAGGCTCCAGTGGTAGCCCAGGCTCCTGATAAATGTGAGCCCTCTGTCTGCCCCACGCCCAGCCCTTTCTAACGCCTATGGGACATGGTCAGGGTAAAGCCAGTGCTTGACTCCACTGAGAGGAGCACAGGACATCAATCCTCCTAGACATAACCACCCATGAGAAAACTTAAACCATGTCAACGCCGTCCCAAGCAGCGAAGGGACCTTGCCTCATGCTGGAGGTGGAGCAAGCAGAGGTTGGCGCACACAGCTGAGCCGAGATTTGGAAATGAGACACGGCAGCGACTACTGCCATTAAATCAGCCCCTCATTCCCCGACCCCTTCCTCCCTCCAAGTGATAGATGCCCATGGCCCCGCCACACACGTCACAGGCTCCGTGCCCTTCATCAGCCTGTGAGGTGCGTTTTCGTAGGGTGAGTATTTGGGAATCCAGCCACCTTCCCAAGGCCCTTGGGACCTGGATCCCCTCTTTTTTTGCCATCCTTTCCTGGGGGTGATATCTGGGGTCAGGGGATCAAACAGATGAGTGACTACTGACCCTTCTTGCCCTGATCCATCCTCCAGATGCCTCCAGAGCATTCCCCGAAAGATCCATTCATATCCCATTAAGCACCCTAAGGAGCTCCCCTCACCTTAAGGGAAAGCCGAACTGCTTAGAAGGATGGTTCACAGCCCTCCTCCTGCAGGCTCCCCTCCTGCCCCTTCCCCTGTACACACTATGCGTGTCCCATCGCCCTGGCCGCCTCCCTTGGCTGAGGGAACCTGGATTTGGTGGACTTCTGCCCTTCTGACTTTGCTCCTTCCTTCCCTCTGCCTGAAGTTATCTTTCCCACTGCTTCTCCACCTGGCACAGTCCACCTTGTTCCTAAGGACACCATTCAAGGGTGAGCTTCTTTGTGACCCTTGACTCAGCTGCCCTGAAGTGAGTGCACTGGTCTGGCCCCTGTGGCGTGTGGTTAAGTGCTGGAACAATCCCTTGCTTCCCCGCCCGGCTCCCTCCTAGATATCAACGTTGAGAAAGAGCTCTGGACTTGCTATCAGCCTGGCTTGGTGTTGCATCACAGTCCTACGACCTCGAGAAAGTTACTCCACCTCTTTTGAGTCTCTATTTTTCCATCTCTAAGGTGAAAATAATGACCTCATAGAGTGGTTGCGAAGACTGAGAAAGATAAATAGTATATACGATCCCGTTTTAGTTCTATGTTTAAGTGTGCATAACTGTAGTCACAGGAAATGGTCTGGAAGGATATATACCATAGCACGAACCTTGGTTGTCTCTGGGTGGGTGAGATTTATGGGGATCATTTCTGCCTTTGTTTTCCTTAGCTGAGTCTTCTGTATATATATTTAAAATAATAAGCATGAACTGCTTTCATAACAAGAAAAATATAAAAGAAATATATTTCAGGGGGTAAAATTAGTAAGTGAATGTGCCTGGCTTGCAGCAGGTTACCTGCCTGCAGGAAGGCTGTGGGCTCATCTTCCTGTCTTTGATCCTCAGCACCTCCCCTAGTGGCTGGTACCTAGTGGGCACCGATGAACTCATCTGGTCCACCTCCCTCATTTAGACGATGGGGAGTCTGAGGTCCAGAGAGGGAAGAGATTCACCCAAAGCCATGTGGGAAATGAGTCTCTGAGGAGGGGCTGAACCCCAGACCTTAAGTCCCCCAGCCTAGGCTCTTCTTCCACTGACAGAAACCAAGCTGAGGTGGTTGATTGATAAGAGCCCATTTGCCCCTTTCCTCCTGCACCACCTGCTCTCCGGTTGAGTCATCAGGCCCCGTCTGGCCAAGGTTGGGCTGATTCTAGCTCTGGAACGATTGCAGCCTATGTCCTAAATCTGACGGCAAGATCATAAGACCCACCAAGGTGTTGGAGCACATCCACGGGGGCAAAATCACTGAGACGTGCCGAGGCTCGTGTCAGGATTGGAGACCCCAGAGGAGGCAAAGCCACCACACCACAGGGCAGGACAAAAGGGAACCTAACTCAGAGATCCAGCCTTGCCTTGTCCTGCCCCCACTGCTACCTCTCCTTCCCCTCCTCCTCTCCCTCCTCTCCCTCCTCCTCCTCCTTCTCTTTCTCCTCTTCCTCATTTTTAGATTAACCTCAGGAAGACCCATTTAAAATAAAGGCCAATTTTACAAAGTTCACGTAAATACCCACACTTGAAAGTAGCATTTAATTTTCAAGGGCAGCAGAATAGCTCTCCGGTGACGCTGAAACAGGAGTGGCTGGGCGCTCTCGCCCTGAGTCTCTAATTCCCCTTTCATGATAAAATCCTAGTAAAACATCAAGGATTCCCAGCATTCAGGAGACGAAGACCTGCTTGGATCCGCTACTTTTTCAATCCTAAGGCAATGGAGCCATTTTAATATCAAGGCCCCCATTCTGGTCTACCCCATATAGTTGAAGGTGGCTGCGATGGGGTGGAGAGCGCTGGAGCTGGTGGGGAAGAGTTCTCTAATATCTGGGTCTTGTTGTGGGAGAGGAAGTTCACATATGTGGATATTATACATACGTGATCATCTCCCAATAATCCCAGAATTCCAATACTGCCCACCTTGAATGTAGTTGGATCAAACCCTGGCATCCAAAGGTAGAGGAGACACCAGTGTCCACTCTATAGCACTAGTGCCCTTTGTATTCCCTTCTAGCAGCTTGAACCTGCCCAGAGCCCAGCACTGCACAGCCCCAGTACCACAGCTCTGCAGAGGGAACAGAGGACTAGGAAGGGCTCCATGTGAGAGCAGGTATCTCTTAAGCAGGGCATGTTCCATTTAGAGCCCTTCTCTTTTTGAAAGAGAGTGAGAGTGAGGAGAGAAAGGAGGGAGGGAGGGAAGAAAGAGGGAGGGAAGGAAGACAGGCAGTTGCAAGGAAAAGAGCATGAACTCAAGTGAGAAGATTGTTAAGGACTGAACTGTGTCCCCCCAAGTTTATAGTTGTAGTCCTAATCCCCAGTACTTCATAACAGACCATATTTGTACATAGGATATTTAAAGAGGTAATTTAGTTAAAATGTGGTCATAAGGGTGGGCCCTAATCCTAACCAGTATAACTGATGCCCTTATAAGAAGAGATGATTAGGACAGAGACAGAGGTACAGAGGGAAGACCGTGTGAAAACACAGGGAGAAGGCAGACGCCTGCAAGACGAGGAGAGGGGCGTCAGAAGAATCCACCCTGCCCACACCTTGATCTCAGACTTCCAGCTTCCAGAACTGGGAGAAAATAGGTTTCTGTTATTTAAGCCACCCAGTCAGTGGTGTCTGCTATGGCAGCCCTAGCAACTAAGCAAGATCTGAAGACCACTATCACTTACCCAGGAACACACCATGACGTCATCATAACTTTGGTGGGCAGTTTTTCTCTTCATGGGCCCCTTCATATATATATATACATATATATATACATATATATATATATATGTATGTATATATGTATATATATATAATAATGCTGATTATATAATTAATATTAATGTATTAATAATAAATATTGATATTATATCATTATTTTGCAATGCACTGGTATAAAGATTTCATATATATTAATACGATATACGAAAGATTTTCTTCAGCCTAGAAGTTTTCCTTTTCTTCTGATTTTAAAAGAAATTTAAGCATTTTTGTGAACGCCTGAGAGTACCATGGGCCCCAAGCACCGTGCCCACCTGCCTGTTGGAGCAGTGGTCCTGCACAGCCCTCTTTGAAGCGCCTGGTGCTAAATCCATACCACTGGCTGGGCTGAGACCCAGCACGGGCAGCTAGGAGGAGCGAGAGCTGAGCTCTTTTGCGAAGGTGGCCCAGTGCGGGTGGCCGGAGCCGGCCCTGCACCTCGGCAGAGCAAACAGAACACACTCCACCTCCCAGGCAGGCTGCCTGCCTCCTGGTTCCTTGCCAGTGAGCTGACCCAGAGTTAGAGAAGCACACTTTGTGTGGCTCCTGGCCGCATCGTTGACTGTTTCCAGGACTTTTTCTCCTGGGTCAGAGCAGGCAAAGCCAACAGGGAGAATGAACCACTGCCTCTCAGCAGGCTGTTCTTGCACTCCCCAACCCTGACCCAGCCCCTCCTGCTCCGGTGCAGTTCTCCCTCCAATGATCCCAGAGCAGTGCTGGAAGGAGAGGCCCCAGTCCCCTCCTCTGCAAAATGCACGGCTGGACAACATCAGTGGTTTTAGACTTTTTTTCCTGCCACAAAGCCTTTTCTCCCAGTGAATTCCTACGTGAGAACCCAGTGGATAAAAAGAGTAAATAGAGAGCTGTCCTGGTTGAATCAGGGGCTCACTCCCTAAGGGACACTTTTTGAAAACCACTGTGCTGGATAATCTCTGGGCCCCAGAGTGGGGAGGGAATGGCCTAAGTCTCACACCTAGTGGCCAGCAGAGTCCTCCTACTTCCGGGCCAGGGAGACCAAGGCTGCGGCAGGAGTGGGAACAGGAGGCCAAGGCAAGTTGATATGGGTGGGGCCCCAGAGGGCTAAGCAGGGGAACTAGAGCGAGGGTGGGACCTTGTTCTGGGGAGTCCAGAGGGTCTTGAGCCTCTGTACACAGCGGTCATGGGTACGGTGGTCATGGACACAGAGGTCACAGATATAGCAGTCACTGGCACAACAGTCATGGACACAGTGGTCATGGGTACAGGGGTCACTGACACAGTGGTTACGGACAGAGCAGTCATGGACACTGGGTTCACGGTCACTGCAGTCAAGGGCACGGGGGTCATGGGACAGCAGTCATGGCCACAGTGGTCATGCACACAGCAGTCATGGCCACAGAGGTCATGGCCACAGTGGTCATGGGCACAGTTTCCGTGCACACAGCGGTCACGGACGCAGAAGTCACGCACACAGAGGTCAGGGGCACAGCGGTCTTGCACACAGCGGCCGTGGGCACTGCACTCACTCATGCACACGGCAGTCGTGCACAGCCCACAGGGGCACTTCTGCAGAATCCATTAGCAGACTGATGGCAAGTCCCCACCCCTCCCTGGGAACTTTCTGGCAAGCTAATCCCCGCATAGCTGGGACGTTAAATCATTGCTTCTTCGGCCTGTGGGCTGGCCAGGTACATCTGGCTTCATTTAGTCTCCCCCATCGAACAGAAACACATGTGGGTCCTGGCGCGCCTCTGAGGGGAGTCTGTGTGTCAGGGCTCCCGGGGTAGGCGGGGCGGTGGAGCTATGAGGAGGGATCCAAGGCATCCCTTTCAAAAGTGTGGGTTTTGGCACACAAGTGTCCTGCCAGATGTTAATTAGGTACTATGGAAAAAAGGTTTCCTCGGTCAAGTAAATTTGGCAAACTCTGCATTGAACAAAAGTAAGCAGAGAATTGTGGGATTTCTCAGAGACTTTGATAGGTGACCCTAAGCAGAGGAGAGAAAGTACAGTGTTTCCAAGCATCTTCTGCTGGGGTATCAGGTAGGATGCTTTCTGGCTGCAGGTAATAGGAAATCCAGTTCTAAACATGTTAAACTCTCCGGGAAGGTATTCGTTCGTGCAACAGGAAATCCGAGGCAGGCACCAAACGATATCCCCAAAGCCAGAGCCCCTCTATCTTCCCACTCCGCCACCCTCAGAGCGTTCTCCTTGGGGTAGTTACCCTCACGGGACCAAGATGGCAGCTGCAAGTCCAAAACTCCCACCGCGTGGACACTATAACCACCAGCAGCAGAGGGAGATGCCTCCTCCCCAAATGTGTTTATGAGTGAGGTAAGCCTTTGCCACAAACCTCCCAAGACCTTCCTTCCCGTTTCATTGGCCAGAGTCGTGACACATGCTCCTGCCCAAACCAATGGCTGATTGCTTTAGAGCCATCGTTCCCAAACTGTGGGCTGAGGCACCCCAGACCACCACAAAAAACTCAGGGGTGCTGCAGGATATTTAAAATTTTCAAGGGAAACACAGCAATACTGGCCACCATGTGAGCTACTAGTTCACGTTACTTCATAGTTTCCACGTTAGCTCACACTGCATTCCTCTGATGATACTATAGCCTTGAGAAGCAGATTTTGGTGGTTGCTGTGATAAAAATCAAGCCCTGTATGAAAACCAATGTGGAACGGAAAATGGTGGTGATGTCCAATCCAAATCCAAAGTTTGAGACGTTGTGCAGTGCCCAACAGGTGCACCCATCCCCTTAGCACGTAACTGTAGTTTTAAAAATAAATTTAAATGATTACTTTTCTTTCCATTCATGTACTTTGTTTTTGCAGTTGGCTAATAAGTTGTTCCAGCATAAATATTAAGTTGTTTGAGCCTAGCTAAGCAGGCACACTGTGAAAAAAAAATCACCGAGACAAAGGACGCATGAACAAAGTTTGGGAACTTACAGCTTAAACTTATCATGGTTTATTCCTTGTGATGGGGCTGGGGCTCAAACCTGCCTCACCTGAAACCCATGAAAGGTTTATATCTGCGCAAACCCTGATAAAGAAAGAGGAGGGGTATGTGTTAGGAATGCAACTGCCAAGGGCTACTAAGCTAGGGCACTGTTCCTGCCCCGTGCAGGGAACTGGTGTTCAGCAGAGCACGCTTTCAGAATTGCTCATCCAAGCAAGCAACTCTGTTCTGTAGGTTTCTCTCTTCCCTCTGCAATGTCACTCCTGGGACTTGGTGTTCCCTGCCACCCCAAGAATGCCTGTGATGTCTTGGGAGCTCCAGGGGCAGCTGACTGCAGCAATTCTCATCCCCCTATCCTTCAGCCTCACCAGCTCTGCTCTAGCCTCCTTAATCCTTCCCTCCATCCACCAGAGGCAGACTGAGACCTCACAGCCCCCCAGACATGCTCAAACACCAGCTCCCACCTTCCCTCCAGGCCTGGACCGGACCCCTGTGCTCTGACAGAGGCTACACGCCAGCCTGTGCTGCCCACACTCCTGCCTGAGCTTGCAAACTGTGGGGTACCCACGGTGGCTCCCCTTAGCCTCCTCCTGTGTCAGATGGAGCCTGAGCACATTTGAGCATCCGCTACTGGCCGGGCCCGGCTCAGCCCTCATAACTGGCCCCAATACTTCTCTATGGCATCCCTCCCCACCCCCAGTGCACACCAGCTGCTGGCCTCATTCCTGCCCCAGGATCTTGGCACTTGCAATTTCCACAACCTGGGGTGTACTATACACCCCTACCTCCCTCTCATCCCCAAACGGCTCCTAACCCACCCAGGAAATTCGCTTGTGTTCACATTGCTCTGTTATATCATAATCTCAAGGTGAAGGGATCCTCTTTATTCCTTTTTCGCTTGTCTTTTGGCTGCCTGCTCCACTAGAGAGGGAGCCTCGTGAGGATGGATCCCCGATCTAGATCACACCAGTTCCCCTTTCTGGAGCAGCACCTGGCACTAGACGATACCTCTCTAATCTCTGTTCGATGAATGTCTGATGCACACAACAGCCCTAGGAGGTCAGAGTCATGCCCCCATTTCACAGATGAGGCAGGTAAAGCCCAGGAAGTAAAGCCACTTGAGCCACGCCACAGCCTAGACAGGAGAAGCTGGGTCTCTTCCTCCTCTCCCAGGTAATCTGGGAGCCCCCTCTCCGCTGTCCAGTTGACCCCAGTGCCTGTGGTCACTTTTATAGGGAAATGCAGAGGACAGGCCAAGGGGGCAAAACATTCTGGACTCCTACAGCCATCTGCAGGCCAAGTGCCCTCACAGGCGGAGTCCAGGAAACCGGCAGGTCAGGCCTGACTCGGCCACTTCCCTTTCTGTGGCCTTGGCCAGACGCGTACACCCGCCCCGCACGGGGGGCCTCAGTTTCCCTATCTTAGCAGTAAGGGTGCTGCTGGCTTGACTTCGTGCACCACTGGCTTCCCCTCCTGATACCAGATCCCCAAGTCCAGGAGGACACAGTGGATTGGCAGCAGGAGGAAATGAGAAGAATCTGCCCCTACCAGCCCCTGGACACTCCACTCTCTTTTCTTTTCCCAGGGCCATTCCTTCACTGCCTAAGATCCAAGAACCAGCTGTGCTTTGTTCCTACCCACTCAACTATACCTTCTTGAGAACAAGGTCATACATGACCAGCCCCATTTGCCAACAAGGACCTCAAAGCCCAGGGGGGACCCAGCTTTCCTAAGGTCATACGGCAGTAGGTGGCAGAGCCAGAGTTTGAACCCAGATCCGGGGACAGCACCCGTGAGCTCTGACTGCCGCCATCTGTGTCTGCTACCAACTCCTAGGCATCCCCGCATCCTGCACGCCACACTGCCCTCTTCGAGCTTCTCCGGATGCCAAACTGCCTGACGTATGGACTATTTTCTCTGTAGGTGGCAAGTATCAGGCAGAAATGTTTCCCAGCAAGTTATTTATAGAGCTTCTCGCAAAAGCAGAGCTCTGAAGAGTTTTCTTAAAAAAAACAAAAAAAAACAAAAAAAAAAACTTCCATGAGGGGCTATAACGAAAGAGGACATGGAGCTCACTGGGCCACGTTCCTCACTTGAACCCAGAGGGGACAGCCGGCCCCTCCCACACAGGCATCTCTGCCAGTCCCCAGGCCACTAGGCCAGACTGATATAATTTTGGAAACATTGCTGGCAATTCAGATGGTCTCTGCATCTGCTTTGCTGAGTGATCTGGGCTTTCTCTGTGGGTAGGGGGATTGCTGAGCTGTGTCTGCTTTTTCTCTCCCTCTCAGACATGCTTTGCCGGGCTGCAGGGCCTTCAGGGGCTGCTGTAAGCCGATTTCCATATCCGTTTTAGATCCTGGCCAGGTGGACAAAGGCCCAGTGTGTCTGTGGCCCAGGGAAGCCCCAGTGGTCCTGCTGCAATTTCTGTGTTCTCAACAAGGACACCCCACAATGGACACAGCACTAAGTCATCAATCATGTCAGCCACGGGCCCTTTCCCCATCTGATGAGGCAGCTGGTCACCACAGAGGTTCTCAGGGAAGAAATTAGGGCCAGAGGCCGGAGTCTGGATTTCTAAGACTGGCCTGACTACCAAGTGCTGTGTGATCTTACACAAATTACTTGAACTCTCTGTGTCTCCAAGATCATTTCCTGGTTTTACTGGAGAGGAAATAAATGTACCTTCCTACTTTAAAAAATACAGTTGCTCCACAGTAGTCTGGGAATGGGGAAGTGGGGTCAGGGAAATGACATTGTTTGTGTGTTTTCTCCTGGATTGGGCAATCCTGGGGCATGGCTGGGCTTCATCATGGGTTTCCCACCAAGGAAGGGGGCCCTTTGTCATGTGTTGAGTCCTGGAAGAGAAGCCAGAGACAGGTGAGGAAATGGGGAGAGGCACATACAGACCCTCCAACAAGGGCCACGAGGGAGCAGGGCAGCAGGACCAGGGCAGGAAGAACGCTGGGCCTGTCTTCAAACCTCTGGTGGCCCATCCCCAAGCAGGAGGACCCACAGGACACAAACAAGATAAATGTGCAGAAGCTAAAAGGAGGCAGATGCTCTGCTCCATGGAAGGAAGACCTTTCTAGCGCCTGCACAGTGCAGAGCGGCGGGAAGTGGACTCGGGGTTTGTGCCCCACGCCACCCCATCCTTCATATGAGCACACGAGGTCCACAGCAAATTGGCCACCACGTGGCAGCCGCCGTGGCAGAGGGTCCCGTGGCTGTTGCTGCTGCTGCTGTAGGACACTGCAGAGCAGAGCGAGTCACCCTGAAGCCTCTCTCCCCAAGACCAGAGAGTTTGTGTGTGCCTGGCCCAGGCTGATAGTGCTGCACCTCCTCTCCAAACTGCTAAGTGACAGCGCTCAGGCCCGGGCAAGTGAGCCACAGACGCCTGGAACCAAACACCCGGCACCCCCAACTCTCAGGAGCCTTTTCCTGGTAGCATGCTCCGCCCAGGCCATCGGAAGACATTCAGCAAGTACGTTTTATGCTGCCACTTGGGTTCTAGGTACCTGGCTTTGTCAGGAGTTAGAGACACCCTGGCCCTGGCCCTGTCCTGGGGAAGCTTCCCCGGCATGGTACCGTGGAGAGTTACAGGTGGGGCGGGGACTCCATCCCACTGGGGCGGAGAAGCAGAGCAAGTGAGGTTGGTGTCGGCAGGGCCCCCCCCAGCCTAGTGAGCCCTTTGATGCCGTCTGGGGAGGGGGTGCCGAGGCTGGCAGGGCTGGGCTCCCCACTCCACGTACCCCAGCTGATAAGCCGAGTAACCAGCCCCGAGCCCGAGGCTGTCAGACTCCAAAGCCTTCCGATGGCCAGGCTGCCTCGTGTCAGAGACAAAGCCCCATCGGCTGGGGGCTGGATGGGGAGGGAGGAGGGGGCAGGTGGGCATATGCCTTGCCCATCACCTGGGGACAGGAAACCCCCAGGCTTTCTCTACAGGGGTCCTCCGCGTCACACCTCTGGGACCGGGAAGTGTGCCCTTGCCCCATCTCCTACAGCGTGCTCAAATCCCCCACATCATCTCCACAGAGCAGGCTCTGCCCAGGCAGCAGCTTGTCCCACAAAGAGCGATGATTTGCATTCTGGCTCTGCCAGTCATTCGAGGTTTACCCAGCCTGACCTCTACCTCAGCCTCCCGTCTGGAATACAAACGCACGAAAACCCACGTGGATGAACTGGAGGCTTACAGGAGGGTCCAGCCATGCCAAGGACAGGCCCAGAACCCAGAGCACATTCGGCGGGTGAACAATAAACACACACTCGCACACTCCCTGCCACCTGTCCAATGACGGGGAACTCGCTCCATTTACAGGGCCACCCTTCCAACTTTTCGCCTGATTCTGATGGATAGTGACGTCATCTGAGCATAGAAAGAGGCCTCTCTTTTCCATCTTTGGTACAACATACACTCCTTAAGGACAGTCTTTCCCCTCTGCTCCACGACGACCCTGCAAACGTGCCGAGATGAGACAGGGCTTGGCTCCCCCCTGTGTCAGTACACCCCCCCCGCAATGCCTCAGGCTAAGCGCCCCTGGATCCTACCATCCACCTCCCGAGCCTGTGGTTTCTAGGACCTGCACCAGCCTAAGCACCTTCTTTTGGACTTAACATCACATACCCCTCTCCACCCTGCGCCCCCAGCGTGAATGAGGCTCTCACCCGTGACGCCCTGCTCCACGCACAGCCTGCCCAGGGCCGGGGAGAAGCTGGGGGACTCCACTGCAGCCCCAGCTGCTGGGAAGAGGGCCTCTTCGTCTGCTCTGAGAGCCTGCACATGCTCCCTGAGTCTGGAGCCAGGGCCCCAATTCTCCACACAGCCATCTTTCTGAGAAGCCAGATGCTCCGCTGACTGCCTGCCTGACTGCCTGCCTGTGCTTCATCAGAATTCAGCAAAAGGGACGTAAATAAATAAAGGAAACTCTGCTTAGTTCTTTCCTCCTAACGATCACCAACATGCACACCCTTAAAGAGACTTTTTTCCAAAGGAACAATGGGTGAAAAGCATCCAGACCGGGGAAGAATTTGCTGTCAGATATTATTGTTAGCTGCATTTTTTTTACCACAGGACGAAGCAGGGGGTGGGGGGACATCACTGAGATTTCCATCAGACCCAGGAGGCCTCCTGCATTTCAACTTTTGTTTATTTGTTTGTTTTTGTCAATACGTTAGCGTCTGAAATTTGTAACACACTCACTCGCAGCTAGAAAAATTCCCCAGTCGGAGGGCAGTGTTTGAAAACACCATCTTTTTAATTTCTTTCAGCTGGGCCTCTGTCGCTGGCTCTTTGGTTAATATGGATTCTTTATTCATGATCTTTCCCCCTCCCCATCTCTGTGCGGCTAATCAGCCGTTGGACATATGGGATTGTTCATGCTCAAAGCAGTTCTCAACACCCCAGGCCAGACTGGCTTCAGACCAATGTGTCACTCACCTTTGGGCAGAGGCCCTCAGACCCTGTTAGGCCTTCTTGGGCAGGAACCCCCATAGCCGCAAACAGAGCCCTCAGAGAAGACTGTGCAGGGCCAGGAGCGTGTTTTCCCAGGGGGCACAGGGCAGGGCGTTGGGTGGCTGGAGGCCTGCTTCTGGCTCCCCACTGCATGCTGTGTGACCATGGCAATCCTCTTTCCCTCTCTGGCCTCCTTCTGCGGCAGTCAAGGGCAAGGTTGAACTAGAAGCAGGGAAACACTGAGAGGGACAGACAGCCCGGGACTTCTTTGTAGGGGGACCTCTGGTGACCTAGGACCACCCCTATGCAGGCTCTCTCATGTAATGACAGCCAGTGGTTCACTCAGGCTGGCCTGTTCCATCGGGGAGAGACAAAAATGGGGGTCTCACAAGAGCAGGTCTGACTCATCGAACACCCAGACTTTTCTCCATATACTTTGAAGGCATCAATCCTGCCCATCAGGTGGTACTGAGCCAGGGGCTAGTATGAAACAGGCAGTTTGCCCTCCATGGAGGTGGAGGGTCCTTGGCTCTCACTGGCCCCCCTCCTCACCTCAGTGGTGCTGATGAAGCAACAGACTCCCAGAGAGGGTCTGCCATCCACTTGCCCAGTCCATAGGACTGCCAAACAAAACACGGGGTGCCCAGTTAAGTCTTAATTTCAGATAAAGAACAAATAATTTTTTAGTATAAGTATGTCCCAAATATTGCAAGGGACAAACTTATTCTAAATAATTTTCACTGTTTATCTGACACATAAATTTACTTGGGAGTCCCGTTTTTGTTTTGTTTTTGCCAAATCTGGCAACCCTACCAGGATATAGAGTGTGTAGGCACCAGACCTGGGGCCAGAACTCAGGCCCCACCCCCAGCTCTTACTTCTTTCCCCAGCACCTCCCACCCCCTCCCTTCTTATATCCTCTGCCCCCAAAGCTCTGCAGGGAGCAGGTCACTATAATGATGCTTGGGAGGAATTGTCCCCATCCTCCCCAGCAGTCAATTCTTAAAACTCTGGAGCCAGAATTGGGTTCTGAACAAATCCAATGGCTCTTTATTCATCTTGAATAAATGATGGGGCCCTGCCAGGGCCTAGAACAGATTCTAGGATGCTATAAGCATCAAGAGAGGTTTATGGAATGAATGAGGGGTATGTATGGATAGAGGGAGGGGCTGAGTTGCAGTACCTCTGACCGGCTCTTGGGAATGGAATTTATAGAGCCAAGGAGGATGCTCACATCAGTGGAATTTTCTCACTAGGCACAGCATCAGCCTCCCCCATCCTGTGACCCTCCTGCCTCCCAGGCCTTAGGACCTGGGCAGCAAAGACATGAGTTCTCTTCAATGAGAGTCTGATCGTGGTGAGGGGGCAAAGCTCTACCATGGCCCAGTCCCGTGCCGGAGGTCCCTGCCTGTCACCTCTAATGCTTCTCCATCCTGGCCCAGCACTCCTTTCAGAGTCCATAGAGCCAGTGAAGCAGAGAAGGAGGGGAAGAGAAGGTTGGGAGTGAGCACTGGGCCGTGTCCTGAAGTGCCAGCCAGATGGCCATCTGCGCAGCTTGGCCTCCCCAGGCCTGCAGGGGAAGGAAGTATGAAACCAGAGCCAGACGAGGGTGGGGATCCAGCCAAGTGCCTCTCTGCAGGCTCCTCCAAGCACATGCCACTTCCTCGCCCTGCAGACGTGCACACACACGGTTGCACACACACGGTTGCACACACGCCACTCGGTCATCTATCTGTTCGACACTGATGGGTCTGGGGGAGGGGCCCTCCTCTGCCCAACCCACCCAAGATCATGGTCCACCCTGCAGGAGCATGGGGAATGCTCGAGGGTCTTTCCAGAGCACCTACTGAGTCTTAGGCGCCGTTCACCATGGCTGGAGATGAGTCAGATACGGGAGGACAGGCCCCAAAGACAGGATGGTGTCATGGAATAGCCCAGAACTCAGGAGTGGGAAAGACTGATTCTTTCTGGAATCATTTGTGCTCCCCAGAGAAGGTCATAACCCCTTTTCTCTTTCAGGCCTCAGCTGCAGCATCTGTAAAATGGAGACCTCCACCCCAACCCCTATTCTCCCCACCTCTGTAGAAAGGAAACTCCGTGTAGACTAGAAAGGACCAGCAGAACTCACAATCTCTGCTTTCTGCGTGTGCTTCCAGGACGGAAAGGAGGCTTTTCTATTTTCATTGGGTGTGGTATGTCTCCACTCAGCCCAGGGTCTAGTGCTTGTACAAACAGTCAGGGCCAGAAGAGCTCAGATACTGAAGTTGCTATAGGCTGGTCTCGTGTGTCACACCAGCCTATCCCTCCTTCTGTCCACTGGACCTCTATTAATGTAGCCCCTGACTCTCACAGAACTTATTGTCAGCTCCAACCCTATGCTTGTTTCCCATGCTCTGCTGCTAGCATTTCAGCTCTGGCTTGGGTGGGCCTGGGGCCGCATGGAGCTCGGTTCCCAGGCCTGCACAAATCCTCTCTGGGGGCACCTCCAGTAGGCCTGGGCTGAACCACGTTCCTGAGCCAGGAGGGGATTAGAGGCCCCCACTGAGGCGAAGCTGGGGATTTGGCAATGAAAACCCCTCCCTTTCAGCTGGGCAGAAAGGGGAGGGAGCAGCGCCAACAGCCCCAGGGCTTCCTGAAGAGACTCTGCACCAGAAGCCTCCTGTTTCCTGAGTTTCTGCTGATGGAGCTCACTTCCCTCAGCCCTTAGCTGCCCAGCTCCTGAAACAGGCTGCCCTGCAGACAGGTACCGCATGGGGGCCCAGGGCCAGGCTAGGATGGCAGGGACAGGGCTCCGGCTCAGGTCAGCCCTCCCACCTCACCACCCACCCAGCTTTTTGCTCAGTGGCCCCCAACAGCCCCTTCCCTTCCTGAGGCCTTGATTTGCTCAGCTGTAGAATGGAGCAGGGAAATAGGGCTGTCCAATGAAATTCCAGAATTGAATGGGTCTTACAGAAGCAGATCCTATATGGGGAAGGGGTCTCGGATGCCACCATGTCCCCTCTCACTTCTACTCCCCTTCAAGTTGCCCCCTCTCACAGCCTGGCCCTTGCTGCCCCAAGGTGAACTCTGGGCTTTCATAAACCCTGGCCACAGGGCCAAAGGACAGAGGAAACAACCTGAAAGGCCAAGGCTGGGACAATGTGAGCAATAAAATAAATAATGAGAATGCCAAATTATAACTCATTCATCAACTAAATACCCACAAGTCCATATGGTTATAAATAAATAACTGAATCGATGAGTAAATGGGGGCAGCTCTTTCTTATGGAAGAATTCCAGTTAATAAATGTAGAATGGAGGAGAGAAATTTAAGTATTCACCATTACAACACCACAGTAATAATTATTATAGACAAAGTGCTAAAATTAATGGGTGAAAATTTGAGGAGAAATAGAATATTTGAATTATCTCAAAGTATCTCCTCCAAGATATTTATCAATACAAAGGCCAAAACACACACAGTAATCTGTAGTGGAGAAACCCAGCCAACACCACTTTTACCACGTGATCAAGGCTAACATCACCAGTAATGGGACATATAGACACCACCTGGCCCCTGATATGATGCACTAAGAAAGGCGCATCACATATGTGGTATTCTTGCCAAAAAAATATAACCTCAATCTAATCATGAGGGGAAAATCAGACAAATGCAAATTGAGGGGCATCCTATAAAATAACTGCTCAGTACCCTTCTAAAAGGTCAAGGTCATGAACAGCAAGGGCACACTGAGGCACCGTCACAGACTGGAAGGAACTAAGGAGACATGACAACTAAATACAACATGGGGTCTTGGACTGAATCCTGGAACAGGGAAAGGACATGAATGAAAAAAACAGTGAAATCTGAAAGAAATCTATAGTTTAGTACTAGTGTTTCCCAATACTAATTTATTGGTTTTAGTAATTATAAATTATGTAAGATGCTAACATTGGGAAAAGCTAGGAGGGTACACAGAGACTTTCTGTACTATATTTGCAAATTTGTATTTCAAATAAAAAGTTAAAAATAAAACATCTGCCCATATTCCATTCTCTGGGGCTCTTCACTGATGCCAATCAGCAGATCACAGTGTTTCCTCCCGTGGTTCCATCCCTTAATAAATGGTGAGTCCTCTGTGCCAGGTGTTTTACATACACAATTTCACTGAATCCTTACAATGATCCTCTGAAGGAGGTATTAGTAGCCCCATTTTACAGATAAGGAAGCTGAGGTCCAAGGCCACAAATTAGAAAGTAGAGGACTTCTGCATTCAGAGTCCATCTGAATGCAGAAACTATAAGTGATGCCTTATTCAAATGCAGGAGCTCATAGAGGAGGTTGCAGACATATGACAGGGCATCAGGGACAATGCCTTTTGGTCCTTCGAAGCATGGCATTCAGATGCCAACTACTTAATCCAAACACAGGGCTGTCCTCTGACAGTCGGGTAGTGGTTAAGACCAAGTCCCTAAGCTTTAGTTAAGAACTGTTTAGGTACAAATCCCAGGTCTGCTACTTATCTATCATGTTCTTCCAAAAGTTACTTAATCCCTCTGTGCCTGAGTTTCCTCCTGTATAAAATGAAGGTAATGTTTAGTGCCTGTCAATAGCCTGGCTCTGAGGGTCAAGCACTTAAAACTGTTATACACACTTCACAAGTGTTAACCATCACTTTTTGTTTTCACTCTCTGCATCTGTCTTCAGCCACCTGTAAAATGCCAGCTTGATGAGTGGGTTTGTCTAAGTCAAACAGTGAGTCACAGCCCAAGCAAAAGCTAAGAGTGTGCTGTGGAGAGAGGCGCAGAGAGGTGAGTCATCTGGCTGCTATTATCAGCCTAAAATCTGAAACTGGGTATCAGCCAAGAATCATCCAGGGGCGTTATGGAATCAGAAAAAATGCCAAGGCAGGAAAGGAGTACTGGAATAATCCAGTTCCCTACTAACTTCCATGTGGTCCCCAGGCAGAGGCGTCTCACCACTCCAGGTGTGACCAACCTAGGGTTAACTTTAAAAAGAGAAAGAAGAAAGAGAGGGAAGCGGAGAGAGAAAGAGAAAAAAGGGGGAAAGGAGGGGAGAGGAGGGGAAGAGAAGGAGGAAAAAAGGGAAAGAAAAAATTCTCACCTAAGGATCTCACCAAAGAATCCTATATAAAATCCCTGAAATTTTGAACATGAATCAATAAATATCAGAATGCTACTCAGTATCAAAATCTAGATAATATTTGCCTCCTGCTGGTTCAGTGAAAGCACTATTTTTTTAATGCATAGAATGATTGAAACCAAGCTGAGAACATCTTTGCTGATGTAAACCTGGAGATGGAATTGATAGGAACACTAGCAGAATATGCCCTGGGGTTCTCCAGAGTGCTGAAGTCTGTTAAAAGCAGAATTCTCATCAACTTGATCAAAACCAATCAGTGACTCATACCAGGTCTATATGTGGGCACTATAGTGGTAATAGGCTGATTTAAATGATTTGGGGACTGCAGAAATCCATAGTTTTGCATAGCTAATGGGTTGGCCTTAGCTACTATGTTTGGAGGATGTACATCTTGAATTCAAATGCACTGCAGACCTCCTGACACAACTGCAAATACCTGGATGCCAAGAGACAGTCTCCTGGGAGGATATAAGGTATTATACATATCCTGTACTCTGTTTTAGGTGGGCTTTGCAACCGACTGTGATCTCAGCTACATTTGCTTCTAACCATTCTTTGCTTCAGTGGCCTCAGCTCTAACTTGGGAAGGTTGGATGAGGTCAGTGGCTTTCAACCCTGCGTGCACATTAGAACTAACTGGCAAAATTTTTTAAATACTAATGCTCCTACTCTGACCAATTAAGTCAGAATATTTGGAGTGGGTCACACTCCAGTATTAAGTTGTCTACCAAATGTGTAATTTAGAGTCCCCAAAGAAAAAGCACACAAAAATTATTTGAAGAAGTAATAGCTGAAAGTTTTCTAAATTTCATTAAAAATATAAATTGACATATCCAAAAATTTCAACAAACCCCAAGGTAGGATAAATACAAAGAAAATCACATCAAGGCATGTCATAATCAAATTTAAGAAAACCAATGTTAAAGAGAAAATCTTCAGAGAAAAAATACTCATTGCTTACAGGGAAACGTAACTAAAAATTATAAAGACTACTCAAGTGAAACTATGCAAGCCAAAAGACAATGGAATGATATCTCTAATGTATAAAGAGCAAAGGGACTTCCCTGGTGGTTCAGTGGTTGAGAATCCGCCTGCCAACGCAGGGGACATGGGTTCAAGCCCTGGTCCGGGATGATCCCACATGCCGCGGAGCAACTAAGCCCATGCACCACCACTACTGAGCCTGCGCTCTAGAGTCCATGAGCCACAACTACTGAGCCCACATGCCTAGAGCCTGTGCTCCGCAACAAGAGAAGCCACCACAATGAGAAGCCTGTGCACTGCATCGAAGAGTAGCCCCCGCTCAACGCAACTAGAGAAAGCCCACGCACAGCAACGAAGACCCAATGCAGCCATAAATAAATAAATAAATATTTTAAGAAATGAATAAAGAGGAAGGAAAAATGACTATCAACCTAGAATTCTATATCAAGTGACAGAATCTTTCAAAAGTAAAGGCAAAATAAAGAATTTTCAGATTAAAAAAAAAAACAGAGAATTCATTACCACAAGCAGACCTGTAATATAAGAATTATTAACTAAAGCTCTTCTGGCTAAAGGAAAATATCAGATGGAAATCAGGTCTACACAAGCAAATGAAGAGTCTTGGAAATTCTAAATATGTGGGTAGATAAAAATGTACATGTTTTCTCATTTCTCATTTTTTTAAAGGTAGCTGACTACTTAATATAAAAATAACAGTATACTGTGGGGTTTATAATGTATGTATAAGTAAAATATATAATAACACTGGCACAAAAGACAGGAAGGGAAGAGGAATTATACTGTCGTAAGATTCTCACTTCAAACGTAAATTGGTATAATATTAATGGAAAGTAGACTTGGTAAGTTAAACGTATATTACAAACACTAGAGCAATCACTAAAAACATAAAACGAAGAGGTACAGCTACTAAACTTACCGAGAAGATAGAATGGAATTCTAAAAAGTACTGAAATCATACACAATAAGTCAGGGAAAAAGTGAAACAAAGAACAGATGCAAAAAATAGAAAATAAATAGGAAGATGATATATTTGAACCCAATCTACCAATGACCATTCCAATTCAAAGGCCCAAGATTGATAGACTAGATAAAAATCAAGACCAAAATACATGCTGTCTACAAGATATACACTTTAAATACACAGACACAGATAGATTAAAAATAAAAGATGGAATAAAATATACCACCCAAATACTAATTATAAGAAAGTTCTATTCAGCATGGGGTATATAGTCAATAATACTGTAATAACTTTGTACGGTGACAGGTGGTGACTATGCTTATCATGATGACCATTTTGTAATGTACATAAATACCAAATCACTGTGTTGTGCACCTGGAACTAACATAGGTAAATTATACTTAAATTTGTTCAAAGTAGCAGCAAAAAAAAAAGTTCTATTGTCAATATAGTTTAATAAAATAATAATAACAAGATAATTGTTTTAATTTTTATAAAGGAAGTTCTATTGACTATATCGATATCAAGTAAAATAGACTTCATAAAAAGGAACATTACATAATGATAAAGATAAACAGTAAAATTTAAAGATAGTAAAGATAAACAGTATAGATAAACAGTATAAACAATTTTACACCATAAATTCAAGAGTTTAGAGAAAAATGCACAAATTCCTTGAAGGGTACAAACTACCAAAACTCACTCAAGAAGAAACAGAAGGACTGAATAATCCTATATCTACAAAGTAAACTGAATTTATAGTTATAATTTTCCTTCAAAGAAAGTATCAGTTCCAATAGTTTCACTGGTAGACTCTATTTTTAAAAATTAGAAATTTTAAAATTGGAAAAAAAAATACCAAATCTGTCAGACACTTTCAGAAAACAGAGAAAGAGAAAACCCTTTACAACTCATTTTATGAAGCCAACTTATCTTGATGCCAAAAACAGAAAAAAATATATTATTAAAATAGAAAACTACAGGCCAATACTCTTCATGGGACAAAAATACTTTTAAAGTATGAGTAAACTGCGTTCAATGATATATAAAAAGGATAATATACCATGACTCATAGGGATTTATCCTAGGAACAAAAAGTTAGTTTAATATTCCAATATCTGTGAAATCATATGATAATCTCAAAATAAAATTTTTTTAACTCATTTGACACAATTCAACATCGTTTATGGTAAAAACTCACCATATAGCAGGAATATATGCATTCACTTGCAGGACACTTTTCTTTGCATGAGGCCCAGGACCTTGCTTTCCTCCCTGAACTGGCCCTTCTCCCCAGGTTTCAATCATGCTGAGGCCCAGCAGCCCAGTGTCAGCCCTGGGGGAAAAAATAAGGGCAGCTGAACACTTAACTGGGATCATTTTCCAAGTCAGAGGCTGAGTCTTAGAACAGCTCAGAAGTGGCCCAACAGGCCCTAACCTAAGGCTCCGGCGTGGGAGAGCAGACTGGGAGTTCCAAAGCTCTTTCTATTGATATTCTAGAATTTCTACTGCACTTCAGAAACTGTTCACTGACCCACAGAGCCTCTGAGTGTGGCAGATCTCAGAAATCTGAAACAAGCCTGTCCTTCATTTACAAGCAGAGAAACTGAGGCCCTGACAGTTTTGCAAAGTCACACACAATTTGGAGGCAAGGCCAGAGCTCCAGCCAGGGACAGAAAGAAGTAGCCACCACCCAGTCACCAAACACAAACAGATCCCAGCATCACCCTGGGTCTTCCTTTTGATTATGAACATTTTCAAACTTACCAAAAGGTAGAGATAATATAACTAACACCCACAGATATATATTTGTCATCTAGATTGAACAACTGCTAACATTTTGTACTATTTGCTTCATCCTTTTTTTCTTTTTGCTAAAATATTTTACATTACAAATATCACTACCTTTCACACTTAAATTCTTCATAACCCATTTCTTTAAGAAATAAGAGCATATTCCTATGTTAATTACAATGTCATTAAGGTACCTAGCAAAATTTTTTTTAATTCCTTAATAATGCCCAGTCTCAATTTGTAGCAGATCCTGCTGGTGTCCATCCCACCTCTCCCGGCCCTCCTCCCTGGAAGGCAGCTGCTGCTGCAGTGGGGTGCACCCTTACACACTGACACTTGCAGCTCAAGCACCTGCATGTCCATCTGAGGGCAAGCTAGCGCTGCAAGACTTTTCACCATACCGGGGCAGGCTCAGAGTGCTAGGCAGTTAAACCCCAGGAGGGGCAGGACTTGGTCATTAGATAGCCAAGCTTCCTTGCCCCTTGGAGGAACCCTTCTGAGTGTGCAGTCACTAAGGGGGTCCCAATGCAACTGAATTCCCATGGCCCACAGAGGGAACCCACCCACTAGCTCAGCCTGCACTAGTTTTCCTCCCTTCCCTGTGTCACTCTGCAGCCCTTACTGTGCTTCGTGGGGTAACTTCCCAGGTAAACATCTCACACCCTGATTCTAGTCTCAGCATCCACTTTTAGGGACCCCAAACGAAGACAATGTTCAAGTTTTCCAATCGTCTTAATCATCCTGTGTTTTCAACAGGTCAAAACCAAGAGCCTAGGGCTTCCCTGGTGGCGCAGTGGTTGAGAATCCGCCTGACGATTCAGGGAACACGGGTTCATGCCCCGGTCTGGGAAGATCCCATGTGCCGCGGAGCGGCTGGGCCCGTGAGCCGGGAAGATCCCACATGCCGCGGAGCGGCTGAGCCCGTGAGCCATGGCCACTGAGCCTGCGCGTCCGGAGTCCGTGCTCCGCAACGGGAGAGGCCACAGCAGTGAGAGGCCCGCGTACGGGAAAAAAAAAAAAAAACAAAAAAAAAACCAAGAGAGCCTAAACAATGTGGGGTTTGGAGGGGGCAGGGGTGCGGTCAGGGAAGATAAGAAGGCACCCTAAGTTCTGTCACTGGGCCTGGGCTGCTTGGCCAGTGGGACTGGACATGTCTTGGTTTTGCCCACTCAGCTTCTGAGCCCCCTTCCTACAGAAACCACCCCTCCCTACAGAAACCACCCCTCCCTGACTCTCTATTCCTGGCCCTGGGGTGGGCAAGTGAGCCAGGCTTGGACGGTCAGGGTCCCCCACTGCCCAGACCACAGGCATTTGTTCAGGGAGGAGCAACGACCCTGGTGAACCAAGGAGAGTCAGTACTAGGCTTTGGTTGCCACTGGGGAAGAGAGGTTTACTTCCTATCAGGCAGGATGTGAGCCTGGAGCTGCGGGGGCCATTTCTGCCACCCTGTGGGGACAGCTAGCCTGAGGATGAAGTCGACGCAGAGGAACAAAGGCTGAGAGATGGAGCTGACAATTCCATACAAAACCTGGGCCCCGTCATGCCTGACTCCTGGCATGTGAGTCAATCACCTCCCCTTCTGCTTAAGCCAGGCTGAGCTGAGTTTCTCTCCCTCCCCGACAAAAAGCGAGTGCTGACTGCTACACAGTGAAAGAGTTCTCCATTCGCTGGGAACCCCTGATTCCCAAGCTCAGTGGCTGCGCCTGTGTCACGCAGCAGGTGTTCACCAAGGTGGAAAAGAAGACTGTTTTGAATGGACAAGGACCGGAAAAAAAGCCAGGTCAAATTCTCTCCATCATTGTCCCTTGCCTCCTTCCAGCCTGTTGTCTGCACTGCCTACGAGAATGGCCTGTGTGTGCCCACTACTGTGCTTCACAGGAAAGCAAAACCCTGATGCTGGAGGGTATTATAATTTTAATAATTTGTGAATTCCCTGAAGGCCCATAACACATACTAGTTTATACTATGCTGAAGCCCAATTTGTTTTAAATACAATAATAGCTGGTGAAAGGAGCAAGTCACTTCCCTGGGGAGTGAGCCTAGCCTACCACCTACATCCATGTCTCTTGAAGGGGAAATTACCCGCTCTGGGAACGGCCAGCTGCTTGGGGACTCACAGAAGCCCAGGAACTGTCCCTGTAGGGCTGCTGTGGGTTTCCTGTGGCAGGAACAGGCTACTGCTGGTTGAGCACCTACTTCTGTGCCAGGCATTGTACCACGTGTTCCATGTACATATCACGTATGTCTCCTCAAGACAGTCTGGAGAGAGGGACCACTGTCCTCATGGGACAATTGAGGGAACGCAGGGCCAGAGAGGTAAGTGACTTCCCAAGGTCACGAAGCCTTTGTGATGGAGCTGGTATTCATTTCTAGGTCTAGAAAACGTGCTTTTCCCGTAACTCCTCTATCTCTTCCCACTAACTTTAGTAGGGGTTCAATAAGCACGTATAGGGCTATGAACAGAATTTCAATTGTCTGCACACTGACCCTCTGGCCGGTGAATTGGGAGATGAGACCACACAGATGTTGCCCACATAACAGAGAGCGTGTTTAGAGAAACAGGGCTTCCCGAACTGGCCGGGCTTCCTTTCAGTAAGTCTGGAGCAGGTACTGCGCATCCCTACTTTTTTAACGAGAGTCCTAGGTGGTTCTTGTGATTAAGCACTGTTGCCAGCTGCGCCATGGGGAGCTATGACAGACAGAAAGGACAGACAGAAAGTGGCTGTGACACTCTTACTCAGATTGAAGTGGAGGGAGGAGCAGCGCCTAGTTACCGACCAAGGTGACTGCAAGTGGGGGTGAGTGAGGGCGGGACCAGAAATCAAGGAATTTTACTCCTGCCCCCGTGACAGCGAACAGAGTGGGTTTTTTTTCCTCCAACCCTGAGGGTTTTAGAGGGTTTTTATCTGTACTGAGACTACAGCCAGGACCACGGGTATGGGGCTGTTGAGCGGCTCACACTATTCGGGAAAATAAGACATTTGCATTTTTTATTACTATTTCACTTCTCCAAGTCACCTCTGCTGCAAAGTTGATGAACAGAGCCTTCAAGACATCAGCTCAAAGCTCAGAGAAGAGAAAGCCCAGGAATGCCTTAAATGTCTGCTGCCAACTTCCACACCCTAGTCCCCTGGTCGGGCCAGGGAGCCATGCGGTAGCATGTGACTCTTCCAGAACCAGTGAGGGCCCTGGGAGAACCCTGGGCTGGGCAGGTCAGGGCAGCCTTACCTGGAGTTATTCACCCAGAAAGGAGGGAAAGTCTGTGGACTGGGAATTATGGCACCATGGAAGGGCATAAGCCTCCATTTCTACAACTGAAAATGGGGATAACTGTATTTTTTCATACGCTATCTGTTGTTAGTATTCTCACCTCATCTAAATGCAGATTCTACCTTCAAAGATCCATTCATTTTTCACCTGACTCTGAGCACATAATTATACAGTGTCAGGACTGGAAGAGCCTTCTAGAGATCCCCCATCTAGTCAAACCCATTTATGCCATAGATGGAGAAAAAAAACAGAGAGGTTCAAACACTTAAGAAGGTCACACAGAAGTTGGTCTAGAGCCAAGACAAGCCCCAGCCCACCCAGCTCCCGGTTCCTCACCACCCCACCAGCAGGCTTGGCAGTTTCTCACACTGCAGACATGGTGAGTCTAACAAAAATTTTGGTGTATCTAAAAAAAAAAAAAAAAAAAAAAAAAAGATTGATTTTGATGTTTTGAGGCTTCGTGAAACCAGCAATTTTAATCAATTTTTCAAAATTGCTAATTCCATCCATCCAAGGAACTCACACACAAACAGAAGGGCTGATTGAAATTTAAATGGCGGCTGGCTTGTTAGCTGCAGGCACCAGGCTGGGTATCTTCATATGCAAGTCTGCAACTGTGTCCCGGCCTGGCAGCAAGAGGAAGCAATCTCCCTGAGACACTCGAAGGCATTAAGAATTCAGGCAGCCAAAACGAGAAGCAACAACATGAAATGATAAAACAAAGACAGATCATTATTAGCGCCAACATAATGTGTTCCCGTGTCCTCCGATCTCACTTAGAGCCCTGCCCGTCGTCTATTGAAACTATAATTAGGCTGATAGGAACCAGAGGATTAAAGTAACTTTCTCCCCCCACCCGCCCCCCCCCACCCCGATTGCGAGGATTTCAAACGAGCAAAGAGAGGGAGGAGATAAACCTGAGAACGATTTTAATATTCTGGGCTGCTGCTCCCACAACAGCACAGGCTGACAAACAATGGCTGGTTCCTTCCCCAGGTGGCCTGGGGAGGGATGTTACATCGCCGTCCAGCCCACCTCAGGGATGGCAAGCCCACCTCCCTCCCCAGCCAAACCTTTGCCTTTGTCCTTGACACCTCGTGCTTAGTGACCCCTTCTAGGGTCTGACTCAGAAACCCTTTGCCAGTCGGTCCTCCTCTCACTTCTCACAGCCTCTGCTGGTGTGACCTCGTCCTAACACACCTGCCGCAGCTACTGCATCAAACTCCTGTCTGGCCTGGAAGCTCCAGAGGGCGGGGACCCCTGATCTCTTACTTCAGCCTCTGGTGCCTTTAGTTAGATGCCACTTTCCCGCCTTAGTCAGGCTCCTCATGGCTACCAAGGTCACCTTTCTCATCCCTTCTATCTATAAACCAATTACGGGACCCACTCCCCCGCCCACGAAACAGCACCAACCCCAGCAAACACTGAAGCCCCTTCCCATCTGTCCCCACGCTGCCTCTCTGGCCCCTCCTATCCCTGGCTCTGGTGGCACGGGACCACTTGCCCACCAGAATATGCTGCACACTTTGCCCCTCAGGCCGGCGCACGCACACAGCTCCAGCCCACCGCTCCTTCATGTGGCAAAATTCTATATGTCCTTCACTATTCGCTTCTCTTCACCAGAGCCCCTCAGGAGTCTATCATTCCCTCCTCAGAGCACCCACGGGACTGTCCTCACCCTCCTCCCAGCTGTGGCCCTCAGGGTCGGTGACCCCGTGGCGACCCTCCAGTGGACTTTAGCTCTGCAAGGGGAAGGACCAGACCATGCTCAGGCTCCCATTGGTGGAATCCAGTGCTTGGCCGGAATCATGGGATCAAAGTTCACTTTAACACTGATCAACCTGGACATGCTATTTGGGACCCCAGAAGCACCTAGCCTGGAAAACTCTTACTGCCCCTCCCAGTATCCTCTTTTCCCTGCAGGTCTCATCAACTGGAGAGTGTTTCCTGTGTGAGTGTGAATGCGTGTGCAAGAGAGTATGTGGGAGTATGTGTGCATGTGTGTACCCGGGGTGGGTGCACAAACACGCACACGGAGAGTCTGGACGAGTTGGGTGAAGAGGAACTCTCACTTCCTGGCTGAGGCATCTGTACAAGGGAGGAAGAGCGACTGTCCTCACCTGGGATCAGAGGGGCAGGTCAGCATCCACATTTCCCACAATCACTTGCGCAAAATGTAATGTTGCCTCATCCAGGTCTTCACATTCCAAGTTCTCAGATGCCTCAAGAGCTGATTCGAAAGTGGTAAAACAGCAGCATCTGACAGTCCTTCACCAAGTATCCACGGAGCAACTAGGAAGTGCCAGTCATGGTGCTAAGCGCCCAGCCCTTCCTTTCCCAGCCTCAGTTCCCCCACCTGTGAAATAAGGGGGAATCTAAATAGCTAAGGGCCTGTGCAGCCAGGGAAATCTGACTTCTACTTACTGCCCCTTGAGGGTGTGACTGCCACATTCCATCACCTGGGCCAGCAGGGGAAAAGCTTTGTGGCCCATCAGGGAGAACTGGGCCTTTCTAAATGGCCACCACATGCCTGCACTTAGAGGGGCCGAATAAAGGGGATGGAAATGCTTCATCCTCACTTGAGGGATGTGGAAACTGAAATCCAGGGAGGTAAAGGCGAGGACCAGTTCATCCCTGGAGAGGTCCAACCAGGCCCTCAGGCCCCTCCCACCTGCCCTTTTTCTTTTGTTTCCCTGCATAAAACTACTCATTGTCTCTGAGAGTTGCGGGGAGGGCAGAAAGCAGCTGAGAACTCTTGGCTCACTTCCCTCATCCCCTCCTTTAAAAGATAAGATTTCTTTGCTCGGAGAAAAAGCATGTGCAAATGTGAGTTTTCCGTCTATGCTTGATGTGCATGCGGGTGAGCGTGTCCATGAGAGGGAATGTGTGTGTGTGAGAAGGCAATGTGATGTGGGTTGTGTGCATGAAATCAAGTCATATGGGTACACAGGTGTGCGTGTGAGTACACCAGCAGGTGTACGGGGGCGTGTCATTGTGGGAGCAGCATCGTGACTGTGTATTTCAGATGTACAAGTACGAATATGTGTACCTACGCAGGTGTATGCGTGTGTGTGCTGTGTTACACATATATGTTGTATTTGGGATTGAGGAGAATAAAAGGCCATAAAACGCACGTGCTTCCAGAGATGAAAACCACAGAGCCTGATCCCAATGACAAGTGTCTATGGCTCTTCCCAAGACCTCTGTCAAATAAAATCATCCTCATTTAAGCTAACTTATTATTCCCACATGACCCCAAAGATCAGACAAGTAGCATCAGCTGATGTCACATGCAGGCTCCCACTTCCCGGATGGGTTCATTGGATTCAGGGTACCAAGGAAATCATAATGCGGTTTCCTTAGAGTTTTATTAGAGGTAGATTTCCTTACAGTCAGGCTGATCCAGAGGCAGCTTCTTCATCTGCAGACTGGATAGATGGTGCCTGCCTGGTGGGGGTGTTGTGAGGGTGAAGTGGGGTGGCAGATGTGTGAGGCCCAAGGCCAGCACCTGGTACATAGTAGGTGCGCAGCCCACGTCACCTGTACTTCGTTCTGACAGCTAAGGGGACTGCGCTTTGGCTGCCGGGCATCATTAATGCCCGCTCCTCTTGTGCTGGACCAAACAGGCTTTGGCAGGGTCACCCCCGCCCAGCAGCCCCTCATTGTACATGCACCATTAGTTGCACAGTGCCCCAAAGTACAACGGGAATGCTTCCTACACTGTTTCCTCTGCTAAATACCTCTGTGACAGCTTCTTGGCAGGAGCAGAGTGCCAAGGTTAACATACGTTAAGAATATGTGCTGCAGGCATCCCACCTCAACGTGGAAGCAAGAGGGAACCACACCTCATCAGGGCCTTCCCTGAGCCCGCAGCCTGGAAATCTGGTTTCCCCAGTGCCCCATGCAGCCTCACCCAGGACCCCCCAGGGGAATCTCAGCCCGGGACAAATCTTCTTGGTTATCTCATCTGCCCTTCTCAGAGTTCAGAACACCCTCCCCTGCATCCCTGCCTAGTGACCAACCAGCCTCAGCTTACACAACCACCAACAGGACACTCACCACCCCCAGGGGAAGCCGAGTACCCTTCCAATACTTCCTCTGGGTCAGGCTCTGAACAGGACACTGGGATGAGATTGTGAAAACGTTACAGCCATGCCCCCAAAGGGCCTACAGTCAAATGGAAATTTCTAACCAATATCATTGTGAGGGTAGGGATTGCTTGTATACTCTCCCTTCAGGGGTCCTGCCCCACCTTTCCAGCATGTCCTCCAATCCCAGAAAAGGCAGTGACCAGACATATGGCAGGTCACAGTCTGAAGCTTCATGGCCCCAAGAAGGGCCTCTCCCTGCTACATCACAATTTTACCTTCTTCACATCGAATACCCAGGAGCTGGGGGAAGCTGGGTATCACACCTACACAGCCACAGTAGCGTTTGGCCCCAGAAGCCCCCGTCTTCTGGGGAACATGCTGGTCTTCCTAGAAGGGCAGAACTGGGGAGTTCCAGGTCCCTGGAGCAGACATAATTTGGTCATTTTGTGGGTGATTAACTCAAGGCTTTGAGAGGACATGTGATTATTCCGAAGTCATACAGCTATGGGGATCCCACCTCTGGTTTTACATCTGGTTCAGCATGCTACAGGCTTCCAGACTTTGGTCGGTGAAGTCACTGGATGGTGGCCTTTCCAGGGGGCTAAGTTCAAGGGTGGTTTTTCCTGGGCATGGTGCTGCTGAGAACATCCTCTTAAGTTGTTCCACTTATGAGTTCCCTGTCTCAGTTACCATCCCATGAAATTCATCATTTAGACTAAAAATCCTCACTGACTGAATCTATACTAGGTGACGTCTGTGCTCAGAGCTTCCAGGAAGAGGGACGTGAAGATGGTTCACGTCTGGGTTGGGAGAGATCCCCCAAGATGGTTGGGAGGAGGAACAAAAAAGGAGATGTAGTATTAATGTTAAACAATGCTAGCTGCTGCATGAGAAAAATCCCCATATCTCAGAGACTTAACAGGATAAAGTCTGTTTCTTGATCATATTACATGTCTAATGCAGGGCAGTAGGAAGCTCTGATCCATGCAGTCATGCAGGGAACCAGGCTGACAGAGGATCTGTCATCATGTAGCTGTGCCACCTGGATCACACAGCATCTGTGGTTGCTGCAGAAGGGGAAGAAAGGGATGGAGGACTCCTGCCAGCTCTTAACTGCCTCCACCAGGAAGTGACACATGTCACTTCTGCTCACAGTCTAGAACTAGTCACATGGCTCCACTTTCCAGCCAGGGAGGCTGGAAATGCAAGGGATGGCATGGGATCTTTGGTGAGCACTCACTGTCTCTGACACAGACATTTTGGCCTCACTCCTCCGGGGGCTTACAAATTGGCCAGGGAGAAAAGAAACGTCTTCTGGGGAAGAGAAACTGGTCCATGGGTTTGTGTGACACTGGAGGCCAGAGAAGGGAGAAGTCCATGAAGAGGATAAAGATAATCAAGAAAGGCTTCCTGCAGGAGGTTGACCTAGAAAGAGGTATTTATTCAACACCAAGGTGGGAACAGATAGAATCTCTCACTAGTCTCCGAAGAAGGAAGGTGGAGGCCCTTGAGAGAGGGAGTTTGGTCAGACCTTTGGGGCCAAAGAGAGGCCCTTGAGGAACAGCCTGGGGAACTGGATTGGGAGGGGGTGGGCAATTAGTATGAAATAGGCATTTAGGGAAGGAGAGGCTTCCTAGGGAAGGATTAGAAGCAAGGGACATTTAAAGGGCTCTTCTGGGAATCCTGGAGAGAGGAAATGAAGACAGAGAGGATGGCATTGAGCAGGGATCAGACAGGAGAGACATCTTACATGGAGCCAGCTAGTCTCCAGGACAATCATCCAGCTGGTGATGGAAATGCCTCTGAGCCTATAAAATCCTGACCTCTATCCCACACAAGGAGCTTCTGGAAAAGCTGCAGCATTAACCCCACGAGAATGTCTGTTCAACAACTGTGATGAAAATGAGATGATTTGATTTCGGGAGGAAAAGCACATCTTGAAGTTAAACTCTTGGCTCTACTTTTAAACCCTCTCAAGTGGGTTAGAATAGCTGGCTCATCCTTAATGGATGGAGCTGGGAACTCCCTTCCCCTACCAGCCACTCGAGAGGGTGTGAAGACACACAAGGTCTCCCTTTTGATAGCACATTTCTCTCCTGCATGGGGGTCACATTGCACTAGGGCTTGGAGGCAGGGAGGGGAAATGCTTGAGGACCTGGGTTCTGGAAAGCAAGAGGGAGCAGGCCCATCTCCTCTGCATAGGAGTCTCTCATACCTCAAGTTAAGCTTCTGTTCTGGAGCCAATGACCCACCTCTACCAGCACCTGGACTAAGTCCTGAGGTCACAGGTGGGAAAGGAGGGTGAGAGGACGTGAAGTCATGACCAGCAGCGACCTGGGAGGTTGCCTGGAGGGTACATGGTCAGGGTTCAGTGGTCTGATTAGCTGATCAATATCATATGCTTGGCTCCGCAGGGTAAAATTCCAACTGACAAGTGGTTCATGGGATTTACAGGGAGGCCCAATTTTCTAACAGTCAAACTTACCAATGAAATGTGCCACCTCAAGGAAAAGACTGTGGTCTCTATCACTGGAAAGCCCAGACAACCACCAGTTTCTCAGCTGGTATAAAAAGGGGTCAGACAGGAGCGAAGCTAATGCCCTGGCAATTCTGATGTACTAAGGGGCTTATTCACAATCTCGGTTACCTGACAAGTCTACACATTGTCGTAGGGTGGCTAGTTTGACTCAGTTTGCCCAGAACATTCCCAACTTTAGTACTGAAAACCCTCAGTCCCAGGCAAACTGAGACAACTGATCACCCTACTTTGTAGGCCCTGTAGGTGACAGCTTTGAAACTCACATTTAATCCTTTAGGATCAGGTAATTCAATGGTTCAAGGTTGTGACATGCCATGCTTCACCATCATTTGTTATGCATGCTTAGGTTGAAAAAAGGATCAAAGTTTGGAAAGATTTTTTTTTTTTGGAAAGATTTTTTTTTAATGAGTGGATTCAAGGTTGTTCATAGACGAACACCATTCTAACCTACATGCATCCTAACATGCTTTCTTGTATGGGATGAAAAGAAGTAAAACTCTGGATAGTTAGCATGCCAGAGCGCTGCTTTATCAGCAGCTGAAGTGAGCAACCAATCCTGATAGGAGCAGGTTGGGAAATCACTACAGAGCGTTACTACCTTGAAAATAAGAAAGCAAGCACCACCTGTGAAGCGTTCTTGGCAAAAGAAATGAAGCTGAATCTGGAGAAGCCTTTAGATCTAGCCTCTAGGGTAACAGATACCAGGGAGAGAGGAACCAGTTCTGCCACCACAAGAAAGAAGGCAACCAAACCCTGAATGTGGGACATTCTATTTTTCATCAAGCCAAAAGCAGGAGAGATAAGGGGGTGGGAGAAGGGGGCAGAGAAGCTGCTCTGTTTAGAGCCATGAAAACCAAATACAATGAGAGGGTTGAGTTTGGACAGGAGTCAGACAAAGTGACTGAAAACAAGGACATATTTTCTGGACTTAGCAGAAATATTTGAAAACGGATGGGACATTAGAGTAGTAAACTCAATGCCTTCTGAGCTGTGAGTTTTCCAGGCTGGCTGGTGGGAACAGAAACTATAGTCATCCCTGTGTAAACTCCACGCTCTATTCCCGATAATCCTCTGGGTGTTCCCCCTCACCGCCCCCCAGGTAATTGCCTCACAGGCATATGCTGATGAGAACTCTGCCAGTACTGCAGGGGGACCTGGCGCAGCTCTATCAACTGCAGTCTCCCTGCACCCTCGGCTCCATCCCCTCCAATCAGGGAGTTCACCAGGCTCCTTGGGCCCCCCTCCCTGTGCTGCAGCCTGGGATTCACTCCAGGCAGGTAACCAGGGACAATCATAGGGCTCACCTCACTTGTCTCCCATCTCTCGTAGATCACGGCACTTTGCTTCCTGATGCCCACTGTCTTGAAAACCGTGGTTCTTATGTTCTATTTTTTCTCCAGACAGGAGGCTAGATCCAGTGCCTGTCATTCCATGTGGGCCAGAAATGAAGTCCTCCCAACAGCTTCGACAGGTGGACAGAGCAGGAAGGACCATGTCCGTTTCACAGACCGGGACCCCTGGGGCTCTGAGAAGCAGACCAGCCTGCCAGCTCTAACTGGCTATGGACTCTAGCCCTGGGCCCTAATTTCAGGGCACTTTCTGCTGCAGCAGGCTCCTCAGGTAGGCTATCCTGGCAGGCCTCAAGCACCCAAGTTTGGGCCTGGCCTGCCGGGGGGAGGCACTTTCTAGCTCTTTCCACTGGGATCTGAAGAGCTGGCGCTAGCCTGTGCTAGTTGTGAGTTTCCGTCAGCATTTTTTCCCCTGTTATCAACACTATATAAAATAAACATTTGTCTGACTTGAGGTTTTTGGCTTTCATGGACTGTTTCCCATCTGTTTCTTTTTTTCCTTCCCCCTCTGCCCCACTCCCTAACTCTCATTCTCACCTCCTGGCCCCCCAGAGCCAGCAACGCCATTCCCACTCACCCCTAACACAACACACACTCACACACACACACACACACACACACACACACACACACACACACACACTCTCTCTCTCTCTCTCTCTCTCTCTCTCTCTCTCTCTCACTGGACTATGTTCTTTGTTTTGGGGAAGCACTGGTAGTCTCTTTCCTTTCTTTGCATTGCTTTGCTTCCTTTTGCCCTTTCTCCCATATCCCAGCTCTTTTCTGAGCATCTTTCTCTATTCTGGTGTGAAGTACCACCGTTCTACATCCAGCTCTGCTCCTTGCTGTGTGACCTTGAGCGAATCACAAAACCCTCTAAGCTTTTATTCTCTCTGAGCCGTAAATCCCCACCAGGCACTGAGGGTGTGCGTCCCAGAGCACCTTCTGCTGACTCTGCCAGAGGCGGCATGGCATGAGGCACGCTGGGGCTGGAGGTCCGAGGACCTGGGCTGCTCCTGACCTTGTGGCCCTGCAGAGATGCCCAGGCTCCCCAAGTCTCTGGTTCTAACCTGTAAAGTGGAGACAAGGATCCTGCACAGCTGGCATTGTGGGCGGGGTGTGAGGGCTCTCTGCTTCCCTGGGGCGACTCTCACATTTGACACAAACGGTTCATGGGGTTCTGGCGGCACGTGGACACATGTGGCAATGAGATGACCCCAATCAAGCATGCTCAGAGAATGGAGGGGACTGTCTGGTAACACAGACCCTGGCCTAAAGCCTTGCTGTTACCCAGCACACATCACCTACTGGCCCAATTTCCCTGACACGAAGATCATAGTTCATAGCTAAGAAAGAATACAGATATGTAATTATTTTATCTTTTTGATCATCTTTACTTGAGAAAATTAGAAAGATACAGTAGAGTAAATTAAGGACGATTTTAAAATAGCTCATAGCCCCTTCACCCAGAGATAACCAATACACTGATTTATTTTTTCTTTCAATTTTTATAAACACGTAAGTACACATATTTTGAAATTATAGACAGGAAGGAAAACATGTAGATGCATGCCGTGGTAAGAATTTCATAAGCCACATAGGCATGTATGCAAAAAATATCATTTTCATGATATTTTTCTACATGTGCAGTTCATTTCTTCCTTGAGTCCCATTTTCCCTGACAGCAGAAGTGCTAACCCAGTCAGTCCTGGGTGAATTCAGTCACTTCAGGTTTTCTCCTCAGTAAATGCAGATTTCAAAGCAGTCAGCTCAGAACTTTTCTCCCTCCATCTCACCGTTCCTAAAAGGCTGGTCTAAGGTTCCCATGAGGCTAGAATGGGGGCTTTGGACAGGGGTCCAGAGAAGGCACCTGGTCAGCTGTCCTGCACTAGTGCTCGGCTGTGGACATCCATGAGGCCATCCACACGCCCCCTCTGACACGGGCCACTTGGTCCCTTAGCTCAGTCACAAGTCCCCTTCATGGCTGCTGCCTCCTTCTCCTCGTGTCACCTCTCAACGAATATACACTACACACCCTGCTCGAAGGAACAGGAAAATTCAGCGGCCCTTGGGTGCCCCACTGGGCTGTGGGAGAGGCCATGGAGCCGAGGTGCACAGAAAGAAGACAACGCACTGCTTCTTGCTTTACAAGGCCAATTCGTCACGCACCCTTAACGACATACCTATCCATCTATCCAGCTCCCTCCATCCTGTTTACTAATTACAACAGCAAACACGTATCTAGTGCTCACTAGGGCAGGCGCTGTACTACGGACTTTATGTGTAATAGCTCATTTCATCCCCACAACCACCCTGTCAAACAGATATTGTTATTATCCCTCTGTTACAGAAAAGGAAACTTAGCCCTCGAGAATTTAGGCATCTCACCCCAAATCACACAGCTGGAAAGATGCAGAACTAGGATTCCCCCCAAAATAGCAGGACCCAGAGCTCACACTCATGACCAACATGTCACTGTGTCCATGACTCCCCTGCACAGACACACGTGCACACACACACACACACACACACACACACACACACACTTTAGGTTCTACTTTCTCATTTAAGATTCTAACAGTAGAGCAAGTGTCCTCAAATTAGGCCGATGCGAAGGGTCAGAGTCCCAGAGACTCCCTCATCCTCCCTTTGTTTGGTCGACCAGCATGGAGCACCCATCAGGGGCCGCAGTACAGAGTGGAACCAGGCATGGTCCCTGCCTGTCCAGGCAACTCCAAGCCCCCAGTGAGGGAGCCAGACGTGGAGACAAATGAGATTTCCCCCGGTAAGATGGGGAGGGTGATCACCGTGCCTCTCTCAAAGGGCTGGTGTGCAGACTAGATTAGATAATTTGCGTAAGTGTGCACTGCACTGCCTGCATGTGCCACTGGATAAATGTCAGCTATTAACAGTATTTTAAAACGTCACCACCCCATGATCCAGGGCAAAGGAGAAGGGCATGCTTCCCTAAATGGGCTCAGTTGAGGGATAACCTAGGTAGGGCCTCGTGGGAACCAGAGCTCCCGCCCGGGAGCCGCCCACGGCTCGCCCTGGCCTCCATGTTGTGATGTGATATGAGCGAGGCAGGTCAGACAGCACTCCAGCCATGGGTCTGCCGCAGCACCGGGAATCCTGCTGTCTCTCAAGGGTTCCTCCTCAAGGCCTTGCACAGTACCAGGCAGGCAGGTGACCTTGGCTCCTGGGCATCCCCTCCTGTGTCTGCATAGCATGAACCGAGAGAACACACAGGAGTGCTTCCTAAAAGTTAAAAGCTCTGTGCAGGTTCCCTCCCTGGGGGCAGCTAGCTGGGCATTGGTGAAGAGGAGTTCCAGCCTGTCCCACAGGACGTGGAGCAGCCAGTCCTGTGTGTGGATCTGGAAGCACCAACCATGCTCCCCGTTTTACAGCTGGGGCGAAGCAGAGAGACGGCCGGTTGCTGGGTCTCTTCCAGCCCCCATGAAGTCAGTCTTCCGGCTGCTGCTGAGAAGTGCTCAACACAGAACGCCTGGAGGCCCTCCAGAGGCTGAGGCGGAGCCTGCTTGGCACCAGCTCCTGGGAAAGAAAGCTGCAGAGAGCAGCCGATTCCCAGAAACTGGAGACTGGGGTCTTCTGCGAGGGCCAGACTGCTTTCCAGAGCTGCAGGCCTGGGAGACAGGGTGTTGTGAGTGGCACATCCAGGCCTGAGAGTGGCTGTCCCAGAGCCCCCAAGAGCACAGTGCTCCTGCCACCGGGCACAAGCCTGGCTCCCTGCCCGTCCCCAAGCCCTAGCAACTTGCAGGCCACGCAGGGCTTTGGCCCTGGGGCATTGGCCGAGGATGACCTCCGCGCAGGGGCTTCACAGCAGGAAAGAAAATCTGCCCCTGCCCATCTGCAGAGCTGGTCCCACACTACGTCTTTGTCCTCAAGGAGAGCTGGTCACAGATTCCTGTCCCCAACTGACACCGAAGGAAGTAGAGGCTCAGAGGGTGGAGGTGAATTGCCCAAGTTCACAGTAACAGGACAGGCCTCGAAGCTCAGCCTCCTGCCTCACCCCTCACTGCCCTCTTCTCTCACGGTCCATCCACACTAGTTCTCTGGATCAGATGTTAAGGCCACGTGGAAAGCTTTATGTTACTAGCTAGAAGTGGCACAGAGTGGAATGAGCACCTGAAAGGGACTCAGAGAACCTGGCTTCCGATCCTGGTTCTACCACCCAGCTGCTGTGTGGCCCCGGGAAAGTTTATTTACCTCTCTGATCTGTCTCGTCATCTATTACAGGAGAACAATACCTGGGACCGGCCACACAGACGAGGCTGTGGTGGAGAGTGAAGGAGCCCAGGCATAGAACAGTCCTGGCCAAAATCACTCTTTTGTGCTCCGTGATCCTAAAGAGAGGCAGGACGGCCCAGCCAGAGCCAGCTGGGGCCTAAGCCATAAAAACACAGGCAAGCTCTCCACTTCCTCAGCAGGAGATGATGAGCCCAGCCATTCACCTTTTGGACATCAGCTTTATAAATGGATACAATAACACTCAGAAGGTCACTGTTATGATTAGAGAGCACGTATAAAACAGCCTCAAGAAAGGGAGTTATTAGCATAAATATTATCCCATTTGAGATAGCTCAGTAGCCCCATTTGACTTCTTGAGGCTGTGAATATAACAAACGTCTTGTGACACTGAGTTTAATATTTAAAAGGTTGTCCTAGGCCAAGGCCACCCCTTTCCCACCCTGTGAGGCAGGCAGATGAACCCGATCATCTTCAGTTTCCTCAGTTTCCAAAATTGAAGACTGAGGCCCAAACTCTGGGGGATGACTAAGAAAGCCCGGAGACTAGGATTCCCTTGTCTCGGGTGAGAGGAGTGCACCGACTTCATACAGACAGGGAGACCTGGGGTACACTGGCCCCATGCACACAGGGAGGGGGACCCAGGGGTGCACTGGCCCCGTGCAGACAGGGAGGGGGACCCAGGGGCTCACTGGCTTCAGGTAGACTGGTTGCAGGGGAGAGGAGCTTTTCAGAGCAGCTTCACAATGAGCTAAGTTGGAGACAGAGAACCACCAAATCCCCCACGTGGCACAGGCAGGCCCAGCCAAAGCCCCTCCCCCCACCCCCTGTGGCTCAAGCCCATCTGGCAATCCCCTAAATGGGGCAGGAATGTTTACAGGCCAAAGGCCCTGGCCCAGAAGCCTGAAACTCCCCTGCTTCCTCAAGGCATCCGGCGGCCAGGCGGGATGCGGTGAGAAGACCCAGCTGGGCCCAAGCCCTCCCTGGGTAGAAATCAGGCCCGCGATTGCCCCTAGTTGGTTCTTATATTGTGACACTCTGAGAGGTCATGGGGGAGGGGAGCAGCAGAGAGCTGGGTAGGGATGCGGAGAACCTAGGGTGGCAGGGGGAGCTAAGCAGCTCATTGGCCTGCGGGTGTGTCGGTCATCACTGCTCTGCAAGGAGGTGAAGAGGAGCCACAGGAAGGAGGGCAGGCACCTGGGAAGCTTTGCAGGACAAAGGCTTCTGGGAGCTGTTTGGAGGAGCGGAGGAGCAGCTGGACCCAGGTCCTAGGCCTGCCCGGGAAGAAACACGGGTGCAGAAGCCTTCACTCAAGTGTGGGGGCAGCTTTGCCAGCCCTGCTGTGAGGTGCCCCAGGACTAGCACCCTCACCCAGTGCTCGAACCAGCCACCTAGGGGTCCACCTTTGTCACCCTCCTCTCCCTCGCCTACCTGCCACAGCCAAGCCTTGCCGAGTTTTCCTACTACCTGCTCTTTGGATCCGTCTACTTTTCCTGGCCCCGTTGCCACCTTCCCTGCCCGCTCCCCCATCATCTCCAACCTGGACACTGCCCTGACTTCCCAGCGTTTCCTTCCACCCTCTACAATCCATCCATCCCTCCCCTCTTCCACCCTGCGGGGGCTCCCCACTGCATCTATTTTGCTCGCCCCCAGGTCCTCCAAGACTTAGCACACTGCCCAGCATAGTAGGTACTCAATAAACTTTTGTTGACTGAATGGAAGGAAGGAGGAAAGGGAGGGAGGGAAGGGCAGCAAGGCCTCTTGCCCAAGAGAAGTCAGACACCGAATGGGCAGAGTAGAGGAAAGCTGGGAGGTTGGCGTGAGCACCAGGTCAGCCAGAATATCTTAATCCCCTCATTTTAACCCAGGTGGCAAACCGTGCTGGGCCAGGCTGGGCTTGTTCCTTCTCAGAGCCTGTGAACCAAGCATTATAAGGGGCCCCTGCAGTTTCCTGGTCCCTTCTCCTTCTGTGACAGGCCACTCCACAGAGCCGCATGGGCAGTTAGGTCTTCTGCTCAGACACCTCCAGTGGCAGCGTGCTCACTACCCATCAGGACGGCCCATGCTGAGCGTTATTAAGATGACTGGGCAAAGGGCAGTGACGCACTCAAGCTGACCGCCACTCTCATGGTAGAGGCCGGCTCTCCAGCCCCCCGGCCTCCTCGCCCCACAGACCCAGGCCTCTGCTTTGCCACGGTCAGCGCCCCTCCCCACACACCCTGGCTGCCCGCTCTGGCCTTGCGCCACTTGGTTAACGCCACTACTTGAGTTTGGAGCCCAGAACTAAACACAGCTCTCCCAGGAGCCCCGGAGGGAAGCTGGCCAAACGTGGGGAAGCTGATGAGGAGAATGAACGCGCCCACATCCGAGCCAGGGGAGGACGCCATCGGCTGGGGATTTAGATGTTCTCTAGAGGTGCCCCTGGGTGTGGGGAAGCTCGACCTCAGGCAGGGGTTGGGGCTTGTCCCATGCTAGGGCTAAGGATCTGTCTTCTCTGTTTTCCAACCCCGCCATCGGCTCCGTCTGGAAAGAATGGAGAGGGACCCAGGCTACAGCCCTCTTCTGGTCCTACCTCTTCTCTTTGCACCTGCAGGCAGTCCCTCGCCCCACACTTCCTCCCATCAAAACAGACTCCCAGGGGAGAAACTGGACCTCACTGCAACCAGGGTGAGCGGTTAATAACCTCTTAATGCATCTTCCTTCCAGAGGGATTAGCATTGGCAGGATCTAGGATTTAAGCCAAAGCAGCAAAGCAACAGTGAGGGGATTTCAGGCGCTGGCCAACAGATCGGGACTGAAAAGAGGACCTGGGAACCCTCCCAGCACGCGAGAGGCCATTCCAACATTATCAGCAGGACAGACGCAGGCCTGGGCTTTGTCAGCTTCACTATTTGCTTGCTGTGTGGACCCATCACTGAACATTTCTGACCCAGTTTCCTCATCTGTACAGTGGGGGTAACGCTCCCACTTTTATCAAATTGTTGTGAAGGACAAGAAAATAATGCGGTCAGCCCCCTGGCACAGGGTGGGCACTCCATCGCCATTTTCCTTCCTCCTGCCACGTTTCAAGCATCTAGGCCATTTTCCTGGAGGAGCGGACAGAGAACGGGCTGGGGCAGGATGCGGGCAAAAGCATTCTATCTGTGCACTTGAATCATGGTTATTTCCTACAGCCTAAAAAAAAAAAAGGTAATCCCAACCCTCCCTCTACCTTCTGTCCCAGGGCGGTCTGCAGAGGCTAAGGGTGCCTTAGAGATCAAAGGTGTCCCATCCCCTAGTCCCTTCTTCCACATCCTGAAAACTCAAAGGCCAGAGGTCCTCTGGAGTCGTCCCCAGAGACAGGGCTCAGCAGTCATGTCCTCGTCCTCCTCCAGTCAGCACCGAGTCCAACGTTCCGTTAATCTAACCGCCACCCCAAAGCTCGGTGACTGAAAACAAGCATGTATCATCACCTCTTATGTTCCTGTAGATTGACTGGGCTCAGCTGGGCAGTTCCCACCCCAGGTCCCAGATGGGACTGCAGTCAGATGTCCTCTGGGGCTGAAGTCATCTGAAGGTTTGACTGCTTGGACGTCCCAGATGGCTCCCTCACATGGCTGGGCTGTCATCTGGGAGCTCAGCTGAGGCCATCTGCCAAATCACCCACACGTGGCCTCTCCATGTGGCTTGGCCATCTCATAGCATGGCAACTGGCTTCCCAGAGGGTGCATCACATCCGAGGAAGCCAGGCAGAAGCTGCAAGGCTTCTTGTTGCCTATTCTGGGAAGTCTTGGTACATCACTTTCGTCACATTCTATTGGTCAAGCAGGCCAAGCCCAGCCCAGATTCAAAGCAAGCAGGATAGGGGTCCACCTCCTGATGGGGGAAGGGCAAGGTCACACAGCAGAAGAGCATGTGGCATGGGGATAGTGTGATGGGCATCTCTGGAAAATACAGTTTTTGCGCCCCAGCAAAGGAACTTGTGCTAATGGGGGAGGAGAATCAGCACTGTCCCAGGGGTCAAACAGATCTGGGCCTTACTTGCAGTCCACCCAGAGGCCAGCCAGCTGTCACTCACACTGCCAAGGCAGCAGGTCTGTCCCAGCTAGCTTCGAGTGTTTCCCCATCTGGGTTAGGGGTGGTTGTAAAGATGAAATGAGATCTCCTGCTTCTTCATTCTAGTCTAACAGGTGTTCATCAAGCGCCTTGTTTATTCATTCATTCAACAACCATTTGCTGAGGGCCGACTTGTACCGGCCCAGAGAGGAAGCCAGCATGGCCAGGGTTTGATGGAAGACACGCACTTGCTCAGACAACTACAAAACAGAGCCAGGGTGGACAGGGTTGATGGGGTGCAGGCAAGAGAAAGGCTGGCTTTGGCTGGGGAAGGAGAAATCGGGGCGGGCTCCTACCTTCAAACACAGACCTGAACCTCTTCTTGACAGACCCATGCAGGTCTCCCAGGAGGAAAGGAGGGAAGAGGAAAGGTCCCCAGATGGGGCAGGGTATGAGAAAGTATAGCAGGTTTAGCAAATGGCAGGCCACCTGGATGGCTGTAATGCAGGGAGGGGAGAGGAGTGGGTGTGGGGGATGCAGTTGGGAAATGTCATGGGGTTGGGGATAGAAAAGCAGGGGTCTGATGGTCACGCAAAAGTTTAGACTTTAAACCAACGGGAAATCCATGAATGACTTTATCATAATCAGACCTATCTTCTAGAAAGTTCAAAAGGATATGTTGCATAGAACGGATTAGAAGAGTGACACAAAAAGTAGCACGATGATGTTACTTACTATTCGATGATTTAATTACCAGGTTCCAGGCCCTGCTCCAAGCTCTTTATACTCACTAGTCTAACAAACGTCATGACAATTGCATAATCTAGGTAATATGATAATCCCCATCTTATAGATGAGAACACTGAGGCACAGAGAGGGAAAGTTCCCTGCCCAAAGTCACCAGGCAGGGAAGCGGCAGAGCTGAGAGCTAACCCAGATGCCTGGCTCCGGGGTCTGCCTGTTTTAACACGGGCTTGCTCTGCTTTGCCATAATCCAGGTGAGAAACACAGCAGGGCCTCAGCAAAGGGGATGGAAGGGGCAGGGCAGGTGTTTCCTGCCCAACATTGAGTCCCCAGGGGCTGGCCCAGAGCCTGGCAGGGAATAGGTGCTCAATGACTGTGTGTGGGCACAGAATGAGTGAAAGGAAGGAACCCCACAGCCCATTCTGAATCTCTACATCCCAAGGATTACTAGCCTTCCGTTCATGAGGCAACATGACCGTCACACCCACCACCAGCCCAGCCCACTGGGCACCCGAGATGCTGATTGAGAAATAAGGTGCTGAGCCGGCCTGCAGACTGACAGGCAAGGCCCCTCGGAGACCCGGGCAGACAGATGCAGGCTCGTTTTGCACTGTCTGCCACAGCATCCAGGGACCCCAGAACCAAGCGGCACCTCCTCCACTGGGAGCCCTGGCCCCCTCCTCCATCCCCCCCACCCACCTCTGTCCCCTCCCGTCCCCTGTGGAGAATGCTAACAAAAGCACTGAAATGAAGCCCATTTTAGGCTTAGAAAGAGTCCCCTGCTGGAAGGCTGTTTTCAGCTGCGCCGGGGAGGCTTCACTCTGTGGCACACACAGAGGGTCTGCTGGGAATTTCCTGAGGAGCTGGTGCTGAGGGAAGCAAAACAGATGCTCAGTGGGGACAAATTGCACTTCACAAATACTTAGCACCGTCTGGGTACAGAGACGGGCTCTCACTGGCGCCAGGAATTGGAGGCACCTGACTGGTCATCTCATGAAATCCTCAGTGGCTGTCCCGCCCCATCAGGGCTCCAGCAACTGCTCGGCTCTCTGGCTCCGGCTCTTCTGTCCTCCTTCTTGCAAGAAGTGCCAGTGGGCCCCAGCCCATCAGGCCTCATCACCTGCTCTGTGCCCGGAGCCTTTGCACACTGCCTTGCCCCTTACATGTAGCTTCCCAACAAGCCAGGGTGAGAGAGGTATAATTGGCTCCATGCAACAGGTCAGAGAAGCCAAGGAGGTGAAGCAACTTGGCTCAGTGAATACATGGCCAAATCAGGATCTCCAACCCATCTTCTGACTCCAAGTGCAGTGTCCTGTCCCCCTCACCCCTTTCTTTCTCGTGGTGCGGGACCTTCACATGAACCATGTTTTATTATACACCTCTAGAGAGACACCACTTCTGGCTGAAGATCTCACAGAGGGCCAAGCCATGGGCATGGGGGAGTGGAAGAGGATGTACTGCAGAGAATGTCTCAAAAGGGTAAGGTACAGACACAGTGCTTGGGTTTGGTGAGCAGAGAATGCCTGGGTGGGTCAGAGCATCCTTCCACTCTGAGATCAGCAGAATGGAGGAGAGATGGAGGGAGGGGAGGGGAGGACTTTTTCATCCTTGACCAGTTACCTGGAAGAGTGATCAGAACCTCACAAAGCATGGCCCAGCAGAGGGTCTATTAAAAAGCCACTGGTTTATTCCTTTGGCCCTGGGGGGAATTTACTGCATGGACCATTCATATATTTTTTTCTTTGAAGCAAGTTCTGTATCTACAACAAAGAAGGTCTAGGAGAGAAGACAGACCTGGATTTTATAGCTGAGATCGTGAAGCAGAGTATAAATATTCAAAAATGCAAGAAGCAAGTTCCAGGGCTTCCCTGGTGGAGCAGTGGTTGAGCGTCCGCCTGCCAATGCAGGGGACACGGGTTCGTGCCCTGGTCCGGGAAGATTCCACATGCCGCGGAGCGGCTGGGCCCGTGAGCCATGGCCGCTGAGCCTGCGCGTCTGGAGCCTGTGCTCTGCAACGGGAGAGGCCACAACAGTGAGAGGCCCGCGTACCGCAAAAAAAAAAAAAAAAAAAGGAAGAAGCAAGTTCCAGAATCTCCTCCAAAGATGCATGTCACCGAATCTAACCCTTTTATATTTTTAAATACACTTGGATAAGATGCCACAGAGCAATATCCATCAGACCTATGGATCCCCCCTGTCATATAGGTCTGACCCTGGGATACCATTTAGGTCCTGGGACGCTGTCCAAGGTCACTTGCCGAGGACACTGATGGAGCAGCAGGAAGCAGGGTGACTGCTAGGAGCAGTGGTGGGAGCCCCTGAGCCTGGATTTCCCAAGTGTTACCATGGCCAGGACACAGCAGCTACACGGCTGTGAGATCATGGCCAAGTGTCTTCATCTCATACACTCATCTCCACTCTGGGTCTCAAAGATTCCTCGAGACACTAACATTCAATGATTCTTATCACATAGCCCTGGTCAACCCTAAATCTCCAGAGAGATGTCCAGAACAGAGACTGTGAGCTGGACCCCAGGGCATCAGTTTGGCCCAGAGATCAGGGTGGGGCATTTCTGGGCCTTACCAAGAAAGGAGCTCAAGTGCTGGGGGCTGGCCCAGGTGCCAGCCAGGGATGGGACTCATCTCATCCAGCTGGCCATTCGGGCTTATACGCTGCCCCCCTAGAGCCTGAAGGAGCCAAGTTAACATGGCCTTGATTTTCCAATCTGTAAAATAGAGTTTTATTTCTTTGTTTTATCATAAAAGAGAGTTACTGTGCCTGTCAGCCTCCACCAGTTATGTGTTCCTACTCTTCCTGTCCTTTCTGGATTACCTATTTTTCCACATGGTGGGTGGAAAGGCTTCCAGACAGGAGTCAGAGTTGTGGGGAGCCTTCTTGAAGGTCTAGCCCTGGCTGACTGTTGACCACAGCAGGTCATTGGATTCTCACAACCCAGAAGGAGGCCAAGCAAGGATTATCAGCCCCATCGCTTAGTCAGAGCCCCTTCAGCTGCTATAAAAACTCAAGAGAACCAACTTTTTCAAAAAGAGGAGAGATCTGGCTGGCCACAGGAACAGTGGGATCCAGGCACTCAAATGCCCCAGGATATTCTCTCTCCTTCCTCCATCTCCATCCTCTGTGCTTCTCTGAGTACTCACTTTATTGTCCCATTTTCAGGTTTTCAGGAGGATGAAATACTGGCCACAGGCACCTCTGGCTTATATCTAAGCAAACTGGTACCAAAAAAGGATTATACATTCTTCTAGGCCAGCTCGAGTAGTAAAACTCCTGGGGAAGGGCTCTGATTGGCCTGGCTTGTAGCACACAGCCACCACAGAGCCCAGGAGGAGTAGATGGGCAGTGACCAGGAGAAGGCAAGGTTAGGGGTCAGGGCAAAGGCAGTAGCCACCATACCCCAATCGGCAAAGGAGGCTAAAGAGGGTAAGGAAGGAGGAAATACTCTGAAAAGTGGCAAATGCTGCTCAGATGCCAGCAGGCTGTGCCAGCAGGTGCCACACTTGGCCTGGAGGAGTATTCTGTCTTTTAAGTGCTGGGCCAGTCCGTTAGAGGGTGCAATTCACCTCCTCTCTCAAGTGTCCCCAGTATTATATTCCCAAAGTGGTGACCAAAATGAGGGTAACTTATTTTCTCAATTTCAGCATCCACAAGCTCCCCCCAGGATCTGAATAGAGCAACCCAGGGGAGAGTCTGCCCTCAGCCCTGCAAATGAGCAAAAGAAAGATTTCTGGCCAACAAGGACACTCTCGGGATCATGCAGGCAGAGTGAATGGCAGGTGCAGAGGCAGGACACAGCAAGTACTGTCAGGCTAGCTCCCCAGGATTTTTCAGCATCCTCTGCTGCTGGCCCCAGGCAAGCAGAGCCGGATCCCAGCCCCACCACGGGTCTCTGCCTCTGTGCTGATGGGTCCTTATCAGATAGAAATGTGATTGCCACTAGCGTGCTCACTTCTTGCTTCTCCTACCATCCACCCAACATTCAGACAAATTCTTCTCTCTGCTTCATGTTAATTCTTTCTCCTGGTCCTCATTGGTCCCAACTCATCAGAGGCAGTGGGGTATAGTGGAAAGACTATGGGTAGAGGATTCAGGAGCCTTGTTTTTCATTCTGCCTCCAATTTACTGTGTATCCTAAGACAGGAGTCACTCCCTCTCTGGGCCCTACCTACTTCCTCTGCAAACCAATGGAGTTGAACCATTCAGTGTTAGAGGCCCTTCCGGCTCTTTCTGGAAGAAGGGGGCATAGCTGGGCCTGGCATTGCCACTTTTAACCCCTCTCCATCTCACTTCACCCCCACATGTCAACTCAGCCATACTTAATTCCAGCCAATTAGCCCCTTACAAGTTGGGCCACTGACAGACCAGACACAGGCAAGGATATTAGCAAGGCAGTGCTGAAAGGGAGAGATATAGCAACGCTCTAGTTCATCCATACCAAACCTCTGGGCAGGAAGCATCTCGACTTAGGGCAGCTGTAGACCAGGTTGGTCACCAGAAGGGGGTACCTCTCTCCCATCAAGGGTTCCCTCCCAGGGTTTGGTACATTAAGCAATCCCCAAGGATACCATCAAAGGGCCTACATACTTGGAGCTGTTTCTGCCCTAAGTTATCCATTGTACAACTATAGCATTGAGCCTCAAGGAAAGTGACATGACCAAGATCACACAGCACACTGATATCAGAGCCAGGCTCAATCTTAGGGTTCTCAAGCCTTGATTTCCATTCTGGGCTAAAACCCAAGATGCCTTTTAGATGGACTGTGATATAACCAGAGAGCAAGCCAGCACATCCCTGGAATCGGCTCCCTCTCTTCTTCTGTCTTGCTCCACAACACACCCATTTGCTCTGTAGAGCCAGACGGATGCTGTAGGCACCAATGCTGGTGCCTTTTTCCTGCTGCTGCTCCCATGTGGCTTGCTTCCCTCTGCAGCTTCAGTTTATGCAGATTCTCCCTGCAGGATTCCACTCAACTCCTGGACTTTCAAGACATCTTCTGTGTCTCCTCCAGCTCTCAATAACCTTTTTATTTCCACTCTCTAAGCCCTCCAGCAACTTGCATCACACTCAGGATAAAAGCCACGGTTCTTCCTGTGGCCACTGAACCCCATGGCCTGGCCTCTTTCCAAATCTGCAGCTTCCCCACCCCTCTCTGCGTCCATGTCCTGCTCCAGCCACACTGGCCTCCCTGCAGTTCCCCAAACCCTGGAGCCTCTTCCCACCCAGGGCCTTGCACCTGTTGTCGTCCTTCTCTGGCTCTCCACTCAGCCCATCCCACACTTCACTCTGTCCCCAAGCCACCTTCTTAGAGAGGCCTTCCCCAACACCCCATTTCATCTGCCTTTGTGCCCTTCAACTCCCTATCCTAAGGCTAATTCATTTTCTTTCAAAGCACTTGTGATTGCCTGAGATTATATTAAGTACTTAGCTAGTTGGTTTATTATCTGCCTTCCCCATTAGAATGCAAGCTCCATAAGGGCAAACAGATGCTTTGTTCACTGATATACCCCTCACTCTTAATACGGTGTCTTGCCCATGGGGGCCCTCAACTAATAAATCAGTGAATGAATAAATGAACTGTTGTAATAAAATAACAACTCAGAATTAGAAAGAGCTAGGATGCTCCTACTGTGTTCAAGGTAATATTTTTCAGGAAGTCCTTGTCTATATAAATAATTTGAGTCATTCAAAATCAGTGTGTCAGCACCATTCTGATGACCCAATCGTCATGTAATCCCACAAAAGAAATACCGTGTAATGAAGACTCTGAAGACGAAACTAAGAAAACAATTCCATGTGACACTATTTTGCAATAGTGTCAAAAGGAATACTTAGGAATACATTTAACAAAAGAAATATAAAATTTATACTCTCAAAACTACAAAACATTGTTGAAGGAAATTAAAGCTCTAAATAAATGGAAAGACATCACATGTTCATAGATCACAACACTTAATATTGTTAACATGGAAACATTCCTCAAATTGATCTAAAGATTCAATGAGATTCCTATCGAAATTCAAACTGGCTTCTTTGAAGAAATGGATAAGCTGATCCTCAAATTCACATGGAAATTCAAGGGACCCAGCATAGCGAAAACAATCTTGAAAAAGAAGAAGAAAGTTGGAGGAATCATTCTTCCCAATTTGAAAACTTACTTCAAAATTACAATAATCAAGACAGTATGGTACTGGTATAGGATAATCATATAAATTAGTGGATTAGAATTGAGAATCCAGAAATAAACCCTCACATTTATAGTTAACTCATTTTTAACAAGCATGCCAAAATAACTCAAAGGAGAAAGAACAGTCTTTTCAACAAAATGGTGCTGGGACAACATGCAGAAGAATGAAATTGGATCCCTACCTCACACCATAAACAAAAATTAACTAAAAGTGGACCAAAACCCCAAATGTAAGAGCTAATACTATAAAACTCTTAGAAGAAAACATACAGATAAATTTTTGTGATCTTGGATTGGACAGTGGTTTCTTAGATGTGACCCCAAAAGCACAAACAACAATAGAAAAAATTAAAAATTGGACTTCATCAAAATTGAAAACTTTTCTGCTTTAAATGACACCATCAAGAAACCAAAAAGACAACCCACCCAATAGGAGGAAATATTTGCAAATCATATATCTGATAATGGACTTGTATGTAGAATACATAAAGAACTCTTATAACTCAATAATGAAATGAAAAATAATTAAAAATGAGCAAAGGATCTGAATAGACATTCTTCCAAAGAAGGCATAAAGTGGCCAAGAAACATATGAAGAGATACTCAATATCATTAGCCATTAGGGAAATGTAGATCAAAACCACAATGAAAGAGATCTTCACACCCATTAGGATGGCTAGAATCAAAAAGTCAGATAATAACAAGTGTTGGTGAGTATGTAGAAAATTAGAACCCTAACACACTACTGGCAAGAAAGGAAAATGGGACACTTTTCAAATGGCCACTTAGGAAAAGAGTCTGACAGTTCCTCAAACAATTAAACATAGAGTTACCATATGACCCAACAATTCCACTCCTAGGTATATACACAAGAGCAATAAAAATATATGTCCATAGACATATGTACACAAGTGTTCATAGAAATATTGTTCATGATAGCCAAAAGGTGAAAACAACACAAAGGTCCATCTATGGAGGAATGGATAAACAAAATGTGACATTTCCCCACAATGGAATATTATTTAGCCATAAAAAAGAATGGAGTACTGATACATACTACCACATGGATGAACCTTGAAAATATTATGCTAAGTGACAAGTAAGTCATAAAAGACCCCATGTTATATGATTCCATTCATATGAAATGTCCAGAACAGGCAACTCGACAGACAGAACGTAGATTAGTGGTTGCTTAGGGCTGGGGGAGATAGGAGAAATTGGAGGATGACAGCTAAATGGTATAGGATTCCATATGGGGCGATGGAAATGTCCTAAAATTTATTCTGGTGATGGTTGCACAACTCTGAATTAATACTAAAAACCACTGAATTACACACTTTAAATGGGTGGTTCTATGGTATGTGAACTATATCTTAATAACACTGCTCTTAAAAAATTAAAATAGAAAAGAAATACCATGCTGGCCAACACAGGTAATCCACTCGACAGATGGCCCTCCCAGAATTAGGCTCTGGTCAGCCTCATAGGTCTGAGTCCTGCAGCCTACCTAACGTACCTGACGTGGGGAGAGTCCCAAGTGGAGAAATTGGGACCAGGGTCACCGTACATTTCCTGAAAACTTCAAGGAAGACACTGCAGAGCATGGGGCCTGGGCAGGAGCCAAGCTTGTCCAGGTCTAAGGACAGGAGTGTCCCAGGGTATTCTGAGCATTTTCAAAATACTAAATTATTTCTTCCCCACAATAACCCTGGAGTGGCATACTAGAGCCAACTCATATCAATTTCTATGAGCCAGTTGTTACATTTCCAGGAATTCTACAGGATGTGTATTAAATACAGCTATTATTTAAAAATTAAATTACACAAATTCAAAACCCATCATTTCCCAATTATCTTACTACATTTTATTGTTATCTATGCTTTTTGAGGTTATTGTATTACATCTGTGGGGTGGAAATACTATATAATGGTGGCTATCAAGTCTCTCTTCCCAATTCTGCTTTAGGTGAGGTCACACGGAAATCGTTAAGGGCTGCAAATCAGGACTTGATTATTTGCTTTGTTGATTCCCTAGACTTAAGAAAGTGATAGAGAAAATATTAATCATGCAAATGAAACTTAAAGGTGTACCTGAGTCTGCAGCTGTTGCTTTGTGACTAGCACCCAAAAAAAGAGAAAATATTTTTCTATATTCAAAAACAATCATCCGATTCATCAAAGAGGTCCCTCAGGTCTTTGAAGGTCTTTGAAGGATGAGTGAAGTCTGTATATACCTTTCACTGTTTCACTTTCACCTTACCCATTACTGTAAACAAAAGTGCCAACCAACTTTCGGGCTGGAACTATACCTGGAGAGCCGGCTGTTAAGTATTTACCGGCGCACACTGCCTCTGAGGTAGATGCTATCTGTAAGCCCACTTTACAGACGAGAAACTGGTTGCGGGTGGGGGCAGAGCAGGACTCCTACCAGGTAGCCTAGGCTTGGAGTCTGAGCTCTGAAGCACACGGAAGGGGAAGGGGCATCCCAGACAGTCCCAGGCAAGGCCCAGGGAGAGCCTGCTTCTGATCCAGGCTGTCTGATTCCCCCACCCCAGACAAGTAGCGAGGATAGACACAGGGATGGGCAGGACACGCCAAGGGCAGCGAGGGTGTCTTGAGGGCCAGAGGAAAAAAGGAAGCTGAGTCAGGCAGCATCAGGCCTGGGCTGAGATGGCACTTGCTGGAACGAAGCCGTGGGTGCGCGTTCAGGAAAGCAGGGAGTGGGAGCTGGGGCTGCCTGAGACTCCCAGAGCAGAGGCCAAGGGCCTCAGTCACTCTTCCGGGGCCTGTGGGCATGAACAGGAGGGTCCTGCCATGATGCCAACCAGGCTCAGAAACTCTCCCATCTCCTGGGCCATTTCAGGTGCCTGTGACGTGCCCTCCACAAAGAACAGCCTCCCCGCAGGACCATGAGCAGACAAAGATAAAGGGAGCAGATTCGGGGCCATTGCAGGGGTAAGCAGGGCTGGCCCTGGCACCGCGTTCTCACCACAATGATGGAGCCAAACTTGCCGGGCCTCTGAGGCCTATCCCCCAGCACTCGGCTCCCTTTCCAGCCTCTCCCCATAGTGCATTCAACACCCTGGCCACACAAACCTCCTACTGTCTCCCAATGAGCAGGGCCCTTTCCTGCCTCTGCGCCCTTACATGGGTGGATGCCTCTGTTGGGGAAGTCAAGGAAGGCTTCATGGAGGAGGGGTATCTAAACTGGATACTGAAGGAGTGAGCTAAGGTTTGGGGGAAAGGTATTTAAAATAGCCCGTGGCTCCCTCTTCCATGTGCACACAGCACGTATAGCATGAACAGCCCCGCTGTGATGCTGTAAGTGCTGTAACGGAGGTGCAGTCTCTCCAGCACACAGTAGGCGCTCAGTAAATGTGCAGGCTGCACAGCTCAGGCAGGTTGCCCAGCTGTGAGACCCGCAGTCGTACTAGCTGGGAGCCACATGCATTTGGTGATACAGAACAATGTTTGGCCTACAAAAGTAGCAATTTCATGTTTTCCAACCTAATAGCCTCTCTGTGACTCTGTAAGTGGGGTTAATTGCAGTAACACTCTCATAGGATTGATGGAGGGATGAAATGAATTAACACCTGTGCATACACCTGGCCAGTACCTGGACCAGAAAAGGAGGTGCTCACAGCAACCACTCACACTTCATGGCTCCCACTCTATGCTGGGCAGGGTCCTAAGTATGCTGCCTTGTTAACAAATGAGCTCCTCCAACACTCAGGGCCAAGTCCTATTTTTAGCCGCATTCACAGAGAGCCTTACCCAGTCGTGGGTGCAGCTGGAAAGGTGAAAATCTGGGAGAGGACCCGAGGGAGGCTTCCGTAGCCCAAAGCACTGGCACAAGTGGGTGCTGGCGGGAAACCACAGAGCATCTGGCTACTGAACGGGGAGCTCACAGAGAGGCTGCCGCCTCTGGGGGATCTTCTGTCCAGCACTTGGTGGGGGGCTTGGGGCCGCCAATGATCCCACTGGCAAGGCCGGGTGTCAGACAAATGAACTGGAAGCTGGCACCTATTTGATGTATCTGGGTCTGTCTGTCATCGTATCTGATCGCCACAACCTGCTGAGAAGGATGAATTCTTCTTCGCTTCCACCTTCCAAATCTCACACAATTCTACTTTTGGCCAACCCTAACTCAGAACCACACAGAGAAGGGGATTCTGGGAAATGCAGGTCCCCTCCTTGGCCAAGCCGGCAAAACCCAACCCAGCGCAGATGGCGATTCCAGGAATAGCATTATGGAGTGAATGGAGGTGGGGTGGTGTGGGGCTGCCCTGCAAGCTTCCCATTTCCCCTTCTCCTGGTAACAGAAACACACCGTCCCGGGGAGAGCCCGCTCCCCACAGGGCCAGGGCGTTCAGACTCTGCCATCATTGGGCGGCTGCCGCTCAGCCCCCTCTCTAGCTAACCCCACCCACCTGGCTCCTGCCACCCCCAAACACAGGATGCCCATTCCCAACATCACAACTTGGCATCGATGGTTCCCCCAGCCAAAAAGGCCTGCCCATGCATCTTCCCCTCCCAACACCCCACCCCTGTGTGGGCTCTCTTCATTGCCTACCTATCCCTCATTCCTCCTAGCCTCAATTTGGTGCTGGTATCCTGTCCTTTTCACAAAGTCCAGTGGCTCAAGGGATGTGGAGCTCATTGTCCCCAGGCATGGGTCCTAGTAGTCTAAGCCAGTTAACACAGGGGATAGCCATGGTGACTCACTGGTCCAGGGCAGGTTTATCTCTGAAGTTGCCCCAATTGAGTTACAACCCATGCTTGGGGGAGTTATTTCTCCCTCTCCCACTAGACCAGAACAAGAACACACACAGCCTCCAACGTTGCTCACAGCCATCTTTTGACTATGGACTGAAACCAACACAGTGGATGACAGTGTGGAGAGAGAGAAATAACCTGAGTCCCAGCTGACACGACAGAGATGCTGAATCAACCAGCCCTGAAGCCTGAACTGCCTCTGTTTAAGATAACAAATTTTTTTTCTGTTGCTTGTAAATCTAAAAGCATCCTGACAGATACACCTGCTTCTTGACCAGATGTACTCTTTTTTTATTTTTTAAATAAATTAATTTTATTTATTTATTTATTTTTGGCCGTGTTGGGTCTTCGTTTCTGTGCAAGGGCTTTCTCTAGTTGCGGCAAGCGGGGGCTACCCTTCATCGCGGTGCGCGGGCCTCTCACTGTCGCAGCCTCTCTTGTTGCGGGGCACAGGCTCCAGACGCGCAGGCTCAGTAGTTGTGGCTCACGGGCCTAGTTGCTCTGCGGCATGTGGGATCTTCCCAGACCAGGGCTCGAACCCGTGTCCCCTGCATTGGCAGGCGGATTCTCAACCACTGCGCCACCAGGGAAGCCCTTGACCAGATGTACTCTTATTCACCCCCTCCAAGCCCAGTACAAAGGTACTGCTTCTGGAAAGTCTCTTCCAGCCTCTGAGTGGAGTCCCTCCCTGGAGTGCCCACGGCACCCTGAGCCTCCATCTATCCCAGAGCTTTGATACATCCTTCATTCCAGTCCCTGAGCTGTCGTCTCCCCTATGAGTTGCTGAGCTCTTTAAAAGTGAATCATCTCACTGAGACTAGAGCAAGATAAGCGTATCCATTTAATCTCATTCACTCCACATTCCCTCAGCAAACATTTGCTGAGAGCCTGGAAGACAGTATTGGTTTTGCATATACTTTGGGGGTGGGAGGATGGAGTACATTCACTGCTGGAGAGAGGGAAACAGACAGACAGACAGACAGACTAAAGGGCAGGATTAAGATACCAGCAGAGACTTCACTTGAACTATGGACTTGGCTCAGTGGTAGGGAGGAGTCACCCTTGGGACTTGGGGTCTTGACCCTCGTCCTATGTGCCTCCTCCTGTGTGTGTGTGTGTGTGTGTGTGTGTGTGTGTGTGTGTGTAGGTGGGGGGGTGTTGAGAAAGCTTTGGGAAGAAACACAGCACCGAAGCCAAGATCGCTAGGATGTCTGTGAGAGGCCGCATCCTTCCCCACAGCTTTGAGCCAAGAGTGAGCTCAGAGGATTCAAGCATTCACGCATTCAGCTCACATTATAGTGTCTCCTGTGTGCCAGGCACTGTACTCAGTACTTGGGATTAATCCATGAACATGGAGTCAGTTGACCCTGCTCTGGCTCAGGGGGTCAGAAACTCCCTTCTCTGAGATCTGGAGATATTCCTGTTCAACCTCCACAGTAAAGACAGAGATGTTGGAATCAGAATCAGCTTTGGGGGTCCAACCCCAGACACAGAGCTAGGGGACATCTGGGGGTCCCTTCACATCTCTGAGAGTCTATGAGAAGCTCGCACAAACCTATCCTCTCCAGATGGCTCCTGTCTGCATCCCAAATCTCTGAACAGAGCCTCCCTGCTCCCTGCCCCATGCCCTTGCAGCTGTGAGGAATGCCAGGCACACAGAGAGAGCCCTGTAAATATTTCATTCCTGTGTGATGGTAAATGCTCCCTCATGAACCACATGTCTGTCAGGACTCGTGCTGCCAGTGACAGAAACCCAACCTGAACCAGCTGAAGCCAGAAGGGGAATTAACTCTCTCACGGAATCCAAAAGAAGACTGATGACAAAACTGAGAAAAGGCAGGACCCAGCCGGACCTCAGAACAATGGGAACCCAAACTGGACCAGAACCTTGTCTCTCCATCTCTCACCTCTACCTCTCTCTGCACAAGGCTTCATTCTCTCTCCTCAACATGGCTCAAAACCCCGAGGCTGAGTGCTCCTGGCTTTTACCATCAAGAGACTGCACTGGAGACTTCTTTCCAGTTCCATCCTGAAAAATCCCAGGCAGAGACTCTGATAGGCCCAGTGTGGGTGCAATGCCCACGCCAGAGAAACTGAGTCCTCTAAAAACACAGCAGCATCTACAGGAGTCTAGTGGCGGGAGCAAAGAGAATAGAAACTTCCAGAAGTTGGAGAATGCTTACAAGAAGGGAGGTGTCCCAAATAAAGGGAGCAGTCACTGGTGGATGATGCAGTAGTTGTCCACTATAGTCCAGAAGCTGAATCAGAGAAAAGATTTCTAGGGAGTCACTTGCAAAGCCATTCACCTCCCTTGCAGTCTCCTGGTCTCTGGTATCTAACAACAGATTAGCTGGTTACGTTAAAAAGTTCACTGAACCTAGAGCCAAAGAACTACGTTTAAAACAGAACTCTGCCACTTACTAGCTAGGGCAGGTCACTTAACTTCTCTCCACCTTGATGTCCTCATCCATTAAACAAGTACAGGTTCATGTGGGTCATGTGCAAGAATGTTATCAGCAGCTGCTTCCCTCATCAATGGTGGTGAAAGACCCCAATCAGAACATCAGTTCCGGGTCAGCCACATGGACTCCAAAGCTCCTAGTTCAGTTTAGCTCCACGGAGCTACACGTATCAGCCCCAACAAGGAAACCTGGGAACCCTCTGCTCACTGCATCTGGGACATCCATCCCCCTTCTCCTAAGCATCCTCCAGCTTCCAGAAGTCTTTGTTCTCCTTGCTCCCACCACTAGACTCCTGCAGATGCTTCCAGGCTTTTCAAGGACTCCATTTCTCTGGACTTGAATGACTGCTTGGTAAGTGGGAGTAGGAAGGTAAGTGATCAGCTTCCCCTACCCCCTGGGCCAGGGTGTACACCTGGAGAGGGTCCCCTTTCTTGCAGTTACCAGGCTGCCACAAATAGCAACACTGCCTCCTTTGTCCTGCTCAACTTGGCTGACTAAAATACAGATTTTCCCATGTCATTCTCCTGCTCGGGAACAACAATGGCTCCCACTGCTACCGGCTCTACCCACATTCCCAGGCCCTCCAGGGTCAGGTAGCAGACTCGGCACTCAGCTCCACGTCCTCACGCTCCTCAGTCACACGCTTATGTCCCACTCGACACTCTGCTTCCTGATATGCCCTCCCCTCTGCCCTCCACCCGCCCCATCCTGCCTATCCCCCAGGCACCTGATGGGCCCTCCCCACCTCAGGAAGCTGCTCGCTGCACGCTCTCACTGACTTCTGATGCCCCACCTTCTTTCCTGCTGAACTCTGCCTGTAATTAAAGGCTGGACTGGGCCATGCTCCTGAAAGCCCTCACCTCTGAGTTCTTACACACAGTGACTAGAATACCTACTCTCCTGAAACTTAAAATCTGGCCAGGAAAATAAGTTTCTTTTTACTGGATCCTTTTCTCCCACCTTCTCCTCCAGCAGTTAGTATAAGCTGATCTTAGCACAGACCCTTGGAGAAGTTATATACCTTGATCACAGGTTAGAGGGCAAAATTCAAAAAGATAAGAAGATCCTAATTGGAAAACAGATGCCAGATAAAGATATCTCCCTTCTTTAGGAATCTCCAGTACATGGCACACATGCTACTGAGGCCTCCTATATCACCTGCAGCAGACATCACCAATGGATGTCTTTTCCAGTGAACGTGGACCCAGCCTCAGTATCTATAACATTGCTCTCAGAGTAGGTATGACCAATCAATGGGATTTGGGAAATGAATTGAAACTCATTTGCCAATTGTTGTATAATTTAACAAAAAGAAAAAAAAAAACAACATACATATATATTTGGCCTTTGTC